>NW_022111358.1:205051-206198 GCF_000313985.2 Echinops telfairi
CAAATAGACCTTGAGCTATTTATAGGGTTTTGTTGTTGTTGTTGTTGTTGTTGTAGCTATTGTGTTATGTTCTCTTCTTGCTTTGTTGTACTCAGTCTTGTGATAATGCATATTGTTGTCGCTGCATGTCTACCTGGAAGGGATAGTCAGGATAAACAAGTCGGAAGAGAGAACAATGGGATGACAGTTCCAGGGGGACATGGGAGAGGGGAAGGCAGGGGGAAAAAGTGGTGTTAACAAGCCCAGGGACAAGGGAACAACAAGTGAGCCAAAATCAGTGGCAAGGAGAGTGTAGGAGGTCTGTCAGGGCTGGATCAAGGACAATGTAACTGAGAGGAATTCTTGAAACCCAAATGAAGGTTAAACTTGCTAGTGGGACAAGAGGAAAGTTCAAAGAAATAGAGGAAAGAACTGGGAGGCAAAGGGCATTTATAGAGATCTAAATACAGGTATATACAGATGTAAATATATTTATATATGACGAGGGGGAAATAGATATATGTACATATATTTATAGGTTTAGTATTAAGGAAACAGATGGACAGTGGACCCCTACTCAAGTACTCCCTCAACACAAGACCACTTTGTTCTAACAATTCGGCAGTCTGAGATGCTCACCTTCCTGGCACAATCGCTGAAGACAACGGGTGCACAAGCAAATGTGGTAAAGAAAGCTGATGGTGCTCGACTATCAAAAGATCTAGCATCTGGGGTCTTAAAGGCCTGAAGATAAACAAGGGGGCCTCCAGCTGAGAAACAACAAAGCCCACATGGAAGAAGCACACCAGCCTGTGAGATCACGAGGCATTGAAGTGATCAGGTATCAGGCATCAAAAGACAAAAAAAATCATAGCATTGTGAATGAAGGGGAGTGTGGGGTGGTGCCCCAGGGTCCATCTGTGAGAAATTGGACATCCCCTTGCAGAAGGGCTGCGGGGAGGAGACGAGCCAGTCAGGGTGCAGTGTAGCTATGATGAAACATACAATTTTCCTCTAGTTCTTTAATGTTTCCTCACCCTCACTATCATGATCCCAATTCTACCTTCCAAATCCAACTAAGCCAGAGGATGTATACTGGTACAGATAGGAACTGGAAACACAGGGAATCCAGGACAGATGAACCCCTCAGGACCAGTGGTGAGAGTGG
>NW_022111358.1:206569-212304 GCF_000313985.2 Echinops telfairi
AAAAAAAGATTTAGTCTTGGAAATCCACAAGGTCAGTTCTACTCTGTCCTCTAGGATCACTAAGAGTCAGAATCCAATCAATGGCAGTGAGTTTGGCTCTGGTTCACCTCCAACTCTGAGGGAAGTAGAGCCTCCTGTGGGAATTGAGAAAGTGCTTTATTAAAAGAGTGCTTTCAAAGAAGAGGAGAGAAGTAGGCAGGGGTGTGGTTTCAGCATATCAGCTTCAATGGGGTGGGGCACACAAGAAGAGTTCTGGAGTAAGAATTGCAATCGATGGGTCAATCCTCTTTTAAGGCAAGGAACCAATCTAGTATAACTTCTGTCATTCAGTCATTGCCAATGGCTGATTTCTTCTGTGGAAGCCACAGAAAAGGAGCGGCTGTAAGGCATAAGCAACCAGCCAAAAAAGGATTTGAGCAGGGTTCCACTGATGAAATTAAAAGTGTCCATGACCTTACCCCAGATAGTCATTCTTAGCTATATACCCTCAACAACCTTGGGCAAAGACAAATATCTTGGACCCTGGACAAAGGCAAATGTACAAGAAAGGTAATTTCCACATTGTTTATATGGCAAAATCCTGTATGGACTTTTCCCACTAGGCAAGCATCGAGCAACTTGTTCTGAGCTAGTGCATTCAGTGGCATCACCTGGGAAGGCTCTCTCTGGTCACAATGAATTTTTTCATAAAAGCAGTTTTGCTCGAACCTCATTTTTTGTGATGGCTGATTTAAGATCACAGTGTGCTGCTGTGAAATTGTGTTTCCTGCTTGGGAAAAATGCTGCAGAAACTATTGTGATGTTGAACACAGTTTACAAGGACAGTGCTATGAGAGAAATTCAAGTGAATGAGTGGTTTTCTCATTTCAAAGACAGGTGAAATGTTGATCGATGACAAACTTCATTCTGCACATCCTACAATTTCCCGAACAGACAAAAATGTCTTATTTGTAGTGCATTTGGAGTAGTTTCACCAGGTCAGGCTGTTAATCAAATTTTCTATTTAGAAGTTCTGAAAAAATTGCATAACAGTGTGCAACAAAAAAGGCCTGATTTGTGGCAGATGGGTGGCTGGTTTTGCCATCACAACATCTCAGTGTGTTAGTTTCTGGCAAAAAAAAAAAAAAAGCATGCCTCTCTTGTCTCACTCACTTTACTCACCTGACCTTGCTCTGTGCAATTTCTTTTTGTTTCTGAGAATGAAGAGGAACATGAAAGGACAGTGATTTATTCGATGAAGTAGATGTGATGCAGAACAAAAGAAGGGAGGTGCTGTCACCACCCATCCAAATAGATAAGCTTGGAAAATGTTTTCACGAATGAAATGGCCGATTTGACAAATGTATTAAGTGTACTTTGGAGAGTACTTTGAAGGTGATAAAGTTGTTTGGCAAAAAAAATTTAAACACATAGCTTTGAAAAAAAATTCCTTTGGGGGGGTGGGATAGCCATTCTGTGTGTGTGTGTGTATGTGTGTGTGTGCATGGATAAATCTTAAAAAAAATAGTTTGAGTGAAAACCAAGTTTTACCTAACCAAGTCTGAACACTTTATCTTTTGATTGCCCTTTTGACCTATTTTTAATTTGGTTTTGTTTTCTAATTTAAAGCATTACAATTTTTAATGTGGTTTCTTTTTTTTGCTTTATTTTTTATTGAAATGTTTTTGGTTTTCTTTTGTTCTATTCATTGGGATTTTTTGTTTCTGTTTCTATGTTTTACTGTATATAAAATTCAGGATAGGTAAATCTATTAAGACAATAACTAGATTAATAGTTTTTTTATGGATATGACAGGGGAGGTAGGGGATCTGGGAAGCTAGTAACATTGAGTAAAGGAAAGAATGAAATGTTCTAGAATTTATTGTGGTAAAGATTGCACAACTCTTTTTAATATGAATGAACTATTACGTTGTATGATACATGAATTATATGTTGGTAAAACTGTTTTAAAAAAACAAGTTTCAGGAGAACATTACAAAGCAATGCTAACTGGTTCTGTGCATGTATAACTTTTGAGTAAAGTTATGAAAGCACATTAAGATGATAAACACAAAACTGATGATAGTTACCTCTAGGAGGGGGAGAAAATGGAATAGAATTATTTAAGAGTTCAAAAGTCTTAGCTTAACTAAAGTCTTAATGCTTTATTTCAACACACATTCGTGCATGTACTCACACTGTTGCAACATTTCAAAATTCTCTAACTTGGTAATCTAAAACAGGAGATCTTCTCTCCCCCATTCTCCATGCTGGTGTGCCTATTGTAATATGCACAACATTGAGGCAATCACGATACGTATTGCCACAAGAATCGTTTACATTGTCCTATAGCACATGCATATCCCTTCTGCCCCAGTACTCACTTTAAACCCTGTTAACCACTAGTCTGTTTTCCATTCTGCGAAAGTTAGGGTTTTTGTACCAACATGGCTCCCATAAGAACATCTGGGCTGAGTTTAGCCTGTCAATCAGGTCGCATTGCAATTGGAAGATGACTAAGAAAAAAACTCTCTGAGGCTGGCCTCTTCCTCTTTCTCTCTGGTGATACCACCAGTGCCTGAGTTAGCTGCTCTGCGCTACCTATGGACTGAACCAACCCGTGAGTCATGGTGAACTGTGTCTCTGTGCCATTATTGCTACGCCCTGAAGCTCCATTGCAACCTACCTTCTCTGCACTGCTGCACTACTGGTCTATGCTATACCTCAACAACTTATGTCCCTGATATTGCCACCCCACCTGCCTGTAGTCAGCTTTGCTCATCTTGCCTGCGGGCAGACTCCACTTCCTTGGCCTTGGACCTGTGTTCTGTGTGAATTGGAAGGACCTCCAGTATATCAACTGCCCTATGAAAGTGAGTTGAACTGAGCCCCCTGTACGGCTATGTGGACTATTTAGCTGTTTTATTCCTTCTCACTATATGAACCAATCCTTAATATATAATCATATGTCCTGGTTTTATTTCTCTAGAGAACCCTGCCTAACACACATTTCTATAATTTAGTCATTTTAAAATGACAGTCAGACAGCATATATATATATTAAAATATGAATATATATAGTGTATCTCATACACATAAAACTCTAAGTAAACTTTGAGGTTCACATTTCCTACTGAACATAATTTTCTGGAGAGTCATTGAAGTTGCATCTAACAGTAGTCACTCTTTTTATTGTTGAGTAATATTCCATAGTTGGTCACCACAGTTGGGAGCTCATTTGGATTATATCCAGGTGTGTGCTATTTCAAATCAAAGCTCCTATGAGTACCTGTACATATATGTTTATGTCAACCTAAGTTTTAATTTTTCTGGAGATAATATCCAGGAATGCAATTGCTGGGTCATGTAATAGTTCAATGTATTTAGTTTTATCAGAAACTGCCAAACTTCTTTCCAAAGCAGATGCGCCATTTTAAGTTCTCACCAATAATGTGAGTGATCCAGTTTTCCCAAGTGTTCTCTAGAGTTTGGTGATATGACTTTTTTCATTCTAGTCATTCTGACAGGTGTTTACTGATCGATCATTATGATTTTAATTAATTGTTAATGATATTGACATTTAAAATAAGTTATTCATTGGGAATTAATACATGTATTATACCATTCCATAATTCAATCACATCCAGCAGAATTGTACATTTGCTACCACAATCACTTTGAAAACATTCCTTTTCTATATGGACTCTTTGACGTCTCCCCTTAACCCCACTACCATCACTGTGCCCCCATCCTCCCTAAAACCCTATTTTACTTGCTATCTCTATAGCAGTGGTTCTCAACCTTCCTAATGCTGCAACCCTTTCATACAGTTTCTCATGTGATGGTGAGCCCCAACTATAAAATTATTTCGTTGCTACTTCATAACTGTAATTTTGCTACTGTTATGAATCAAGTGACCCCTGTGGAAGGGTTGTTCGGCCCCAAAAGGAGTCATGACCCACAGGTTGGTTTCATATACAAAAAAAAAAAAACACCCAACAACATATAATACAACTTCAAGAGGGTGACCTTCAATGTCCTTAAATCTCTAAGATACACCCTAATATGAACAATAACCAAACAAAATAATACTAACCAAAAATACAGAACATTTTGGAAATCAGATCAGGTCCAGCATGCATAATTGGGGGGATCTACTGACAAAGTTTTAACTGCTCAAGTCAAATTTATGTCTTTGATCTTTTATACTCAACTCTCCAGTGCACCCTGTTTAGTAACCACGTTCCTTCTATCCCTCAATCGTGGATAGAGGGAGATCACCAGAGGCTTATTTCCCACGTAGTTCCACAAACGAATCTTGGGCTCTCACTGGCAGCCATCACCTTCTGTAAACCAGATTCTCACACTTTAGGCTCTGATACTAATCCCGCCTTCAACTTCGGATTATGTGCTTCACAGTCCTTCGGTGATTGCTGATGGTGTGCTTCTTCCATGTGGACTTAGTTGACATCTCACTTAGATGGCTGCTTTTTTGGAGACAAGCCTTTAAGACCCCAGGCACTATTTTATCTAATAGCCAGGCATCATCTAATTTCTTCACTACATGTTGCTATAGCACCTGTCTCCTCTGTGTTCCCTTCCTGAGGGCGAGTATTGAGCACTCGGTATAAGGACTATGATAAAAGGATTGTTCTTAAGTTGGAGGTAGGATTTAGTGTAAGCCAAACACCCATTCCTGGATCTATGTTCGGTTTGGATTTTGTTTTTTTCCTTTATATTTATTATTACTTGGGTATTAACACAAATGTCATGTCATTGCATCACTCAATCACAGATACTGGCTTTTTTATGTGATTTTTTTTACCCCAATCTGACTACCTTCTCTAGTGAAATGTCTCTTCATGTCTTTTGTCCATGGCATATGGCTATTTGGCTCTATTATTGAGTTTTCAGTGTTCTTTATATATTATGGATATTAAGATCAGAAGAAGGTTCATTAACAATCTGAAATATGCAGATGACACAAATTTGTTTGCTTCGAATAAGGAGGACTGATGCATTTACTGATAAAGTTCAAAGACTACGTACAGTGATCCATACTTTGTATGGGTTACAACTCAATGGAAAGCCAACAAAAATCCTCTCAATTGGATCAATCAGCAATGTCGTGGCAAAGACTGAAAAGATGGAAATTATCGAGGATTTCATTTTATTTGATCCACAATCAACATTCATGGTAGCAGCAAGCAAGAAATCAAATGACATAATGAATAGGGCAAAGTTGATGCAAAAGACTCTCACAGTGGTTCTCAACCTTCCTCATGCCGTGACCCTTTAATACAGTTCCTCATGTTGTGGGGACACCCCCAATCATAAAATTAGTTTCGTTGCTACTTAATAACTGTAATTTTGCTATTGATATGTCAGGTGACCCCTGGGAAAGGGTTGTTTGACCCAATGTTAAAAAGCAAAGATGTCAGTTCGCGGATTAAGGTGTACCTGGACCTAAGCCATAGTATTTTCCATTGTTTATATGCACGTGAAAGCTGGACAATAAGTAAGAAAGACCAGAGAAGAATCAATGCATTGAATTATGGTGGTGTTGAATAATAATGAAAGTACTAGACTGCCAGAAGAACAAACAAATTTGTCTTGGAAGAAGCACAGTCATAATGCTTCTTTTTTTTTTTCCCCTCAGGATTAAGGGGGTTTATTAAGGAAATTAACAGCCTACCACAAGCCAGGATTAGAAAATATTAAGGATACGGTCATTGGTCTACAGCAACACCTTTCCT
>NW_022111358.1:215123-221680 GCF_000313985.2 Echinops telfairi
TCAATATGTTTCATTCTTGTAAACATACCTTTTTACAGAACAAAAGCTTTTCATTTGATCAAGTTCGATTTCTAAATTTGGAAAGTTTCTTTTGACATGCTTTTGGTATTAAGTCTAAGAATTCTTCCTAGTCATAGATGTTCATAATTTTCTCTCATTTTTTACCTTTATTTTTCTAGCAATGTTAAAGTTTTCCATTTTAAATTTAAGTCTATGATTCATTTTGAGTTGAATTTTGACAAAATGTGAGATTTAGGTCAAGATATTGTTTGCTTTGCTTATTTTCATTTGTTTGTTTATTTGATTCTGTTTTGCCATCAATTTCTCCCACACAATTTGTTGAATTGAAGTGTTTTCCACTGAATTGTTCTCATATCTCTGACAAAAATGTGTTGGACATATTTCTGGGTTTTCTCTTTTGTTGCACTTATTATGTTCTTAACCTTCTTAGGCAGCACAATCTAATTATTGAAGCTAATAAGTATCATTGGGTAGACCAAACCCTCCCACTGTATTATTTTTCTTTAAAAAACAAGTTTAACTATTCTAGTTCCTTTTCCTTTCCAATACACTTTAAAATTGCTTTGTCTATATATATGCAAAAAAAAGTCTTGTGGAGATTTTGATAAGAGTTACATTAAACCTGTATACCAATTTAAAGGGAACTGGAATTCAAAATCATGGTATATCTCTCCATTTAGTTATTGGTTTCTTTACAGAGACCTTTTTTAAATTTTATTTTTCCAAAACCATTTTATTGGGAATTAATACAGATATCATATCATCCCATACCTTAATCACATCAAGCAGTATTTTTTTTAATTTCAGATGTTTGTAAATTGTTCATGGATCATTCTATAATATTTAGAAATATTTGTCAAATAATTCTGGCATCTCCATCATCTTGGTGTTGGTATCTATTGTCTTTCTGTGGTTTTCTCACATTTGAATGCTAGCAGAATTTTTTGGCTTTCTTAATCTCAAGTAAGACAGTAAACCTGAATCCTGATCACAGCCTCCATAGCTTTTGTTCTTCTAACCCTGTTATTGATTATAAGTCTAACCCTGTTATTGATTATAAGTGCAGATTTATCTGTATAAGATCTTTCTATGAAACTACCAAGAGTGGTTTCTTTTTTCCTACTTAAACACCCACTGAAGCATATTTCCTCTACTCCAGTTACTAAAATGCTACCCCCAAGTCTAAGGTTGACCTCCATTTGTAGAGCTGGGTAAAATGCCACAAGTGCACAGAGCAGACTTTCTTTTTTGTGTGGTTCTTCAGATATTAAATTTATTGAGGGAAGAAATATACCTTTAATCGCTTTATAACTTTAAAATGAAGGATGACTCAATGAGAGTTAGTTGTGGAGGTGAAATTGAAAGGTATCACAGGAGGCTTCAAAATGTTCAGGGGAAAATCCATTATCTTTTAATTCCATTTTTTTCCATAAGCCTTGTGAAGCCTTCTCCTATTTCTTCTGCGTAGTTGTCAAGGATTCATTTGTAATATTCTTTTATTAATATATTAACATTCTTTGGGGGTGTTATATATATATAAATCAGTTACCTCAAGCGAACTTGTACAGATTTTGCCATCACCGCATATGTCATCCCAATAACAAGAAGGAGGCAGGGAGATGCAGATACCATTGGGGCTGATGAAAGACATCTTCTCACCTCTGTCATGCCTTTAAATATGAAAGAGCTCATAGGAGAGAAAGAGGGGGGTGAGATGATGGCATTGGGGGATCAGGGTACTTATTCATCCATGAGGAGGGTATTGTTTATGTCTCCAAGGAAAGAGGGGGGTGGAGAGCAGACCTCAGTCTGGAACACCAAGCCTTGAAGGCAACATATCTGCATGGAGCAGCACATTACCAGAGAGGACAGTGGGACCGGCCCCAATCCAAGCGATGCTGACACCCTCCCTAGAAGAATGTGCTATAGAGGATGCACTTAAGATACAGGCTGGGGAGAATGGCTGGCCTGCCCCGTCTGCATGGAAGCAAATTAAGAGGGGGAAAGAGAGAGAGAGAGAGGTTAGATCTCATCCTGGCACACCAAGCCTTGAAGGCAATGTTCTTGCTCAGAGCAGCTAATGCACAGAGAGGACTGTAGGGCCGATCCAAGCTGGAGACATGATGTCCCCTCACTGGATCACAGCAGCTACAGAGGACAACACTGGAGACACAGTGCAGGGAGTGAGTCTGGTCTGAACCACCCACATTGGGGTGAATCAAGAAGGGAGTATATTGGATCAGCAATGGGAGCAAGTTCCTGAAGATTCCCCAAAATAGATTTCTGACTTGGGGGGCAGTGCTTGGCACCCCACCAGACCTGGTTGGGGGCTATTCAAAAAGGTTAGCAAATAGACCCGGAATTGTTCATAGTAATTTTTTGTTGGTGTTTTTGCTTTTGTTTTGTTATGTCTATCTATGTAAGATAGGCCTGATAAGCAATCCAGACTTTCTTGACTGCTGCTGAGGGGCCAGATGACATGTAAAATTAGAAACAATTCCCATTATGTAGGGAATGTTCAATGGGAAATAGGGGATGGTGGGAAACTGGATGGGAAAGTTCACTCTCCTTCTGTGGATTACTCTGACGTACACCTTTCCCCTTGTAAACCTACCAGAGTCAAATCTGGGTGCCAGGAACACATATCACATACTTCTCTTTGAAGTTAGTTGTGAAGAACAACCAGTGTATCTGGGTATCCAGGAGTGCATTACCCAGTGAAAAAAGCAAGCAGAGGTTACTTATGCTTACTTGCTAATCCAGGGGAACAATTTACATGGGTTTCACCACATCTACTGCAGATTAATAACTAAACACAAACAAGCATGTGCTTACCTTGCTCACTGGGTACTCCATCCCGGAAAGGGCATGACAGGGGAGGTTGGGCAGGGGGAGGAGAGGGAATGGGGACTTAATAACAAAACAAAGAGTACAAGAATGAAGAAAATGGGACTCAAGTCAAAATGGCACCCAGGTGAGTGGCACATACTGAGGGCTCTTTTGCTCACGGTGGGTCTAGTGTCCAGGTGGCCTAGTGGAACCATTCTGGTGAGTGAGAGAATGCACTGGGACAACACTCCTCCCACCCCCCGCCCAGCCCATGCATCTGTCCTGAGCTGGAGCTCCTGAGATCTGGGATTCTATCCTTAAGACATCTTGGCTCACTGGGCTGAGCTGCCCCAGCGCACCACATCTGATGTGGTTAGAAATTGATCCCCTCCACCCCCAGGCCTGGTCTACATGCCAGGAGGTACTTGGTTGCCCTGATGAGACACACGCAGCTGTGGCGGGACACCCTGAAGCAGCTGCACACACGTGGTGCTCCACTAGGAGAGAAGTTTTACTTTCCCATAGTTCCCCTCTCCCCATGTGGCAGCTATCTTCCCCAACTCATTCTCTCCTTCCATTCACCTAGGGCCTCAGTAACTGACCTGCAGTAAACCTTTAGCTAGTTAGGTGACCTGTGACTTGGGGAACTCCACCCCCATTGTTTCCTGGGACCCCTCCTCCAGCTCCCCCGCATGCCCACCCACTCCCACCAGCTTCGCTTCCAGTCCCCACCTGGAAGGCTTCCTTTGTGGCTTACTCTTTGAGCCGGCAGCCCTGGGCATTCACTGCTGCTCTTACCAGCCAGCAACACACCCACCACCTGAGCCCATGTCACTCCTACCCACTCCCAGGTGGCCCATGCTACTGCAGCACCCTGTGGCACAATCCCAGCACCAGCGGCCCTGAGGTCCACCTTGCTGTCTCAGCCCATTCTAGCAGGCGCAGGAGGCTTGTGCCTCTGCCGTGCGCTTCCCACCAGCAACACTTCTGCCTATGGGCTCAGCACTCCAGGCCCACAGGGAGCAGGGATGAATGCAGGCTTGATCTGAAGAGCATACATTCTCCACACATAGCCTGGCTTCAGAGCCCTAGATTAGCACTACCTTCCATGGCAGCGAAGCCTCCTCCACCTTTACCTTCTATTGGGCATCTTTAAAAATTAAAGGGGATCTTTTTTTAAATTAAACAAGAAAAAGGGTTGCTGAGTGTGGCCTGACATACCAGGTCAAAGCAGCCCAGAGACAGACATATAGGCTCCAGCCCCCATTCATCACTGAAACTCCTCACCACTGTTGGTCACTGAACCATCGAGGCACTCTGCCTACATGGCAGTCTCACCCACCTCTATAATATGTCACAGGCAGCCCCCTGAAAGCATCCTTAACAGTAACACAGAGAAAGACCTAAGGGCCCCCTGGTCTCCCAAAAACATGGGATCTACAAAAAGATCGAGGAAAAATCAACAGACCACATCACTCTCAACACACAAAAAAACAGAGACACAAAACAAAGTTGCAGAGTTAATGACGCTCACAGAAGAATCAGATATGGATCTGCCACAGAAAGAAATCTTCAAAAGTTTCCTTGGAGTAATACTGAAGCTGAAGGAAGCAAGGCAGAATAAGGATGCAATGATAGAGGGGATGAAGTCCACAATAGAAGGGATGAAGTCCATGCACCAAAGGGAAACCCAGATACAAACAGATGAGGTAGAAGAAACCACACACAAGGTTACAGAATTTAAAGTTAGATTTAAGGAGGCAGAGAACTGTATCAGTGATCTTGAAGACACTCAAACAGACTTCGGCAATCAGAAAAGTGAGTCATATAGGAAAATTAGGGAAGCAGAAGATAACCTGAGATCGATGACAGATGCTATGAAGAGGAATAATATTCAAATAATTGCTCTACCAGAGCAGGATATACCATACAAGTCAATAGCCAAGATAGTGAAGGAATTTCTGGAACCAAATTCTCCCACCTTAATGAGTGAGAACCAGGCACTCATACAGGAAGCAGAGGGGACACTAACTGGACTAACCCCAAAAGGAACTCACCAAGACATATAATTGTAAAAATATCCAAGTTCGAGGTAAAAGAGAAAATTTTAAGAGCATCAAGAGAAAGGAAGACAGTCACATACAAAGGAGCTCAGATAAGAATATGCTCAGACCTATATGCAGACACCATGAAGAGGAGGAGAGAATGGAGCAACATATTCCAAAAGCTGAAAGAAAAAAAAATACCTGCCCAAGAATCCTTTACCCTATCCATTAAGATATATGGGGAGATAAGGGTCTCAGAACAAGGAAAGACTCAAAGAATATGCTGCAAGACACCCGATCCCTGCGGAAGATACTGGCTGACTCACTATGGCCAAAGGATTAACCTGCACCAAACACAAGCAGGGGACCACCATATAGCCCAACTCCATCCAAAAGCCAACGTGCTAGCAAAAATTACCAAGATAACAGAGCCTCAGAGGGAAAAGAAGACAAGATAGAAACTCCCCACTCAAACACAGCGCACTGATACAAACAGAGATAGGAACCCAAAGCACAAGATATGATATAACAGCAATGAATCCCAGATTGTGATAATAACTCTGATTTCCAATGGCCTCAATTCATACATTAAAATACATAGGCTTGACGACTGCTCAGAAAACATAAACCAACAATCTGTTGCCTGCAAGAAAGACATCTTAATCACACAGATAAAAATAAACTAAGAGTAAAAGGCTGGCGGAAAATATACCAGGCAAATGGCAACTTATAAAAAGCAGGGGTGGCAATCCTAATCTCCAACAAAATGGACCCCGAGGTTCAAACCATAAAAAGAGACAGGGAGGGGCACTATATAATGCTCAAAACATCAGTAAACCAGGAGCCAGTTAGCATATTGAATATTCACTCACCCAACAATGGAGCGGCGATTTCATCAAACTATTAAAAAGATGAAAAAAGAAACCACAGATTCAACAATCATAGTAGGTGACCTTAATACTCTGCTATTAAAGACAGATCACTAGAAAAGAAGTTCAGCAAAGAGGCTATATAGCTAAACAGTGCAATTAGGCAACTGGGCCTGACAGTCGTTTATAGAGTTTTCCATCCAAACACCAAAATAAAATCACATTCTTCTCAAGCCCACATGGCTCATTTTCAAGAATAAACCACATGCTGGGACACAAGTCAAACCGGAGTAAATTCAAACACACAGAGATTATTCAGACATCTTTCTCAGATCACCATGCCATAAAGCTAGAGATTAATAAAAAGACGACCGGAAAAGCAAGGGCAATCAATTGGAGGATGAACAACGATCTTCTGCGACATGAATGGGTACAGGCCCAGATAAGAGAGCACGTTAGGAACTAATGAGAATAAGAACACAATGTATCAAAACTTATGGGATACTGTGAAGGCAGTTATCAGAGGTAGTTTGATATCAATAAATGCATATATGAAGAAAGAAGAGAGGCCATTGACTGATAAGTTTTCACAAAACATCCAACAACTAGAACAGAGTCAGTAGAACAACCCCTCAAATAGCAACAGAAAAGAAATAATAAAAATCAGGGCAAAGTTAAACCAATGGGAAAACAAGATAATGATGCAAAAGATAAATGCAGCAAAAAGCTGGTTCCATAAAAGGATCAATAGAATTGACATACCGCTGCTGAGTCTAACCAAGGAAAGGAAGGA
>NW_022111358.1:222314-224007 GCF_000313985.2 Echinops telfairi
TAATTAACACACTCATGAAGATAGGACTGGAAGGAAAATTCCTCAAGTTAATAAAAACTATCTACAAAAAGCCAACAGCCAACATCATAGTCAATGGAGAAAAAGGGTACCGGATAAGGATGCCCCTTGTCCCCAATTCTATTCAATATCATACTAGAGGTGCTAGCTAACAACATAAGTCAGTGGAAGGACATCAAAGAGATACAAATGGGAGAGGAGGAGGTGAAACTATCGCTATTTGCAGATGACATGATCCTGTACATTGAAAACCCCAAAAGCTCCACAATGGGAGTACTTACAACAATAGAGGAATATGGAAGAGTGGCAGGATACAAGATCAGCAAACAGAAGTCGATGAGTTTGCTACATACATTGGACAGGACCATGGGAGAGGAGATTAAGAAGGCAGAACCCTTCATGGTAGCCAAGAACAAACTGAAATACCTAGGAATATATTTAACACACAAAAAAACTAAAGACCTATACAAGGAAAACTACAAGACCCTGCTACAGGAAATCAAAAGTGACCTCCACAAATGGAAGAACATCCCATGCTTGTGGATTGGAAGGCTCAACATAGTAAAGATGTCAATCTTACCCAAAGCACTTTATGAGTTTAATGCTATTCCGATTTAATGCTAATACCAACAACCTTCTTCAAAGAATTGGAAAAACTGACCACCAATTTCATATAGAGAGGGAAGAATTCCATCATTAGCAAAGAACTCAAAAAGAAGGACAAAGTTGGAGGACTTGCTTTACCTGATTTTAACACCTACTACACAGCCACAGTGGTCAAAACAGCATGATGTTGGCATAATGACAGATACTCAAACCAGAGGAAAAGACTAGAAAGCTCCAAAGTAAAACCATCAGCATATGGACAACAGATCTTCAATAAGGGTCCCAAAAACATCGAGTGGGAATAGGATGCCCTTTTAAACAAGTGATGCTGGAAATAATGAATATCCACATTTAGAAAAATGAAACAGGATGTTTACCTCACTCCATGCACAAGAACAAACTCAAGGTGGATAACAGACCTATAAGTAAAACCCCAAACCATCAGCACCATCAAGGAAGGAATAGGGACTAGGCTAAGATCATTGGCCCAGGGAATTCATAGGCTCACCGCACGCAATAGGAAAGGAATGGTGTACACTCACAGATGAACTGGAAATCAACAAATAGATTTAATAAGAATAAAAACTTATGCACCTCAAAAGAATTCACCAAGAGGGTAACCAGGCAACCCACAGCCTGGGACAGGATTTTTAGTAATGACACATCTGACAAAGGGCTTATTACTAAAATCTACAACACTCTCATGGCTTGCAAAAAGAGGAAAACAGTTAACCCCTTAAGGAAGTGAACAAAAGAACTGAAAATAAATTTCATTAGGGAGGAGACCCTTATGGCCAACAAACACAAGAAAGTATTCCGGTTCATTAGCCATACGAGGGATGAAAATTAAAACAATCATGAGATACCATCTAACACCTCTTAGGTTAGCCCAAATCAGAAAATCAGAGAACAAATGTTGGAAATAGGAACTCTCCTCTACTGCTGGTGGTCTTATAGATTTGTACAGCCACTGTGGAAAGAGATCTGGCGATACTTTTAAAGAAAATGGAAATTGATCTACCTTATGACCCAGCCATCCCTCCACTGGGCATATACCCAGAAGAGGTAA
>NW_022111358.1:225112-226743 GCF_000313985.2 Echinops telfairi
AAGAAATAAAACACAACCAGTCATCTGCACTCCAATATTTATTGTGGCGCAATTCACAATTGCAAAGAGTTAGAAACAACCTAAATTTCCATCAATAGATGAGTGGATTAGGAAACTGGCACATACACACAATGGAACACTATGCAGCACTAAAAAGCAAGGACGATCACATGAAACACGTCGTTTCATGGAAAGAGTTGGAAGGAATTATGTTAAGCGAGGGAAGCCAATCTCAAAAGGACAAGTATAACATGAGGCCCCTGAGGTAAGTATAATCAACACAGCAGGAATAGAAGAAAAGACACTTATATCACAATATACGGGTAGAAGCTTAGGCAGTCGGGGTGGAGTTCAGACCAAACCCAGGGAGGAACATGTGAATCCAATATAAAAAGGGTAAAGAGGGAAGGAGGAGGGAGAGTGGGGGTGGGGAGAAACTGAGATGGTTACATGGGGGGAGCAGGGCACTAACCCACCAAGGGGGAGAGTATTGGTTGTGTCTCCACAGAATTGGAGAGAACATACAGACCCCATCACAGCGCGCCAAACTAGGAGGGCAACATAACATGTGGAGGAATGCATGAACAGACTAGACTACAGGGCCGGCCCCAACCAGAACCAGCCTGACCCCCATCCTGGAAGAGTGTGCCACAGAGAACAACACTAGACCTTCAGGTGGAGGAAAGGAACCAATTTACCATGCCCACATGGAAGCAAACCAGGAAGGAAAAAGAGAAAGGGGCAGTCGGCCTGGATCCCATATGGGCACACCAAGACCAGAGGATGAGGTCCCTGCACAGAGCTGCTAAGGCACAGAGAGGATTGTGGGACTGCCAACAACTCAAGACATGTTGTCCCCTAACTGGAGCATATAGAGACAGGGGACAGAAATGGGGACACACGGTGGGGAGACAGTGTGGGAATGGAGCATAAAAGATCAGCAATTGGAGTAAAGCCGAGCCCCAGAGCCCCTGAGGAGCCCCAAGAATGGACTTCAGGTGAGGAAGAGCAGCCCCTGGATCTCCCTCAGGACCAGGGGGGAGGGTCTCATGGGGACCAGCAAACAAACCTATGTAGGTTTATTTTCTTTTTCTTTCTCTTTTATTTTCCCTGATCAATTTCTCTTTTCTTTTCTTTCTTCAACTGTATGTTTTCTTATTGTTCAGACTAGGACATTGATGGTTTGCCTAATTATATGGGTTGGACATGGGAGGGAAACCCAGGGAGAAGGCAATGGGGCCAATGACTCCGGAAGGTAGAGGGGGAAGAATGAGATGGGGAGAAGGGTGTGGGGAGTGAACGGCGTCATGGACAGGGGAACAACTAGGGAAGCGGAACCAGCATCTAGGAGAGGGTAGAGATCCTGTGGTATTAGAGCAACACCAAGCTAGTAGAGAGGAAGCACTAAGACGTGGAAGAAGGGGAAAGTTATGGCGGGGCAGGAGGAGGCAAAAGGAAACAGAGGCAAGCTCTAGGAAGCAAAAGCACAGATAGGGAGATTAACAGAGGTGTGCACTTGTGCAAATACATTAATCCATAACAATAGTGGTATTGCCTTATGTACATATATTTATAAGGCAATACACTGAAGCTGCAGATGGGCCTGGGCCTCAGCTCATACCTTCCCTCAA
>NW_022111358.1:227806-235292 GCF_000313985.2 Echinops telfairi
TATTCAAATGCTGGCCTTTCATCAGGGTCCTTCTTCCAACAAATACTCATCAATTCATGTAGGGATTCTGAACAGCCCTGAGGACAAGGCATCCTGCATTCCCCTTCAACCCACTCCAGCACTTCACAGTTCACCATACCTGGATGGCACTCTGCTTTTTGTTACCAGTCTGTCTGAAGAATTCCAATTGACCATATGCCAGGCTTTATTGTACATAGACCACACAGTACAGCCTTGTGAACTGCCTGTTTGATTGGAAATTTTGTACCTTGTCTTATAGTACAGTATATTCATGGTCTTCCGTCAACCTTGCTAAACCAAAATCTGCTATTTTACACACATGAGTTTATCCTATAAGAATATTAGCAGCCCAAAGGCATCAGTGAAAAGAATTCATTCTTTCAATATATGCCATGCTACCAGCAATCTGAGCAACCATATGAACCAGTTGTGGGAATGTCAAAAACTTTCTATGTCCTTCCTTTAGGATATCTAATAAGCTTCCTTTTGACATCAATTCAGTAACGATGTACATTGATGCTTCAGAAACAATAGTGTGTAGTGGCACAAGTTTGTCTTGTCTGAATTTTTTCATGATCTTAGCCTCTTGGAAAAAAGCTTCGGGCATCATTGAACCTGGTTTTAGGGTACTCACTATACCTTTCGTGCTTCTATTCACTGTACCCATCTGCACTTCACCTAAATGGCCTTGTCCTAATTTAATCTCTAATTGTAAAGATTTTCAAGGGATTTCCCAAATGTCTTCTGATAGACCTTGAGTCTGAGGTTTAACAATGGGACCCACACTTGTTAACATAGGGCATAAACCATCAACATGTTCACCAATTTCTGTAGAGTCTCAAATTGTCCTCTGGTTGTTGTATAGTACCCACCCTTGTCAAGTTTCCTAATTTAGCAGCTCTGTGATCATTGATGATTTCAAATTCGCCAATGTAGCTGGGCTTCATCGGCACAGTTCGAAAACTGACAAGGACTTTGGAGTAGAGCCTGATAAGAATTTGGCACTTGCCTCTCTTCTCGGCATTACTGATGATCTTGAGAGCATTTACCAGGATGTTCATGCACACCATTATGGCAGCACAGAAAGATGGCAGAAAAAGGAAGGATGAAAAGTTATTTTCATAGGTAAAAATAAATAAGCAAACTCTAACCGATTAATTTTAATATACAATGCAAATCGTTTCTTCTCCTCAACAATACAAACTCATGAAAGGGAGTCAGGGAAGGAGAGGTGATAAGGCACACTTTTGGTGGAGTCCCTTGTGCAAGGCGTGGAAGACACCTAGTTTGTCTGCAGAAATCAATGGCCCAATGAAAAAGAGACTTTGCCCCGGAGAAGTCTCCCCAGTGCATCCTTCATGTCCTTATTTCGCAGGCTGTAGATGAAGGGATTTAGCAGGGGAGTCACCACTGTGTACATGACAGCAGCTGCTGTGTCCTCCTCTACTGAATTGGCGGAAGATGACGAGGGGCACAGATAAGCTCTGATCACCGTCCCAAAGAACAAGGCAACAACAGCAAGATGGGAACCACAGGTGGAGAATGCTTTGCGCCTTCCCTGGGCAGAGGGGACTCTGAGAATGGCGGAAACAATGTGAACGTAGGAGACCAGGATAAGTATAAAGGGGATTAAAATGACCGCTCCCCCTAAGAAGAGGAGCACAAGCTCATTGACCTGGGTATCAGAGCAAGACACCTTCATCAGGGGTCCCAGATCACAGAAGAAGTCAGGAATGACCTTCTGAGAGCAGAAGGAAAGTCGGAATATGAGGAAGGTGTGGGTCATAGCAACAAGATTGGTAAGGATCCAGCAGGCAGTCACCATGAGGCTGCAGCGCCGGAGGCTCATGATCATCCTGTAATGAAGAGGGTGGCAGATGGCCACATAGCGGTCATAGGCCATTGTAGCCAGGAGAAAGATGTCCAGATCTCCAAAGGTCAAGAAGAAGTAGAGTTGACCCATGCACCCAGCATAGGAGATGGACCTACTCTGGCTCTGGATGTTGACCAGGGCCTTGGGCACAGTGGTGGAGGTGAAGAGGATGTCTGCACAAGACAGGCTGGCCAGGAAGAAGTACATGGGGGTGTGGAGATGCTTGTTAGTGCCAATGGCCAGGACAATGAGTAGGTTTCCAGCCACAGTGATCACATACATCCACAAGAAGAGAAGGAAGAGTATGCGCTGCTGCTCTGGCCGCTCTGAAAGTCCCCAGAGGAGGAACTCAGAGATGCTGGTCTGATTCTCTCCTGCCATGCGCTCAGAGGCCCGAGAATGAGATCTCAAGTGATACATATACAAATTCTCTGAACATATGTTGCCTTGACTAAGTGCTGAGCATGTCATTCTCTGAATTCTAGGAAAAGGGGAAGAATGAAATGAATGCATTTGTATTAATTTAACCAATTATACTACACTTGCATTAATAAACCAATTATACTACACTATGAACTTTTATTGACACTAAATTCACTATGCTAGGAAGTGTGGGAGACATGTCTAAAACGTTCAAGTAGGTTCCTTGCTTGATTTATCTGTGTATCTTTTTGTCTCAAATTTCTTCAGTAATTGCTTCTTTTTCTATACTTACTAAGGAATTCATTCATACTACAAATATTCTACATTCATTCTACAAGATGCCTTCATTCATTCTACAAATATTAAATACCAACTGTATCCTTGGTATAGTGTTATTAAAAAAGAAAATAATAATAATAAGATGATAGTCATGATAACCTTCGCAACCCAATCTAATGAGATGGACATAACTACCTATATTAAAATCCTGTGAAATCAGTGAGTCAGGGATCTCCACCAAAATGAAGCTGCTTATGCATCAAAACTCAACAGTTTTTGGTGCAGATTTTTTTTAAGCAAAATAAGTGAACCAGGCAGGGTCTAGGATGTGAGGGACCTTGAATACTTAGTTGAGGAGTTATGGCCTTATCCTATGTAGGACGGCATGCTCTTAAAGGACTTTAAATATGCATTCTATTGTGTTTTAAGCTTACATGGTAAATTAGACTCGTATTCAACCATTCATATCAATTGCTCCTTGCCATTGGTTATATTCACACACACACCTTTACCACTCTCCCCTCCTCCATCCATCTAGTTTCCCTGCCTCTTCTTGCTTTCTCCTGGTTACTTTTAGGTAAATATTGTTCGGTTTCACAAACTTAATTGTTTACAGTAGCACATTCCTCACAGGTGTTATTGCTTATTTTATAAGCTAGTCTATTATTTGATTGAAGAATGAGCTCCTGGAGGGGCTTCAGTTCTAGGCTAAAAGGGTATCTCGGCGCTCATGTAGGGAATTTTCTAGTCTCTAACAGTCCTGTAAGTCTGGTCTTCCAAAAATAAATTTGAATCTTGTTCTGTGTTTTTCTTCTATTCTGACCTGGCCCTTCCAGTATAGTGGTAGTCGGGCACCATATTGATTCTTCTAGTCTTAGGTGAAAAGTGACTACTCTTATGGGAAAAGAGACTGTGGCTCACACAAGCTATTAGTTTGTGAACTAATTTTTTCTGTGCTTCATATACAGGACCTTCGATGGCTGCTCATACATTTTTAAGATCCCAGATTCTATTTATAAACGAGGATGTAGAGCATTATCTTAATCAACGAAGTCATGCCAGTTGACCTAGTTGTCCTATGAGACCATGTCCTGAGCCTTCAAACCAGTAAATCAATCCCACAAAGTGTTTTGGCTATGTGTAGGAAGCATGTCCCCTGTACACTTTACTGTATAGATGAATAAATACTTGCAGCACATACAAACATGTATATATTTATGCCCACAAAGATAACTATATATCTCTTACATATGCACATGTACTTCCTTATGCCTCCTAAATCATATATAGCATACATATCTACCGATGTTACCACTCAAACCGTTTTGCTTATTATTACTGTTGTTGCAACATTGTATAACACTTACTATAGCTGTCTTATTTCGGCTACCTCTCAGTGTCTTCATTTTCTTCGGTCAAATTGTGATGACGTCCCTGTCAGCAGAGTTAACAGACAACTGCTATATAATAAGTGATTCTCACTTCCCCACTTCCCATTCCAGGAACCTTCAAAGAACGCTGCTTTTTGTGTACAGACCTATTCTTGACTTTTAATAAAAGCAGTAACATATACTTTTGTGACTAGCATATTTCACTCAGCAAAATGTTCTCCAGATTCATTCATATTATAAGCTGTTTCACAGACTCATCATTATTCTTTATCATTGCATAGCATTGCATATGTATTGCAATTTGTTTATTCATTCAGCCATGGATGGCCCTTGGGTTACTTCCATCTTCTTGCTACGGTAGATTCTAGTGAGATGAACATGATGTACAAATGCTTATTCATGCCACTGCTCTTATATCTCTAGAATACACTTAGGCAACTAATAGTGGGATTACTGGATCGTAAAATTTGGAGTGCTTTCTTCTTATAATTCACAAGTGTTTTAGATTTATGGGCATCCCTGTCCACCCATTTCACTGAAAGTCACTATTCTGAACTTTTATCTCTCCTCATTGTCGCTTTGCATGGTTTTAAGTCGAGAAGTAGGAAATTAGGATCTTTGTTGTTGCTTCTTAGCCTGGAATAACTAACTCTGATGTAAAATTTTCCCTGCATCTTTATTTAAGTTTATAGCTTTCTGTACATCCCTCCTTTCTTAGAAGACACATGTTTTTGCTTCTTTTTACAGAGAACTTCAGAAAGCTTAATCTGTTGTTAAGCAGGATTAATTTTTAAAGCTTTTTCTTTCTCTGGATCCATAAGACCAACATCATCTGTCAACAAGAGTACTTATGCAGATAGAATATATAGAATGTTCTTCCTCTCCATAATAAAGACAAGTCAGGTGAGAGGTTGGTAAATGACTGCAGAATTGAAAGGAATGGAATGCAATGGAACTCCTTTGTATTCTAAAATTCTCAACCACCTAAGAGAATATGGCCAAGAAAAGCAGGAAATCCATGAGAAAGAAAAAGGCAAATAGGAAACTTTTTTTTCCATTTCTCTAGTTCTTTATTTATTTTTAATCATTTTATTAGGGGCTCATACTACTCTTATCCCAATCCATACACACATCAATTGTGTAAAGCGCATTTGTACATTCATTGCCCTCATCATTCTCAAAACATTTTCTCTCCACTTAAACCCCCGGCATTAGGTCCTCATTTTTCACCTCCCTCCCCGCTCCCCGCTCCCTCATGAGCACTTGATAGTTTATAAATTGGTATTTTGTCATATCTTGCCCTGTCCGACATCTCCCTTCACCCACTTTTCTGTTGTCCATTCCCCAGGGAGGAGGTCCCTCTTTCCTACCCACTCTCCCTCTACCCTCCCTGTTTTGCCACTCACACCACTGGTCCTGTAGGGCTCATCCGCCCTGGATTCCCTGTATTTTCAGTTCCTATCTGTACCAGTGTACATCCTCTGGTCTAGCCACACTTGCAAGGTGGAATTCGAGTCATGGTAGTGGGAGCGGGAAGGAAACATTTAGGAACTAGAGGAAAGTTATATTTTTCATCGTTGTTACATCGTACCCTGACTGGCTCATCTCCTCCCTGAGACTCCTCGGCAAGGGGATCTCCAGTGAATAGGAATCTTAACCACTTAGTTAATATTTATTAAACATAGGTAAGACACCATTGTAGCTGCAATATATAAAAGAATCTATGGGGCATTGACTGGGACAGAAACTCAAAGCTAACAGGGTCAAATCACACAACATATAACCAGTTGCTAGTGGAGTTGATTCTAATGCATGGAGACTGACTTCAGGCATGTCAGAGTAGACCTGTGCTCCATAGTTTCCAATAACTTTTCTTTTGAAGATGACAAGCTCTTTCTTTAGAAGCACCACTGGGTGGACTCAAATCTTCTGGTTAATAACCAATCACATTAACTGTCTGCACCACCCAGAAGCTCCAAGACAAAAGATGGGAAGATGAAAACACTGATAACAGGAATACAGACTACCCTATCTATCAAAGAGCTACGCTGCGATGTGCCAGGATCACCTCGGATTACAAGAGAACCTACCACGCCTCTCCAATGTGTTGCTGGTAGCTCCCTTGGATTTACCACGCAGCCTCCTGGTGGCCACAAGAACAATGAAAGTACACACTGTCCATTCCTGTTCCAACCTCTTGATAGGTAGCAAATCAAACTGTTGTGATCCATAGGGTTTCACTGGGTAATATTTAGAAATAGTTCACCAGGCCTACCTTCCCAGACTGCTGGAGTCAGAAAACTCCACGGCAGCCCGTAGAGCATCCCAGCGCACACAGAGCATCACAAGCACAGTTCACTGGCTGGGATTCCCACCTGGGGCTCCAGCATGGAGGGAGCGGATGCTACCACTGAACTCCACTGCCCTTTAAAAATGTCAACAATCTCTTTTTCTGTTGAGAGTCTAGAAAGGGAAACATCTCCTGACATTTTTATGACCCAACTATGATGCTGAGTGAAAAGCCTGATAAACATTGCATAAAATAACCTTCAGGTAAACTCACCTATAATGTATGGTACTTACAGCGTCCAGCTCTGCCACCAGACTGAAAACTGCAAGGGGTCGGTCCCCTATGTGTTCTGCTCACACTGTGATCCCCCGGTGCCAAAGACAATGCCTGATAAAAAAAAAGATATCCAATAGCGAATGGTGGCGGGAGCACTGGAACAGGCAACAGCCATCCATTTTACATTCAGGAGTTTGAGACCTATGAGAGGTGAGAAGGATTGCAAAGGATCCTAAAGCAAAGAGTAATTTTGCCTGAATCCTTGCACACATGCACGAATGTGTGTGCGAGTGCATATGCATGTGTGTGCTTGCGTACACACATTTTACCTGCCCCCATCTGCCTAGAAGTCTGAAACCTGGTACCACGCTGCAGCTCGGTATGGGGAACTAATTGGGGGGTTGCTTTGACGTAAAGCAAGTGATTCACAGACACTCTCCAGTCCCACCTTGATGTGAAGAATCAGCTCACTGAAAGGAATTTCTCAAATAAAGCATTCACTCTCTCTCCCTGCCACGGAGTTGGTGCTGACTCATAGCGAGTCCCTGTGGGTTTCTGAGACAGTCACTGGTGATGGGAGTGAAAGCCCAGACTTTCTCTTTCAGAGCTGCTGGTGATTTCTAACCGCTGACCATGCGGACCCCAGCCCAATGTGTAACCACTGCGTCACCAGGACTCTACCAAATAAAGCATAGACCTCCTTTCCCAGGATGCCCAGCTCTCTGAGTCTTCCCCCTATAGTTAGAATCTGAACTTCAAGGCCCTGCTGAAAGAATCACTCTGGGGTTTTCTGTGTAAAAGGAAACACCTTCTTCACCAGTAGGGCTGGCTCTAAGTCACCCAAGCTTCATCCTTCCCCATCACCTCTTTTCTGTGCCCCTCACTGAGCGACTCCCATAGATTGCCTTGGGAATCTCTTGTCTACTGGTTGGA
>NW_022111358.1:238433-240507 GCF_000313985.2 Echinops telfairi
AGCCATATTCAAAAAAGGATATGGAACAAGCAAAGCATTGTTGATGTTGCATGGATTTACCTGAAAGCAAAGAATATAAGAAAGGTATTTATTCATACTTTATTAATTGTGTGATAGCATTCAACTATGTTGCTCATAACACATTATGGATAACATTGTAAAGACTGAGAATCCCAGGATATTTCATTGTGCTCAGTCAGACCCTGTTCATAGACCAAGAGGCAGTCATTTGAACAGAACTAGGTGATATTGTATGGTTCGAAATTAGGAAAGGTGTGTGTCAGGGCTGTAATCTTTCACCATATTTGCTCGATCTATTTGATGAGCAAATAAGCTGAGAAGCTGGACTATAGGAAGAACACACCACATCAGGATTGGAGGAAGATTCATTAACAACCTGCCATACGCAGATGGCACAACCCTGTTTGCTAAAAGGAGGACTTGGAGCTCGCACTGGTAAAGCTCAAAAACTTCAGTGTGTGTGTCAACTCAATATCAAGAAAACAAAAGTCCTCACAACCGAACAACAAATAAAATCATGATAAATTGGAAGGGGAATTAAAGTTATCAGAGATTTCATTTTGCTTGGATCATAATCAATGCTCTTGTAAGGAGCTGTCAAGAAATCATATAATATGATGCATTAGGTATATGTGTTGCAAAATACCTCTTTAGATTGTTAAAGATCAAGGGCGTCCCTTTGAGGACTGATGAGTGCCTGACTCAAGTCATGGTAGCTTCATTTGCTTCATATCCATGCTAAGGCTGGACAATGGATAAAGACGACCAGAGAAGAAGTGATGCATTTGAACTATGATGTTGGCAAAGAATATTAAATATATCATGGACTACCACCAGAAGAATAAGCCAATTTGTCTTAGAAGAAGTACAGTCTGAATACTCCTTATATATGAGCATGGCAAGACACCAGCTCAGCAGCAAATGGATATTAAAAGCTTGTGAAAAGCCATTTGCGGTGCATCTCTTAGTCTCTCCCTGGCCAGTGGCATCACAACATCCATTTCTGAGTCTCATCAATTAACCTCCATTAAATTCCTTCTGACCATTAACAGGCAACGCGAATACCTTTGCCTCAGGTAGAGTACATTGATAGCCTAGATTGTTGTCACTTCCCTAACCAATCAGGGAGTCATGGCATAGCCTTTGGAGACTCGCCTGGGTGTGCCCTTAATGGAAATTTAGGTGCTAGGGTTTCATGGTCATGAATCACATCCTGACTGCCTTAGTCAGAGGGTCCTGACCTGATCTTGTAAGCTCTTTTGTTTAACATCATGTGTGCGGCCCCCTCATGGTCTTGTTCCAACTTCTATAGTCCCACCTGTAACTGTGATTTATTATTCTGCTCCCAATAATACTCTTGTGATAGCTTCCTTTGTCTTCTTACTTCTTTTTTAAATCTCCGAATCACTGCAAACCCTTGACACTATTACAACCTTGTACCAATGATTTCCCTCATCTAGATGGTGTGTGTTTATCTTTGTCTTGTCTTTTTCTGTTTAAAACTTAATAAATGGCCTCTTTAAGTTATAGTTGAGACTGGAGGTCTCCTTTATACCCTAAAGCAGTTTGCATGTGAAGGCCAAACAATCCATAAGGCAGACTGGAGAAAAATGGATGCATTTGGATTACAGGGATGGTGTTGAACCTTGAATATACCGTACACTGCCAAAAGAATGAACAAATGTGTTTGGGAAGTCATGCCACAGGATTACTCTTTGGAAACAAGGGTGGTGAGAGTTTGTCTCAACTACTTGGAACTCTCTTATGGACATTATCATGTTCTCACTTGGGTTAGTCGGTGGATTTCCCATCTAATGTCTCCCTAATTCTGAATAAATACTGTACAAGTTGCTTCACTGTCTTCTCTAGCTTACAAAAGACACCCACTCAATGTTGTTCTAAGATGCTGGTGGCCTTCCTTTTTTCCCCATCATTTTATTGGGAGCTCTTACAGATATCATACCATTCCATAGTTCAGTCACATCAAGCAATATTGTACACTTGTTACCATAACCAGTTTCAAAACATTCTCCTTTTTTACTTCATATATGCT
>NW_022111358.1:241526-255037 GCF_000313985.2 Echinops telfairi
ATTCCCAAAATTCACTTTCCTCTTGGGTTCCAGGAATCAGCTCATTTTCCTTTTTTCCCCTCCCCCTCCGTTCCTCCTCCCCTGTCCCCCATGTACCCTTGATAATTTATAAATTATTATTGTATCTTATATTACACTGCCCGGCGAGACTAAGAAGAATTTAAATCGATTGATTCATTAAATCAATTCCAATATTTCTATTCCCTTTGGTTTTCTCCTGTTACAGAACTTAAGAGAAGTTTGGGCAGTTTGAACTCATTGCCTATAGGCTACTATTGAGTCTAGGCCTCAATTAGCCAGCCTAAAAAAATATTAATGGCTCTTGCAGTCACTTTGGATGACACACATTTCCCGAATTGTGAGTGAGTATGCCCATGCAAATGAATTTGGACTAACTGAGACTTCCATTTCATCCTCATGGGTCTTCCACCCGTAGAATTTGTTTACATACATGCTCTTCAGACTCCAGTTGCAATATCCTCAAGAGTGGACCTGGTATCTACCCATCTGCACTATATTGAGAACTAACTCTTGAGGTGTTGGGGATGAGTCAAGAGGGAAATCATAATCACTTTGTGAGACACTGGATACAGCTACGGTCATTGAAACACTTTTCTACAAGGAAATACTGACTCCTTCCAATTGTGGGCATGGAGGCGAGAGTAAGACTTCCTATTCCAGAAGGAAATATCAGGGATATTGTGGGTGGGGATGGGTCAGGAATTCTCAACATTGTCTATGAGTGAGTGCCCCAATAATTGCTATTAAGAGCCACTGTATCCCTTAAGGCACAGCCAAAGGAATGTGCAATTGAATTTCAACAATTACCCTGATTTTGGCCTGAATGAATACCTGAGGGAGTTGTATTTCAAGAGACTTTATAATGAGGTGAGTATCTCAAAATTGTCTCTGTGCCATGACCTGTGCTTTGAGGAAGAAACTAAGATAAAATAAGAGAGACAGTCCCACAGGTCCTGCCTGCCTCTTCTGCTGTACCCAGGGATGTTTCCATATCATTCTGGCCTGTCTTTTCCACCTCAGAAACAGAACAGGGACCTATTCTCCAAGTCCACTAAGGACACTTTCTCCATCATACACCTCCCAAAAGAATGTTGATCAGCACTAGATTTATAGCTGTCAATTTCTAGCTATGGAAGAGGAGTGAAGAGCACAGGGGCAGCACTCCTGGGGAAGTATCTGTGTCAGCACAGACTCCTCAAACAGGGCTGTGGACATTGAAGAAAGAAAAAAAAAGCTTTACAGTGTCAAGAAGTAACTGTCTTTTAACCGAGCCCTTAGTCCATGTGCCTGCAGCAGTATTACACACGTTATCTCCTTTGTTCCTCCCTAAACCCCAAAAGGTAAGTTGAACTCTTGTATCATTTTCATGAGATGAAAAAAGAAATAAGGAAACGAATAATTTAAAGGCATATAGTAAGTCGCAAAAACTCTAGAACTCTCTTTGAGAACTTGGGTTCTGCTGTCAAGACTCAACCCTGGCCTTATTGCAAAACTCAAATTCTCAAAGAGTGGAGAGATGTGGATAAATACAGGCAAAAGAAATAGAGAGTCAGACAGACAGCCTTCTTAGCCTCTCCTCCTCGGAGGATCCTGCTTTCCCTTCTCCAAATACAGTCTTGTACTGGCAGCCATAAAAAAGAGCCTCTTAAACACAAAAAGCAAAGCTCATGGCTGCATCTGACAGTTCATCTGGGTTGTTGGTCATGAAAGTAAGATTGGGAAGTGGTCATTCTTATTTCTTTTCTCAGACCTAAGCTGTACCTCTTGAAGTAATTCCTTGAGTATGTGTGAGTATGTGGGCATGACCATGGGAGAGTATGTGTGTGAATGCATATGTGAATGCATACGTGTGTGTGTGGATGTATACATGCATTCAAACACTGTCTTAGGCATTAGAGGCACTACAAAGCTGCCTCTCTTTGCATTTTCAATGGTGCTTGTTAGAGGATCCCTTCAGAAAAAATATTATTTCGTTGTCCATGTACCAATTGCATTGTGGAAGTCTCAACACACTCAGAAGACATAGCTGGACTTGACTGCTGCCCCATAATGCCAGGAGGAAGCACTTGGCCTCTTCTGTCTCTTGAAGCTATCTTCAGCACCATCACCCTCTTGAGGGATCTCAACACAAGGTTGGCTACTAAATGCATGTTGGCAGTTCCAGGAGAAGGATGGGGTGTCTGTTCCCATCAAGATTTAAGGTCCCAGAAGCCCTACGCGACAGTCCTACTCTTTCCTGATGGATCACTAACAGTCAACCCAATGGCAGTGGTTTGGGTTTTGGTTTGGTTTGGTTTGGTTTCTGCATAGGCTGGGACTCTCACAGAACTTGAGGCTGTCACTCCGCCACTAGCATCCACGTCTTAGCTCCTCTCTCTGGGGCTATATATCTCTTTTACCTTATTCTCCAGAGTTTCAACAAAACCATCTCTCCTCATGAAGAGTCCCTGACAGCCAGCACTTTGAATCTCTAATCACAAACCCCCATGGTAAGAAAGCTCTTGCCTCTGGTTCTTTTCCTAGTTCATCACTTCACACATTGATTAACTCAACCACTTGTCTTCTGCTAAGGCTACTTTTATTTTTTTAACATTAGTTGGCTTGCTTGGCCCTTTTTTTTAATCACCATGCATTTGTCTTTCCACCAAATTGTCACTCAAAAAATATTACCCTATTGCTTGGTAACCCAAAGGTTCAAATACCTGTTGCAGGTTGCATAGCTCTATTATTAGAAAGGGTTAGCCGAACCATATATCCACTATATCACCTCTTACTACTAATGAATAAAGCACAAAATCCTCCACAATAGAAACGGAAACTTCTCGTGCAGGCTGCTTTCTTCCTGCTTCCCTGCTGTTAACAAAAGACAGCACAGTTGCCTGAATGTACACTCCACTGTCTGAACTGTGTCCTTGAGTTTATTATGATATTTAAACATTAGAAAAGCGAAGAGAATGTCACGATAGGAACTCAATAACTAGATTTAACATAGAAGTTGTTTATATTTGCTGCAATATTTTTAAAGAAATAAATGGTACATTGGAAACCCCGCTTATTGTCATCTAAAGTCTCCCCCTCCCACAACCACCAAAGGTAATTCTGGATTTGGTAGTATACTCCCATTCAGGACTTGTGCTTTTACTACATACCTATGTATTATTAATGTATTGAAATGTTTATATATTGTATTATAAGATATAAATCTTCCAGAAACTTGCTTTATTTCCATCAGAACTAAATTTGTCCAAGTGAATTTGTCCATTCTAACTCTTGTGCATATCTCTCATTAATAAGAAATAACAAAAATGTCTTAACTATTCTTTAATAGATGAACCACTTCTAGGCATCCTACAAGACCATACACACCCTTGTGAATGTCGCCTTGAGCACATGTGATAGAGTTTCTCTGGAGTCTAATCTCCAAGTGGAATCACTGGGTCAGAGGTGTATGAATGTTCAACTTTGCTAGGGATTAAAAACAAACACACAAAAAAACAGGAGTATTTTTATTGGAGTTGTATCAAATGCATAGATGAATTAAGTCTTTTGACCACATCGAGTCTTTCTATTAACATTACATATCTACTCTTCTGTTTAGGTAGCCTTTTTATCTGTAAGCAACGTTTTGTAATTTTTTTAAAAAAACTGGTCTTGGAGCTTTGCAGTTAGGATTATTTATATATCTACATGAGTTTTATAATGTATCGATAATTTTTATACATTTTAATCAAATGGGACCTATTAACATTAGCTTAGTCTGCTCTGTTTCCAAGAGCTCCACCTCTGAAATCTCACGCTGTCATTCCATATAAGTGAGCCAGCCTCTGAGCACTGCAACTTTACTGAGTCTTTCCAACCCTGTGATATTATAATTCCGTGTGAAGATGGAGGAAGACACTTCAGGAGAAGAACTCAAATTCCTTTAGAAGCAGAGGTAAGAAGGAACAGCATATTTTGGAGGAAGATAACCAGACATGCATCCCCTGAGCCTAGAACACAATTCATAGGTACAATATGCTGCCCAGGCACCTCTTCCTGCAAGTGAGGCTGTGGAATGTAATCGAGCTGAGTGTCCAGAAAGAAGAGAACAGCATGGATTTCAGTGAGCAGCTAGAAGTCCCTGACACAGTGAAGTCTCTAGTTGCACTAGAAGTCTCAGACTGCAAGATGAGTCAAAGAGGAGGAAACTTGCAGTCAAGCAGTTCAGGAAACATTACTATATTTCAAGGAGAAAAGTATGATGGGCTAAGATATAAGGCAAAAGTGGGACTGCATAGGAATTAGTTCAAGAAAGGAATCAACAAGATGAGATGTAAAGGTGAGGGGATGTAGGTGGTTGTGCCTGTGAGCACCACTTACGTGGGGAGCTCATGGAGTAAATCTAGATTCAAGAAAAGTGGGTGAAGGGAGATGTCAGACAGTGTAAGATATGACCAAATAATAATTTAGGAATTACCGAGCGTTCATGAAGGAGTGGGGAGCGGGGTGGGAGGAGGAAAATGAAGAGCTGATGCCAAGGGCTTAGGTGGAGAGCAAATGTTTTGAGAAAGATGAGGGTAAGGAATGTACAAATGTGCTTTATACAATTGATGTATGTATGGAGTGATAAGGGCTGTATGAGCCCCCAATAAAATGATTTTTAAAGGAATATTCGAAACCAACTTCTTGGTACAAACAATAACAATTACTCAACAATAACTACTCTGGAGGAGACTTCAATCTCTTTCGGCTGGCCAGGCAGAGATTGAAGTTTGAGCAGACCTGGAAGTAAGATGACGGGAGACGGAAATGTGGGAAAAGCAGATCAAGTCTACAGACAGGGTAGTCATTGAAGTTATTGTGGAGGAGTCGCCAAAAGAAATAATTTTGAAAAGGCAGACGACAAATAAGAAAACGTGTTGCAATTAGGGTTTGGGAAGGGATTTTAATATCAGTGGGCTGGTTTTTCTCCTGGTGACTTATAATTGGCCAATCCCATAGGAAAAGAAAACTCACCAAAGAAGACACTCAGATCGCCATCAAAGGTAAGAGGAAATGCTCGCAACCATTAGCCATAACACAGATGCCAAACAACGACAGATGAAAAATATTGATTGTCAAGTTCAGAGAAATAGAAAAGAACAAATGTTGGAAAGGGTGTAGAGAGACTGGAACCCCTATAAACTGCTGGGGGTGGGGGGGTGGATTCTGAATGGGTACTGTTTAGAGTGGGCACTGTCTTACTGTGCCACTGTGAAAAGTGGTATGGTGCTTCCTCACAAAAATGGAAAGAGAGATTCCATATGACCCAGGAATCCATCCTCTTGATATATATCCTAAAGAAATAAGAGCCAAAACAGAAACCAATGTATACACCCCCACGCTCATGGCAGCTGTATTCAAAATAGAAAAAGATGGAAACACCCAAAATGCCCATTGGGAGAAGAATGGCTGAGGAAGCATCCCTACATACATAAAATGGAATACAACAGAACATTAAAGAACAACAATAAATCTGTGACACACCTCGTGACATGGATAAGCTGAGTGACATCTCTCCGTCACAAAAGCACAAATATTGTATGGGACCACTATTATTTTTTTAAAATCAAGAAAAGTTTTTCAAACTGAAACAGAGTTTGACTGTTCCCAGACCAGAGGTGTGAAGGGGAGGGAGGGAGGAGGACACCAGGCTAAATGGTCTGCAGGTATTATTTGGGTGAAAGGGAAAACAATAGCAACAAGAGGGAGCTGAGGTGACAGAAATGAGGAATTTGGGGAAAGTTCAATGAGTTGTTGAATGTGAAACTCATCATCTTCCCCATAAACCTTCACCTAATGCACAATTAAAAGTTTAAGAGCGAAATATAATTGACCAGTATAGGTGCCTGTCACCTCCTGGTTCTGGCTCACTGTTTGGTCCATGGACCCATTCTCAAGTGTCCAAAGTATTTCTACAGACACACCGTCACCCAGCTCATTATGCTTTCTCAGGGAGCTGTCTCCGATTGCAAAATGCTGTCCTTTCATTATCACATGTAATTAAAGTAACCCATCGTTCTGCTTTTCCCCTTAAGTTGTAAGCTCCTTGAAGGCAGAGGCAATGCCTCCATTCACCTTCTTTTCTCCAACATATAATAACATGGTCAACTAATAGATTAAAGAATTATATTTTTCTCAGCTCTGTTATTTTCCATGAGGATTAACACAGTGTCTAGAAAATGGAATATGAAAACTGTGTATTTCTTCAAGTATTAAATCCAAAGTGCTGGTGTAGTAGGGAGGGTGGACACCCCTGATTCACAGATGGTTTACTTGCTAGACACAAATATCTAAAAGTGACTGATAATTAGGCCCAAGGACCAGCTGGGACTCCCTGCCTCAAAAAACATCAACCATTTTGGCATTTAGTAAACCTAGGTAGGAAGGTGGCTGAACTTTGGGGTCCCAGGTGGTGGCCAAGGACAATGATTACGCAGAGTAACTTCTTTCATCATTTGGGCTCTTCCTTTTCACACAGGAGCCATGAGGGAAGACAACCAGTCCTCGACCCAGGGGTTCATTCTCCTGGGAATTACTGGTCAGCAACAGCAGGAAGATGTCTTCTTCATCCTCTTCCTCTTTATTTATCCCATCACATTGATTGGAAACCTGCTCATCATCTTGGCCATTCGCTCTGATATTCGCCTTCACAACCCCATGTACTTTTTCCTCACCAATCTCTCCTTTATTGACATACTCTTCTCATCTCTAACCGTCCCTAAGATGCTGGCAAACCACCTCTTGGGCAGCAAAGCCATCTCCTTTGGAGGATGCTTAGCACAGATGTATTTCATGATTGCCTTTGCTAACACAGATAGCTATATCTTGGCCGTGATGGCATATGATCGTGCTGTGGCCATCAGCCGTCCACTTCATTACACAACGATCATCAGTCCGAGGTCTTGTGTCCTGCTTGTTGTTGGGTCTTGGGTGATCGGAAACACCAACGCCCTCCCCCACACTCTGCTGACAGCTGGTCTGTCCTTCTGTGGGAACAGGGAAGTGGCCAACTTTTACTGTGACATTATCCCTTTACTCAAGTTGTCCTGTTCTGATATCCACTTGAATGTGAAAATGATGTACTTTGGGGTTGGTGTTTTCAGTGTGCCATTGCTTTGCATCATTATCTCCTACATCCGGGTCTTTGCCACTGTCCTACGGGTTCCATCCACCAAAGGTGTAGCCAAAGCCTTCTCCACGTGTGGCTCCCATCTCACAGTTGTATCTTTGTATTATGGGACAGTTATGGGCACGTATTTTCGCCCTCTGAGCAGCTACAGCCTGAAGGATGCAGTGATAACTGTGATGTACATGGCAGTAACCCCCATGCTAAATCCTTTCATCTACAGTCTGAGAAACCGGGATATGAAGGCTGCCTTAAGGAAACTCTTCAGCCATAGAGTGTCCTTATAGCCAGTGTGAGGTCATATCATTATCACCATTAATGATTCACCTGAGAGTCCACACCTAAAGTCATACCTCACCAAGAGCCATCCATGGACTTTCCAGTCAGAAAATTTATCTTCTTAGAAATCTTGTAAAATGTGGATGAGACATCTTAATTAACACTGTGAACACATTGTTGCTCATTTTAGAAGAAGGGAGGTACAAAAATGTTGGTTTTATGCCCCATAATGCTATTGACTAGCAGAGCAAAGTGAAGCACAGTCTGAGCTAGGCTTCTACATCTACATAGTAAGTTGACTACAAACTAAGATGGGCTCCAACCCAGGACTGAAATAAACCACTAATGTCCATGTGGTGAGGGTTAGAAACCACTATGTGGAATGTGAATTTTCATTGTTCTATTATGTTGAATCATCCCTCCTATGTTTCTACAGTAATGGAGTCCATTTCCCCTTGACTAGGTGTAAGTTAGGCAGAGATATAATGTGAGGTTGTTACGGCAGTTAGTGATATGAGACTTTCCTAAGCGTCTACATTGCCTCCTCCCCATCTTCTTTTATAGCACCCTTTGGGGCACTTATTACTTCACTAGGCAAGATTACAGCAACCATAAGGTTCTATGTGTGAGTTTGTGGCTTTAACTGTAAATAAAATCACTGAACTTCTATGAAGTCAATTATTGTTTGTCTCAGTCATCTTGTTGAAAAGCCAAACATGCCATCCAGAAGTAATATTTTGAATAATTTTATATTTTGCAGTAATTTAAGACTCAAAAGAAGTTGTGATATAAGACCAAAAATTCCTATGTACCCTAAATTCCTAAACCCCAGCTTCCCCCAAGATAATATCTTATATAACCATAGTAAATTATCAAAATCAGGGAACTGATTCTGGTGAGGCACTACTAACTCAGGTAAAGAAGTATAGAATTTATTTGAATTTTATCCATTATTATATGCACACTATGTGTTTCTATGACACTTCATCATATCTATAAATTCAGGTAACCATCACCTTAGTCAAGATACAGAATTGTTCCATTACCACACAGAGACTGCCTTGTGGGACCCCACCTTTCCTCTGGACACTACTGATCTGCTTTTCACCATTTTAATTGTTACTTCACAAATGTCATATCAATGGAATCATAGAGCAAGTAACCCTTGGCTTTCCCCCCCTCTTTTCCCGCTGAACATGCAATGCCCCAAACAGTCATCCAGGAGCTGAAACTATCAAGAGGACATTTTCCCAGGCAGCGTTTCTTTTGGTTGTCCAGAGGGCCACTATAAGTCGGACCCGCTCGACACCACCTAACATGCTCACCATGCTGTGCACTTGCCACCACTACCCATTTCCAAATATTTCATACCATTATCAGGAACTCAGTTCTTCCCTGACTTAGCAGTTCCTCTTTGCTTTTGTTTTTTTCTAGCTGTCTCATTTCTTTATTTTGAATGTTTTCTTGAGTTTTAGATAAACCTTTACATAGAAAATTAATTTTTCCATCAATAATTCATACCCAGATTGCTCCCTGACGTTAGTTGCCACTCCCATAATGCACCAGCACTCTCATCTTAACTCCTGTTCCATTTGACAGCTTTCCCAGTTCCTACCTGATTCCTATCTTTGGTTTGGGGCAAATATTGCCCTTTGGTCTCATGCAGTTGATTGTTCTATGGGTCCCATTCTTCCTGGGGGTTAATGTCTGTTTTATAGACCCATTTATTAGTTGGGTGCAAGGCAGCCATTGGAAATGTCTTCAGTTTCAAGTTGGACGGTTGGCTTAGGGTGACAGTCTCAACAGGTTCCCCCAGTCTCTCTCAGACCAGTAAATATGTCTACTTGGTTATTTGTCTTAATTTCCACTTTGTTCTACATTTTTCACTCATTCTAACTTGGACCTTGCATGCTCATCAGAATAGCTAATAGTGGTAATTGGGCACCATCCAGTTCTTCTAATCTCAGGTTAGAGGAGGAGGCTGTCACTCATATGGGCCATTAGTCCTGTGGACTAATTGCTTTGTTGAGTCTGTGGTTCTCTTTATTCTCTTGGGTTGCAGATGAAAAGACATCATGAAGTTTGTTTAGTTTTTTTTATCACTTATGCTTGTCTATTAACCAAAACAATGACAATCTGAAGCCAGCTGTGACACAAAAGAGAGGCCTGCTTAACAGCTTCGCTAAAAACCCAGAAAAGAAAACAACATTGAGTTTGGTTGTACTGTGGAATACAGGAGGTTGTCAGGAGTCAGAATCAACTTGATGACTGTGCGTTTGACTTTGTTTTTAGTTTGGGGCTATCATTTTATTTACTTATATATTTCAGTTGTTTCAGAAATTTGATTATTGCTAAAATCCCCAGGATTAAGTAAATAAGAAAAAGACTATATGACTCATATGTTGGTCAACGTCCAATCAGAAAACAAAAAAATCACACCAGGATTTTGAAATAAAATAACAAAGATGGACACACAGGTGATTCCTGAAACAGACTGACAGGAAAACAGTTAGGTATTAAATTAACCCAAAGATCACTGCCTGCAGAAATTAATTGTTGTCACTAGAACTGGGGGAGTGAGGAGGGGAGATGGGGGTGGTTCCAGAGCTTAGGCTCTCAGAAGAGGGGCGACCACTTATGTATCTGAGGCTCACCTCTCTGAGGAGTGCTGGTAAACAGGGGAAACTGGGCCTCACCTGCTGCTGTGACTCAGATTTCCACTTCTGGGAGGTCTGCGTCCTCAATTTTAAAAAAGCAAAATCAAAAGCAGTTGTCATCCATCCTGATGTATTGCAACCCTATCTGTCACAGAATAAAGCAGCCCCATCAGGTGTTCTTGCCTATACTATTTACGGAAGTTGATTATCAGGTCTTTTTCCAGTGGGTTTCTGTGGGGGTAAAATCTCCAATCTTTATGTTAGCAGCCAATCACAATTAGAACTACTTTTCTATGACTCCTGCAGTTCCCATTACCCTTTTTTACTGGGTATGTGAATATCAAGAGCCACCTCAGAGAATTGTCAGAGCACCAACCCCTAACAGTCAAATGGATCCTTAGGAGCGACTTTGCGATTATGGAAAACAATACAGACAGACAGTGGGGCACAGGGGTACCTTGTCCCTATATCAGGACCAAGAGAGCAAATGTAGTGTCTAACGGGTATATAGAATTGTGGGGCTTACAAATCTTTCAAAAGGCATACAGGTAATACAACAAACATATTACACAGTTGATGGGTGATATAAGTGTGTAACATAATAAACAGTCACTCAAATGACTCAGCATCTTGATCTAGTACTAGTTGACCTCAAAGGCCCCTGAGTCCTCCCCAGGTGAGCAATCTATGATCAGTATCAGCAAGAGACGTCAGAAGAGGGTTTGCTACATTTTACAGTGTGTTGGGCAATAGAACCTTGTGGGGAGCCACCACAACTGAATGGGTCCTAAGAAGGGTAAAGTAAAGAAACATCAAACAAGGCATGCAAGGGCTTACCTCTTCCATGGGGAACAGAACTGGAGAGGGGATGAATGTATGCTCGATAGGCTTATATAATCTCGGGCATGTAAGCCACATCATACACATACATAATAGGAAGGGGATGTGTGAAAGGCATACACATAACATGAAGGGGATGTGCTTGGGACATACACATAACAGGAAAGTACATAATTAACAAGATAGGCAGGTTCTATTGTTAAGATAGCGGCTTAACCTTGGACATCTCTGAGATGGCTTGACCTTAGATGTCCCTGAGCTCTTCTCCAGGGAATCAATCTATGATCCTTATCAGAAGGGAGTGGGCCATACTTAGGTTGGGTGGTCTAATCACTCTTGAAGGCAGACAACCTTCAGGCAAATAGCCTTCAAGCAGTTAACCTTCAAGACTATAGTAGCAATCATGGGCATGCAAACAGCACCTTAAAATTGGCATTATTACAGGAGACATCGTGGGGAACAGCTTTAGTTAGGAGAATGTGAGTGGGATTCATCTCCAACTCACGAACATGAAGGCCTCCCTCCATGAGAGTCTCAGACTCCATGATTCCTTAAAATATGAGCACAGAGAATTTGTCCATACACTTGCTCTTCCTGGTTCTCAGTTTCTCTGATTGCTCTATCTACAGATAACCTTCAGGTACAGTAACCATCCAGGTGCAGGAATGACTCCTCCTTTATGGTAGGTCCTTTGTGATAGCTCCTTAATGGGGGGTTATTGGAGGACTGTCTCCAGTTATGAGAATGTGTATTAATGTATTTATGTCTATAACCATGAGGGTCTCTTCCCACCACAGCTGGCTTTCCAGACCCATAATTCTGAGCATAGAGGATTTAGCTGCATTACATTCTTTCTTTTTTTGGCCAAAGCAATTTCTTTCTTCTTGAGCCCTTGGTATCAGCTCTTCATTTTTTCTCCTTCCTCCCCCTCCTTTTCTCCCTTCCTCAGGAACTCTTGATAATTATAAATTTTTTCATGGCTTTCACTATCCTACGTCTCTCTTTACGCCCTTGTCTTTTATCCATCCCCCTGTGAGGGGGTTATAGGTAGGTCACTGTGATCAGTTCCCCTTTTCTCCCCCCACCTTCCCCTTACCCTCCTGATATGGTTAATCTCAATATTGGTTCCAAGGAGTTTATCGGTCCTGGATCCCCTGTGTTTCCAGCTCTTATCTGTACCAATGTACATGCTCTGGTCTAGCCAGATTTGTAAGGCAGAATTAGGGCCATGATAGTGAGGGGGAGGAAGCACTGAAGAACCAGAGGAAAGCTGTATATTTCATTGGTGCTATACTGCACTCTGACTGGCCTATCTTCTCCCCACAGCGGGTATGTAAGAGGATGTCCCCGGATTGCCTGCAGATTAGCTTTAGGCTTCCACTCCACACTCCCCCCACTCATTCACATTATGATTTTTTGCTGTGTTTTTGATGTCTGATACCTGATCCCATTGACACTTAATGATCACACAGGCTGGTGTGCTTATTCCATGTGGACTTTGTTGCTTCTAAGCTAGATGGCCGCTTGTTTCTCTTCAAGTATTTAAGACCCCAGATGCTATATCTTTTGATATATGGGCACCATCAACTTTCTTCACCATATTTGCTTATGCACCCACTTTGTCTTCAGCAATTGTGTCGGGAAGGTGAGCATCATAGAATGCCAGTTTAATAGAACAAAGTGTTCTTGTGTTGATGGAGTACTTGATTAGAGGCCCAATGTCCATAGCTATATTATATTCTTATCTATTTCCTCAGTTTACCACAGAGAATCTCCTGGATTCCATATCAGTCACAGGCCTCCATACTCCATTGTGTATCAATAACGCATTTTTATATGGTAATTAGGACCAATCCAGCCAGCCAGGCAGAAATCACTTTTTTACTGCATGAACTATAGAGTCATGCAATAATTTGAAGGGAAGCTAACAACATAATATTAAATTGAGAAAAAAAAGTAAATCCACGAAGATTGTTGCTAGTACCCCTTAATAAGAATATGGAGCCCTGATGTTTAGAAACAACTGAAAAGTACACTTTTGAGAGATAAAGATGCAATTTTTTTATGCAACAGAAAGGTTAGCCAGGACACAGGATGAGAATAAATACAAGAAAGCAGAGTAAGGGGGGTGGGGTGGATTGAGATGAGAGCACTGAGCAATTAGATAGAGGTTATTGCTAAAGTCTTAATTTGCAAGTTAAGTGGTAAATTCGTGGATAATCATGACATTATGATAGAAGATAGATAGATAGATAATAGATAGATAGATAGATAGATAGATAGATAGATAGATAGATAGATAGATAGATAGGGATAGATACTTGGCAAAAATCAAGGAGTGATAAGAATCTATCTGAAATCAAAGATTACAGATAGAGAGATGGGTAAGAGAAAGTGCTGATGATGAAAGCAGGGGTTCACTAAGGCAGCTCTTGGAAGAATCTGAGAAAATAGAGTAAAGGCGGACACAAAGGCTTTAAATGCAACGTAACATGGAAGTAGAAAATATCTGAGGTAGTCTTGTGGGGGGAGGTCAGATGCGCAGGCATTCCCCCCCTGAGGGCGAT
>NW_022111358.1:255499-260067 GCF_000313985.2 Echinops telfairi
TAATACTTATATATCTCAACCGTACAATTGTGCATTACTGAACCCAGAAGTAGTATTACTGAATCCAAGTAGCAATAATAGTAGTAGCAGTGAGTGGGGGCTGGCCCTTCACCACCACCCCCCCAAGCGCCAATAATTTTTAAATTTAATACTACAGTCTTTTCATATGATAGCAGTGATTCAGGAAACGACAAGATCTGGAGGTTGAGCCACTAAAAGAAAGAGGATGCATCTAATTAAAATAGTGAACAAGAGGGTACTTAAAAATGATACGCTTTGTTTCCATTGTGTTTCCAAGGATTCCAATTGGACAGCCTCAAGGAGGTTCTCAATTAAACAGTAGAGTGAAGGTATGGAACTTTGGAGCAAAGTTGATAGACCACAGATCAGAATCAAGTTGATAAAAAATTTAATTATAAAAATTAAGAAAATTATCTGCAGAACTGAAAATCTTGTATAATGAATGAATAAAATAGGTGGATGAATGAATCTTGTAGAAGAAGGGTTGGGGATGGTGGTCACAAATTACTTGGATAAGCGGACTCAGGGGAAAATGGCAATTCAATAGGACATACCTGTCCGGAGCTCCTGCTGCCAGACCAGAAAAATGGGAGGTAAGGTGAAGGAAACAGGGAAGTGGAGTCCTGAAATTAGAACTAGGATAAAGCACAAGGCAGGTATACCAGCAAACTCCAGCACTCAACTGACTCCTGGTCACAGGTGCAATCTTGCCTTTGAAGTAATCTCACACAGCATCTGTGGAACCCTACATCAAACGGGTACACCACCATGCTACCTTGAGGAAGAGTTGGAACTCCTCCAGCCTCACGGACCAGTGATCAAGTCTCAGTTATCTCCTTACCTACTACGCTATTTCTTCTCTCTCTATTCACTAGCCCTTCTATTTTTCTCACCGGAGTCAGTCTCAACAAGCTCGGGTTTGTGTTGGGTTTTTTTCTCTCTTTCTTCTTTTTCCCTCTTTTATTTCCTTTTTCCCTCTTTCCCCTCTTCTCTCCAACTCTCTCCTATCATATGCCACTACTGGTTTCCAGGTCACTACTCTCCTCTTAGGGATAAATCGACCCAAATATCAGGAGGAACTCCAGCCTGCCCTCCATGGGAGTACTGTACACCACAAAAGGCAGCTGGGACAAACATCTACACTGCACTGCGCTGCGCTGCTAAGGAAACCTCTGTCAGACCTCTAAGGTGATCCCATCACCTAAGGCAATTCTGCCCAGCACCACTGGGTCCCTGCATTAAAAGGGCACACCAACCTATCATTGTGGGGCATGGTCTAAACCCCTCTAGCCCCACATTCAAGCAATCAGGGAGAAGCTATCTCTTTATTCTTTATTTCCTCCTTCTCTATCTCCTCCCTCCTTACCTTAACAGTCCATATTAGTGAACACAGTAGGGGTTTTTTCCCCTTCTTTCTCTCTATTCCCTTTTTCTTTCTTTCCTCTTTCTGTATTTGTTCTCTTCACTTCACTCTCTGCTTGTATAATTCTCTCTTCTCCCTCTCATTCCTTTCACATGCCACTGCTGGTTGGAAGACCCCTACACCCGGCCTAGGACAACCCTGTCCACCCAGTGGGCAGCATGACCCCTAATACAGGACAAGTGCTGCACACATGACAAGTGCTACGCACAGCACAGGGTCAGCTATTTCTTTATCTATTTTTTTTAATTCTCTCTCCTCCTTCCTTTTCTTTTCCTTTCTTTTTGTTCTTTTTTCACGTTTTCTTATTTTCTCCTCTTCTTCTAGATCTTCTCTATTTCCTACCACAACCTCAGCAGATTCAGTCCTCCTTTTTTGTTGTTTTCTTTTCTTTCTCTCTTTTTTTTTTTTACTGTTTTCACTTTTGGTTACCTTGTACATTTTAGGTGAGTGGGTGTCAGTGGACTTGGCATTGTTGCTCCAGTCTGTGTCTTCATCGTTCTCTCTCTTTCCTCTCATCTTACTCTTTCCTGTCACAAGCCACTGGAAGCCTCCAGGCCACTCCCCTCTGCCTAGGGCAACTCTGAAGGCCCAACTGGGGGAGCTCCCGCCAGCATTTATTGGCTTAGCAAGAAGCTGGGGAATTCACGCTGGTCCTCTTCCAGACACCAAGCAGCAGGGGGTTCTCCCCTAAAAACAAGTGGGGCATCCCCAGCCTAAATGCTAAGGCCTTACAAGTGACTGGGGGAAGCACCTGACCACCACTGGTGGGGCTCCATGCTACTGTGGTAACATCAACCCAACCTCCAAGGCGATCTCTATGTCTACGGTAATTCCCCTGCCAGCTACAGAGCTCTACACCAAGAAAGGTATACCCACACACCCTCCTCAGCACTACAGTTGCAGAGGGAAACACCACAGGTCAGCCGAAGTGCTCCAAGAACCGTGAAGCCTACTTAGAGAGCGGCCAGGGAAGCGACGCCGTCGTTGGCCCACAACAACCCAACCAGTGTCACATGAGAGGAATATCCAACACACATTCCAAGTAACAGAATACTGGATGGCAAGGAAAAGAGTGAAACCACAGGAAGATATAGTGATAGCCTGACCCCTCAGTACAGCTACTGGGAGGTAGTTCATAGAAGTACTCATAGGAATCCCCCAAGAGAGAGCCCAGGGCTCTTTGACTCAGGAAGTTGGCTCCAGGCTCCTCTAAAACAACACGTAAACAGCAACCAGTTCTAACAGCTTCAACAACAAAGCAGGAGAAACAGAAGTCAATGCCGGAAGAAGTCATGAACCTAACGATGGACAAAGAAGAAGCAGATATTGACCTGCCACAAAAAGAAATTTTCAAAATGCTGATTGAAGCCATAAAGGATATGAGGGAAGCAATGCAGAAAAAATATGAAATGATAGAGGAGATAAAGGCAATGCACCAAAGGGAAATACAAGAGTTAAGGAACGAAAAACAAAATCCGCGACAAATTGACAGATCTTGCCAATAGGCTTGAGGAGGCAGAGAATCGCACCAGTGACCTAGAGGATAACCAAGCAGACCTCAGCAAATGGGAAAAGCAGTCAAATAAGACAATCAAAATAGCTGAAGAAAACTTGAGAGCCATATCTGATGCTGTGAAAAGAAACCATATTAGAATAATCAGACTACCAGAACAAGGCACAACAAAGACGTCAACAGCAAAAATAGCAAGGGAATTCTTAGAGGAAAATTTCCCCAGCTTAATAAATGAATATCAAGCAACCATTCAAGAGGCTAAAAGAACACCAGCAAGACTGAATCCCAAGAAGAAGTCACAAAAACATATAATTTTCAAATTATCCAACTATGAGGAAAAGGAGAAGTTCAGAAAAGCACCTAGGGAAAAGCAAACAGTCACGTAAAAGGTACCACAATAAGAGTATGTTCAGATCTATCAGTCGAAACGATGAAGAAGAGGAGGGAATGGAGTAACATATTCCAAAAATTGAAGGAAAACAACGCAAACCCAAGAATACTTTACCCAGCCAAACTATCTACTAAGATAGATGGAGAAGTAAGAGTCTTCCCAGACAAGGAAAACCTCAAACAATACATAAAATGAAACCCAGCCCTACAAAAGATCCTTGCCGATCCAGTATGGGCAGAAGATCAACACTCACCGAGGGCAAATAAGAGACCATCACATAGAACAACTCCATCCATAGGGCTACAAAGAGGAAACAGCCCATAGGATAGCATCAGCTCAATCATGGAAAGAAGGAAAACAAAAACCACACACACAACACAAGTGGATAAGATGGGTAGATAAGAAAATATCCAAAGCAAAAGGTAGAAGATGACATCACAGAGTCCACAGATGAATATAATAACACTAAATATCAATGGCCTGAACTCAGGCATAAAAGGCAGAGGCTAACAGACTGGCTCAGGAAACATAACCCATCAATCTGCTGCCTCCAGGAGACTCATCTCGTTTGCAGACAAAAACAGGTTGAGAATCAAAGGCTGGTGACAAATATACCAAGCAAATGGTAATGCCAAAAAAGCAGGGGTAGCGATCTTAATATCTGATCAAATTGACCTCAAGATACAGGCCATAACAAGAGACAAGGAGGGGCACTATGTAATGCTCAAGGGAATAATAGACTAAGAACCAGTGATCATAATAAACATATGCACCTAATGAGAGACCTGCGAAATTCGTGAATCAAACACTCCAAAAGATGAAAAAAGAGATCACAGGCTCAACAATTATAGTTGGTGACTTTAATACACCACTCTCTGAAAAAAGACAGATCATTGGGAAAGAAACTCAACAAGGTTAGAGATCTAAATAGCACACTTGGACGACTTGACTTGATAGATATTTTCAGAGTTCTACCTACATGCAAAAAATTCACATTCTTTTCAAGTCCACATGGCAAATATTCGAAAATAGACAACATGCTGGGACACAGGTCAAACTTGAGTAAATTCAAGCACATGGAGGTTATACAGCATCTCTCTCCCATCGTTGTGCCATAAAGCTGGAAATTAAAGAAGGACGGTGAAGAAAACAAGGATAAACAATTAGAGGATGAACAATTTTCTATTGCAAAAGGAGTGGGTATTGATCCAGATCAGAGA
>NW_022111358.1:261238-263138 GCF_000313985.2 Echinops telfairi
TGGGGAAGGAAAAGGCAAATTTATCATTATTCACAGACGATGTGATTCTATATATTGAAGATCCCTTAAACTCCACAAGCGGAGTGTTGGAAGCAAGAGAGGAATATGGCAGAGTGGTAGGATGCAAAATCAACAAACAGAAGTCTACTGGACTGCTCTACACATCAGACAAGATCACAGAAAAGACGATTAAAAAGGTAGTACCCTTTACAATGGCCAAGCACAAATTGAAATACCTAGGGATATACCTGACTGAAAAAAATCAAAAAGATTTGTATGAGGAAAAGTATAAAACTCTACTACAAGAAATCAAGAGTGACCTCAACAAATAGAAGAATATCCCATGCTCATGGACTGGCAGACTCAATATTGTAAAGATGTCAGTTCTGCCCAAGGCACAGTATAATTTCTATGCTATCCGATATGAATACCACCATCATTCTTCAAAGAATTGGAAAAACAGATTACCAACTTCATATGGAGGAGGAAGAAGCCCAGAATTAGCAGAGAACTCCTCAACAAAAAGGAGAAAGTGGGAGGGCTTGCTCTACCTGATTTTAGCACGTACTCTATGGCCACAGTGGTCAAAACCGTGTGGTACTGGCATAATGACAGATATTCAGACCAATGGAAAAGAGCTGAAGACTCAGAAATAAAAATATCAGCATACAGCAAGCTGATCCTGATAAGGGCCCAAAAATATTAAATGGGAAGCAGATGCCATCTTCAATAAATGGTGCTGGAAAAAAATGGATATCTACCGGCAGAAAAATGAAGCAAGACACTCATTGAACATTTCTTGCATCAGGAAGTGTAAGGGATTAAATATCTGGTGTTTTACGCCAATCAATTTGTGAGGTACAGCATCAATCAGAAACTAATGTACTAGCCAATACAGGCTGGCAGACATTGCTAGTTTCCTCAGTTTTTCAAGGAGCGCACGTGGGAGTGGTTAATGAAGACCAAGGGAATGGATCAGTCCCTCAGGATGCTTAGAAAGAGTGATTGACATGGGAGCATTTTCTGGTGACTCAGAAGTCAATATCCTGACAAGAATGCCTAGAGATTGTTCTAATAAACTGCTGAGATGTTCCACTGAAGTTGGACTATATGAATGAGAAGGAGATGCCAACATTGCTTTAGAAGAATATGGAGGATGGAGCCAAAGGCCCAGGGTACAGGAAACTTATATGATTATCAGAGGCACCCCATCTCATTATTTCCTTAGAAATGTCCAGAGGCTACTCCCAGTACTATGGAAATAAGAAATGAGGGGAGAAGTGGGTGTTACTACAAAAAATCTTCATTAAATCCTTGGTGTGACAGACATATTTGGTATCTTAACTGTGTATGTTGTTAATATTGTGGTCATGTTACAATACTATAGTTCCTCAAGTTATTAACATTGGACAGAACTGAGCAAAGGGTATATGGGATTGTACTTTACTATGTGAATTGATAAAAGTATATATATATAATTTTTTTTAAAAAAAACAGGAAAATTTAAGACTTTCTGGTAAACAAAGGATACCATTAACAAAGTTAACAGAAAATTGATTAGGGAAAAGTATTTCCAATGTTTTTAAATCAAACAAGGTATTGGTATCTATGTTAGACAGGGTTCTCTAGAGAAACAAAACCAGAACGCTAATAATTTTATACATATTTATATAGATAGATAACATAAGAAATAAACAGTCAATTAAATTATAAAGCAGTACAAATGGCTCAGTGCAACTTACTCGCGTGAGACAGTTGTGAGACACTGGCAGTCCTTCAAGTCTTGAGGGCCACCGGGTAGTCCTCTGTAGAGCAATTCAGGCTATCCGGGCACAGGCAGCAAACAGCAAGGCAAGTCACCAACAGTCAGCCAGATGACAGGGTCCGACAGTCCCCAGCT
>NW_022111358.1:263951-265426 GCF_000313985.2 Echinops telfairi
ATTCAGAAACTGACAGGGGCAGTTCTACCCTGTCCTTGAGGGCCACCATGAGTCAGAATTCACTCAATGTTTGTGAGTTTGATTTTTAGTTTGCTTGCATCTACCCATCCACTTATTTATCTAGCTCTCTACATACCTACCTATCTAATTACCCAGAAATCCCACCCTTAAGCCTAACTATCAGAGAAAATCTTTCAAGAGATCTGCAGCAGGCTGTTCCACACAGCATGGTTGGTGGCAGCAGGACGATAGATGTTGATCACGGTGAGTGGATGATAAAATGGGGTGGATAGATACAGTAGAATACCAGACAAAAGACGGGCCATCACTCTAGGTGTGCATATGTAGAGATCTGTTCTGTGACTTTTAAATTGTGAATATTAAAAATGCACAGACATGCATTGAGAACAAAGGGAGAAAATCACTTGTGTAGACACCTCATAATTTTAGTAAATCTTTCTACAGGCCAGCTCCAGGGCAAAGCTTTCTGTTGGCTCTGGGGGACAGTCCGAATTTCCTTTCAACATCGGCGAACCCAGCTTCTCCTGGAGATCTTGATGTCTCTTAGATTCCCCTCCCCAAGGTCTGGGAATTTCCCAGCACTGGAATCCTGCACCCAAAGGATGCACTCCACTTCTGGCGCTTCTTTCTTGGTGGTATTGTGTCTCTCTCTTTGCTTGCTTCTCCCTCCTTTGATCACTTGTAAGATAAAAGATGATGCAGGCCACACCCCAGATAAACTCCCCTTACATCAGATCAGGGCTGTAACTCCAGTGAGGGTATTGCATGGCACCCTAACCCCTTACAGAGTTGATCATGTCAAATCATATCATGGAGTCCTATTATATACTGTGACATTGAATCATTAAATAGCTGTTAAATTACTGGGAATCATGATCCAGCCAAATCCATACATATTTTGGAGAGACAGAGTTTAATCCATGGCACTGTGTGTGTGGACTTAAAACATATACACAGTTACAATGAAGAGATCTTTTCAACTCCTAATTCTAACCCATTTCTCCAACTTAAAATTAACTACCATCATCAATTTTATTATTTTACTCATTTTATTATTTTATTTTATTATCTTACTCATAAGTTATTCACCCTCATAGGCTTTAGCATATTTTTGTGAGTTGAAATTTTTGTATTTTGTGGAAGGAAGATCCCTCAGTACTCAGAGTCTCCACCTCTCCCTCCTCTCTGTACGTCCTACTCTCTGTCTTTCTAGGATAATTTCATACCCAGAAGAAGAAAAAATGAGTACTCATACTTCCTTATTATACCTTCATAAAAATTAAGACTATCTTTTCTGCTTTTTGGAAGGGTGGGGCCAAACCATAGAGATTCTGGTTATGTTATGGCCCTGTGCTGAGGGAAATCTTTCCACAATAGGAATACTACTCTCATTGCCATTCTAATTCATTTTTCACTTTCTCCACACCATCTTTCCCCTCATGAACCTTGCTGAG
>NW_022111358.1:268549-270128 GCF_000313985.2 Echinops telfairi
TATGATCATTAGTTTTATTGCCCAAAATACTAGAAAGATTCTGAAACCATAAATTAGTTTTGAAGATTTCAAAAAGTAGGGAAGAGCAAATGAAGGTATATCTTCTAAGAGAAGACACCCAGGATTGTAAACACCAGAAGGACCAGCCAAATACATGTCCCTGAAGTAAGGCACCTGCTCTAAACTATACATTCAAATTCTCTCTTCTCTTCAATCCATTGCTAGTACTCTTGTTGTGAACCCAGGCCTTACACTGGATTTTGAATAGCAAGTTAATTTTAAAATGATAGATTTTGACTGTACCTTCTGAAATCAAAGTTGTAAGCACAGCTTCTGGGTTAGTTTCTGCTGGGTGCAACTGAATTTCCCCATTTCATAGCCACAGGTTTTCCATGAAGCAGCTCCAGTGGTGCAAGGGGCTAAGAATTGTGCTGCTAACCAAAGGTTAGTGGTTCAAATCCACCAGTAGATCCATGGGAGGAGTATGAGGCAATCTTCTTGAAAATTATGCAGCCTCAGAAGTCCTCTGGGGCAGGCCTACTGTCTGACAGAGTTGCTATTAGTCACAATTGATTTCATGGGAGTGGGTGGTCTTCTGGTGGACCCGTAGTTAAGGAGTTCAACTGCAAACTGAAAAGCTGGAAGTTGGAAAACATATACTGCTCCATGGACGAAAGATGTAACAAACTGCTTTCATATGAAATATGGCCAGGGGAACCCCAGGGCAGTCTAGTCTGTCCTTGAGGGTTGCTGTGAGTGGAAGTTGACTAGCTTGCAGATGGAAATGGGGCAGTCTTCCACTGATAGCAAGTACCCAGAGGGCCAGATTGAACGAAGTCTTTCTGTTTTTATATCAAGCTCCAGATCAAAAGTTATCAATATACTTCTGTTGCCCATGGAACAAGTGAGGTTATGGGTTAGACTTTTTTTTAATGATCAATGATCATTCCTTTGCACAGAGTAGGATCTGAAGCAGTTTTTGAGTTGTGAACTTGCAGTTTTGAGGGGAGAAAGGAAAGGGTGATAATGGCCAGGGTTGGGGCAGGAGTGGTGAAGAAGGCACCAGAGATAAGAAATGCTCCAGAGGAATCACTCACTTATATCTGGGAATTCTGCTAAGATAATGTTCACAGTGGATGATCAAAAAATCCTTAAAGAATGCAAGTGAAAGGAAATTGCAAGATAAAAAATATACAATAATATATGTTATGGTAGTTAAGTGCCATTGAGTCGGTACTGACACCTAGCATTTGAAATATGAGAGCTTCCGGCATCACAGCAACACACAAGCTACCACAGACAAACTGACTTGCTGTAAGACTAAATGGTGGACAGTAAGACGTGATTTCTTGGACAGTAACATAAAGATGGAAAACACTAATTTAAAAATTCTACATATACAAAATAACTTCATAAAGCCAAATAATTTTTATAAGATGCTAAGGAAGAGAGGATGTAAAACCATATATAAAATTTGATATCAATACTGAAACACACAGTAAGTGAAAGGAAATATCAAGATATTATTAGTGGTTTTCAAAGAAGGGTCGAATATAACATTGTTGAGTTTTTCAATTTT
>NW_022111358.1:271788-273912 GCF_000313985.2 Echinops telfairi
CTTTACTGATAATTCTGAAGGAGACAATCATTTTAAAAATGACAGCTTCCAACGTTTCAGAAATTTAAGACAGCTTACAAAGCCCTGGTGGTCAGTATATTCAGTTGCAATTCCTATCCCCCTATTAGACTAGATTATCCACAAAGATGATTGGTGGAATCACCTGGGAAGCATTAAAATGAAAATCTTGAGGACAAAATCTTGTACTACAAATTCTGATTTCATTGGTATGGGTGGAACCTAGGCTTTCTTAAAGCTTCTCCAGTGGCTTTGATATCCACCCAGGCTCCAGAGCCTCCAACGCTTTTGCACCCAGGATGCCTAGATAATGGCTGTTGCTTCCCCTCTTCATCGATTTTCTCTTTACAGAATTCAAAACGGTCCTCCACAAACTCCTCCGCGTAGCCTTGTAGTCCAGGTAGTAATTACAATCTGACCCGTAGCTTCCAGTAGAGAATATGCACCTAATTTGGACCCTCTATTAGAACCGGAGGCTGTATCGGTGTATCTCAATGACCAACTCTTTAAGGAGGTCTCCATAAAGTGTTCGGGACTAGGGGCTGCAAATGGAATAGCCATAGGAACGTTAGATAGCGCCCTCTCTTATCTCCCTTAATACAGTGGTCATGTGATTTGGAGGTTTTTTGTTGTGTATTGTCCTTAGGACTGATTCTCACTGATGGGTTTGTCAATAGATAAGTGCATTATAAATTGACAAAACAATGGGCGGGGATCAATGGATTGCAAGTCTTTGCATGCTCTTTATTAAAGAGATGTCCATTGCTCCGGGCCTTCCATCTTCGGTTCATTGTAATGCCAGCAAGGGACACCTTGCAGCGCCTTGAGTCTCCCCACCTGTTTGTGCATATACACTTGTATCTCTTTGTTCTCCTTTTCCTCTAACTCCACATGTACACACATTTCAAGACTTGGCTCAAATGCTGGCTGCGGAATGAGTTCTTGTTTGAAAGTTTCCCGTCTCCAAATGATCTCTCTCCTCTCTCAAACTTGCATCACAAAGTGTTTAATGGAAATTACGGTGTTTACTTTCTGGGACTCGTTGATCAATAGAGACCATCTCCTCTACTTCATTGTAAGTTATTTGAAGACAGACTGTTTGATGAATTTTTTTCTATTATAATACTTATCAATAACACTCTTCTTTGTACATCGTTAGTACTCAGTGTTTCTTAGATTAATGCATAATGATGATTAAATGTTCGTAGGCTTTCAGAGAAAGAGGGTATGAGTACGTGATTTGGAGTTATCATAGAAAATGTTTTGGACTCCTTGGAATTTGGCCTAACATTTTATGGACTAGTGTCACTTAGGATAGTAGTAGGTTCAAGTTCAGGGAACAAGGCTGTTGTAGGAATGAATTATTTTCTTTGTTTTTGATAGTGCCAAGCAATAATGTAGCAATCCTCATATCAACTTATTTTATTTTTTAAAGACTAAGGCTTTCAGGAGGGCTCCTCCTTACAGACAAGGAAGCCATAGTCAGGGACAGGAGAGCAAGAAGATGTTACTGCCAAATCTCCAGATGGCTGGAGATGCAGCTACAGTTGGTTTACAAATCAGTGGAACTCCAGTCAACCCCTTCATGTTCTGCTATTGAAAAGGCTCAATGAATCTCAACCTGAAGGTTCTAGGCAGTCTGGTGGACTGACTAAGTCCTGAACAGAAGCTGAACCTTGTGACTATCTACATATTCACCCCAGAGAAAAGACTTGATTCAAGATGAAGTCTTGGTAAAGGGGGCTTGAAAAGGATCCAGGACCTTTTGTAGTCCCAGCTCTTCCCATAAATAAGTTTTCCCTCAGAAGTATCAGCTGCACTACCTATACAGTCATGTAAGAATCAATGTCAACCAAAATCCCTTCTCTGATTGGGAAGAAGAAACCCTGAGGGTACTCACCCTGGAATAGTCATAAAAGTCAGTGAGATTTCTTCAAGAGAGAAAATGAGGAGCAATTCAGAGCCAGGTATCCACCCAGGAAGCAAGCAAGGAACTATATATAAGAAAACCGGAGGGAAATAGACTTTCTGTATCATCGGACAATCCTCACTGCTGTGTGATCCCCTGGGGGCATCAGAAATTAGGTCTCCCAGGAAACAGGAAGA
>NW_022111358.1:275455-277899 GCF_000313985.2 Echinops telfairi
TGAGACACTGGCAGTCCTTCAAGTCTTGAGGGCCGCTGGGTAGTGCTCTGTAGAGCAATTCAGGCTATCCGGGAACAGGCAGCAAACAGCAAGGCAGGTTACCAACAGTTAGCCAGATGACAGTATCCGACAGTCCCCAGCTCAAGAGATTTAGATTCCAATAGTGTGGCAAAGCAGGTCCGTGACACAGTCCACGGGTTAGGTGTCCCTCAGGTAGTGTAGCTTACAAATTGAGGCACAGAACAAGCAAGGCTGGTCTGATGATCAAAGAGCAAGAGACAAAAGAGGTGAGGTTCGCTGAGCCATTTATCTCTCCACACTTCAATTAATCCCACATGTGTTTATTGACCAGGTTGGCACAATAAACGTTAACTATCTCAGTATCTGATAATTTTAAGAAATTATACCAAAGAAAGAGAGGACGAAGACCCAGAAGAAAGATGGGCAAAGCATATGAAAAGAGGATCTCAGAAATGGAAACCCAAATGCTTAACACAATATCGATAGATGTTAAACCTCACTTGCAAACAGTGAAGAAATGGGGTGTGACTTCACACTTATCAGAATACAAACGAGCTATTCATCGCCCAGATGCTGATGAGTCCCTGGGGAAAATAGCAAGTGTGTCCTGTTGATGGACGTGGAGACTAGTAGAGATAATCAAAAGAGCAATGTATGATGATTTATTAAAATGAAATGTAATTATAAATATGACGTGTCCATATCCATCCACCAGTTCAAAACCACCAGGCACTCTGAAGGAGAAAGATCGGGCTTTCTACTCCCATAGAGAGTTACGATTCAGAAACTGACAGGGGCAGTTCTACCCTGTCCTTGAGGGTGACCATGACTCAGAATTAACTCAAGGTTTGTGAGTTTGAATTTTAGTTTGCTTGTATCTACCTACCCATTTATTAATCTAGCTCTCTACATACCTACCTATAATTACCCAGAAAGCCCACTCTTAAGCATAACTATCAAAGAAAATATTTCAAGACATCCACAACAGGCTGTTCATCAGAGCTTGGTTGGTGGCAGCAGCAAAACAGAGGTTCGTCATGGTGAGTGGATGACAAAATGGGGTGGATAGATACAGTAGAACACCAGGCAAAAGATAGATCATCACTCTAGGTGTGCATATGTAGAGATCTGTGCTGTGAAATGGTGAATATTAAAAATGCACAGACATGCATTGAGAATAAAGGGAGAAAATCACTTGTGCAGACACCTCATACTTATAGTAAATCTTACAATGCTGACACTATGTCTGAGTTACCTAGTACTGCTATGACAGAACTAAGCCCAAGTGGATAGCTTTAACTAATAGAAATTTATTCCACAGGCCAGCTCCAGGGCAAAGCTTTCTGTTGGCTCTGGGGGACAGTCCTAATCTCCTTTCAACATCGGCGAACCCAGCTTCCCCTGGAGATCTTGATGTCTCTTGGCTTCCCCTCCCCAAGGTCTGGGAATTTCCCAGCACTGGGATCCTGCACCCAAAGGACGCACTCCACTTCTGGCGCTGCTTTCTTGGTGGTATTGTGTCTCTCTCTTTGCTTGCTTCTCCATCCTTTGATCACTTGTAAGATAAAAGATGACGCAGGACACACCCCAAATAAACTCCCCTTACATCAGATCAGGGCTGTAACTCCAGTGAGGGTATTGCATGGCACCCTAACCCCTTACAGGGCTGATCATGTCAGATCATATCATGGAGTCCCATTATATACTGTGACATTGAATCATTAAATAGCTGTCAAACCATTGAGAATCATGGCCCAGCCAAATCCACACATATTTTAGAGACACAAAATTTAATCCATTGCACAGTGTGTGTGGACTTAAAGTATATATACAGTTATAGTGAAGAGATCTTTCAACTCCTCATTCTATCCCATTTTCTCCACCTTTAAAGTTAACTACGGTAATCAACTTTGTGCTTATTATTTGATTATTTTACTGATAAGGTATTCACCTTCATAGGCTTTAGCATATTATTGTGAGTTGAAATTTTTGTAGTTTGTGGAAAGAAGATCCTTCAGTACTCAGAGTCTCCCCCTCTCCCTCATCGCTGTATGTCATACTATCTGTCTTTCTAGGATCATTTCATACCTAGAAGAAGAAAAAAATGAGTACTCAGACTTTCTTATGCCTTCATTGCCATTCTAATTCATTTTTCACTTTCTCCACACCGTCTTTCCCCTCATGAACCTTGCTGAGTCATCTTTTTTGATACACCTAATTCTCACATCCTTTCCACTCTGCCATTCTTCCATCCTGAACTCTCACCCATGTCTAACCTTTTCGCTCTTCTCCCACTGACTCGTCCCACCCCTTCCTGTGTCTTCATTGTTGTCTTCTCAATCCTCTCTCATCTCCTCTCATCAGATCTCTTCTTTATATCCCCGTCTCAGCCTATTCTTCCAAAAGCTTGAACCCAGGAAGTG
>NW_022111358.1:289361-290387 GCF_000313985.2 Echinops telfairi
TGGAGAGGAGATGAGCCAGTCAGGGTGCAGGCTAGCAACGATGAAACATAACTTTTCTCTAGTTATTAAATGCTTCCTCCCCCCACTACCATGATCCCAATTCTACCTTACAAATCTGGCTAGACCAGAGGATGTGCATTGGTACAGACAGCAACGGGAAATGCAGGGACTCCAGGACAGATGACTCCTTCAGGACCAGTGGTGAGAGTGGTGATGCCTGGAGGGTGGACGAAATGTAGGATAGAAGGGGGGAACAGATTATAAGAATCTACGTATAGCCTCCTCCCTGGGGGATGGACAGCAGAGAAGTGGGTGGGTGAGGGGAGACGTCAGACAGTGTAACATATGACAAAACTGATTTTTAAAAATTACTTAGATAAAATAAATCAAGCTGTGGTCACAACCCACAGATAATATTTGCAAATTTTTAAGAGTCGAGCATCATTTTCCTCATTCCTCTACACATCTGTGCATCCCTTGCCTCACATGGATACCTAGTGTGCAAGCCATGGGATGAGAAGAGAATCTGACAGGAATATTAAGAGGTAAATGTGATTACTAATAAGAAAATAATTCTCAGAGAACTTCTGGAAAGATAGTGATGGAGTAACACATACCAGAGGGACACTGCAGAAATCAGCACAGGAGACCAGCTGAGAGGGAAATTCCACCCAAAGAGCAACAAAGAGAAAACAGCCCCTAAGACAACATTGGCTTAAGGGAAGGAGGTCAAGAATGAAACACACACACACACACACACTCACAAACACATACATGCACAACACACTGATAAGAAAGGGAGGTAGGAAAACACCCAACAAAAAAGGTATAAGATGGCATCACAGAGTCCACAGATGGATGTGATAACCCTTAATATCAATGGACTGCACCCAGGCATTAAAAGAAAGAGACTACCAGTCTGGCTTAGAAAACACAACCTGTCAATCCGCTGCCTACAAGAGAAACATCTCAAGATTACAGACAAAAATAGGCTGAGAATCAAAGGCTGGAGAAAAATATACCAAG
>NW_022111358.1:291994-293166 GCF_000313985.2 Echinops telfairi
ATGGATGGATGGATGGATGGATGGATGGATGGATGGATGGATGGATGGATGGATTGTAATAAGAGTTGTATTAGCTCCCAATAAAACTATTTTAACCCCCATATCAGCTACGTGGACAACTGCCCCTCCCCCAGAAGAATTTACCTGAGAGGACGGCACTGAAGTTGCAGCTAGGGGAGAGGGGCATGTCTGATCAGAGCAAATGGGAACAAATGAAAGGAGAGGAAGAAAGAGCAGAGCACATCCTGATCCACCAGGCCTGGAGGACAATATCCCTGCTATGAACAGGCAATGGACAGAGTGGACAACATGGCTGATCCCACTACGAGACACGCCATCTCTTGCTGGCCCAGGGCCCTAAGGGGGGCAATACTGGAGACTCACTGTCGGGACTGGCGCAGACTGACCCTGTGACACCAAGGCAAACCACTAAAAGCGTGCGGCAGAGCAACAGTGGGATCAGTGCAGGGAGCCCCTGAGGGAGTACAAAGGACAGACTCTGGGGCCAGAGCATGGTACCCCGTCGGAACTGACAGAAGAACACGCCTAGAGATAAAAAATCAGACCTTGATTTATTTACAGGTTTTTTATTTCTTTATAATTTTTTTTCCTTTTAATTGATTTATGCTTCTATGGGTAATTTGTTTCCTTTTTTGTTGTCAACGTTGTGTTCTCACTCATCGCCTATCTTGCTATGGCTTGTTTTGGGTGCATATTATTAGCTCTACAGATATATCTAGATAAGATAGACTGAATGAATAGTCTAGAGGAGAAAACAATGGGACACCTGGTTCCAGGGAGACATGGGAGAGGGGGAGGCAGCGGTGATGAGGTGGTGTGGATCAACCCAGAGCCAAGGGAGCAACAAGTGATTCAAAATCAGTGGCAAGGAGGGTGTGAAAGCACTGGTAGGGATTCAGCAAGTGCAATGTAACCAAGAGAGAAATTACTGAAACCCAAATGAAGGCTGAGCATGATAGAGGGACAAGAGGAAAATAAAAGGAAATAGAGGAAAGAACTAGGTGACGAAGGGAATTTATACAGGTCCAAAGACTAGAATGTACATATGTAAATATATTTATATAAGAGTGTGAGGAAATAGATCTATGTGCATATATTTATAGGTTTAGTATTAACGCAGCAGATGGACATTGGGCCTCCACTCTAGCACT
>NW_022111358.1:294767-295768 GCF_000313985.2 Echinops telfairi
AACAGAAGATCTAGACAAGATTGTCAAGTGATTACCAACAAAAAATCCCCTGGACCAGATGGCTTCACAGGAGAATTCTACCAAGCATTCAGGGAATAAATGATACCAATCCTACACAAACTCTTCCAGAACATAAAAAGATGGAAAACTCCCTAACTCTTTCTAGGAAGCTAGTATAACTCTGATACCTAAACCAGGAAAGGATTCCACAGGAATTGAGAAATACAGATGAATATCCCTAATGAACATCGATGCAAAAATCCTTAACAAAATACTGATCAATAGAATACAAAAGTATATAAAACAAATAACTCAACATGACCAAGTGGGATTCATACCAGGGATGCAGGGATGGTTCAACATACAAAATACCATTAGTATCGTTCACCACATTGACATGAAAAATTATAAGAACCACATGATAATATCGATAGATGCAGAAAAAGCATTTGACAACATCCAACACCAATTCCTGTTTAACACACTCAAGAAGATAGGAATGGAAGGAAAATTCCTCAATATAATGCAAGCTATATGTAAAAAATCAACAGCCAAGATGGTAGTCAATGGAGAAAAGACAAAAACAATTCGACTGAAAAGGGGAAAGAAGGATACCCCTTGTCCCCACTCTTATTTACCATCGTACTGGAGGTCTTAGCTAACAGCATAAGGCAAAGAAAAAACATCAAAGGTATTCATCTGGGGAAGGAAGAAGTGAAAGTATTGTTATTCGCAGATGATATGATTTCATATATTGGAAAACCCCAAAAGCTCCACAAGGGGAGCATTGGAAGCAATAGAGGAATATGGCAGAGTGACAAGATACAAGATCGACAAACACAAGTCTATCGGACTGTTATACACATCAGACAAGACCACAGAAGAGAGGTTCAAAAAGGATAGGAACTGGAAACAGGGAATCCAGGACAGATGATCCCTTCAGGACTAGTGGTGAGAGTGGCAATACCGGGAGGGTGGAGGGAAGGTGGGGTAGAGAGAGG
>NW_022111358.1:297804-298927 GCF_000313985.2 Echinops telfairi
ATGGGTAGCAGGGGAATAGAGCACTAACCCACCCAAGGGTAGGGTATTGTTTATATCTCCACAGGGAGAGAGGGACCAGACTTCAACCCAGTGCTCCTAGATGTGAATGCAACATACTGGCTTGAAGCAGGGAACCAATAGAGATATCTGAGGGGCCAGCCCCAATCCCAACTATGTGAACAGCCCTCCCTCCCCCTAGAAGAATTCACCTCAGAAGACAGCACTGAAGCTACAGCTCAGGGAGAAGGGCACATCTAATCAGAGCACACAGGAGCAAATGAAGAGGGAGGGAGGGAGAGAGAGTAGAGCACATCCTGGCCCACCAAGCCCCAAGGGTGATATTCCTGCTCAGAGCAGCCAATGCACAGAGAGGAACAGGGCCAGTCCCACCAGGAGACACGATGTTCCTCACTGACCCATAGTGCTACAGGGGACAACACTGGAGGGACTGTTTAGGAATTGTGCCCGATCTGACCCCACCACATCAGGGCAAAATACTAAGGGCATGCAAAAGAACAGCAAGGGGAGCAAAGCAATGAAGTCCCTAGGGAATACCAAAAATAGACTGTGGGGGATCACTTCTCAGCCTTTTGGCTAAGATCAAGTGTAAAAATAGACAGTGGGACCAGGGCATGGTACCCCATCATACTCAATGAGCAAACACTCCTATAGGTCAACAAACAGACCTTGAACTATTTATAGGCTTTTCTTTTTTGTCGTTGGATCTTTGTTGTTGTTTTGTTTTCTTTGGTTACTTTGTTAGGCTCTGTCATGTTTTTGTGCTTATTATTGTCTCTACATGTCTATCTAGATAAGATAGGCGGGATAAAAAATCCTGGGGAGAAAACAACAGGACCAATGGTTCTGGGGGACATGGGAGAGGGGGAGGCATGGGAAAGGAAGTGGGTGTTAACAAACCCAGGGACAAAGGAACAACAAGTCATCTAAAATCGATGGTGAGGAGCGTGTAGGAGGCCTGGTAGTGCTTGATCAAGGGCAATGTGAGGAATTACTGAAACCCAAATGAAGGCTGAACACAATAGTGGAACAAGAGGAAAGTAAAAGGAAATAGAGGAAAGAACTAGGAGGCAAAGAGCATTTATAGAGGTCTAGAAACAGACAT
>NW_022111358.1:299954-318895 GCF_000313985.2 Echinops telfairi
ATGGATGGATGGATGGATGGATGGATGGTGATAAGAGTTGTACGAAAAAAAAAAAAGAGTTGTACGAGCTCCCCAAAAAAATGATTTTAAAAAGAAAGAAAAGGAGCTGATACCAAGGGTTCAAATAGAAAGAAAATGTTTAGGAAATGTTGATGTCAACAAATGTACAAGTGTGCTTAGTACAATTGAATGATGCATTGTTAGTAGATTTTTAAGAACCCCCCAATAAAATGATTAATAAAGAAAGAAATGAAAAGAATTTCTTCTTTCATTTTTTTCATTTTTTGAAAATAATTCTCATAGCATGTCATCTTATCCATGTCTGGGAAAGCCAGACTGGAGCATGATCTAAATACAGAGCCAGTAACAACATAACCAGCAGGGTGGAGTGAAACATAGCCAGAACAAAATGAAATTGGACAAATACTTTCGACATTTGCAATATACACAGTCTGATAGATTTGAGAGCATTAACCACCCATTAACAACATTTATAAAATGCCAACAATGTACTAGCAGGTTTTATTTCAAGAACTCTTCCAATAGTATCATGGTGTTGATGCAGCAACTTGATAAGGATGTTATCGTTATTGTTATTATTCCTATTTTATAGAGGCATAGTTAAGTTAATGAATTGTCTAAGGCCATACAGCCTCTAAGTGGCAGAGCCTGAATTGCAGTCCAGCCAGAACTCAGCTTGCACTATGTCCCCCTACAGAAAGGCAGTGACCTCTCTGTAAATCATTGGACACTGGCCATCAATCAACACTGCTCTAAGAGCCACATATCTGTGAATCTAGGAATCTGAAAAATTAAGATGCCTACCATGAGCACGCTGTTCAAGGAAAGGTATAATTACTACCATGACCATCCTTGTATCAGATCCTAGAGTAAGATGAGCCATAATTCTCTTTCTTTGCCACCCTGTACACCAGAAAGTCCTCAACATGAACTAGAAGAAAGACCAAGAGTTCAATTGTACCAAACTCCTTAAAGTGGTTCTAAAGAGCTGGTCCTAAGTTTGAGTTAAACCAGAGAAGTGGGTCCCACATTCCAACAAATACCCTAGAATAGTTCACGCCAGAGCTTGGACTCTGAAGACAAGTCCTCATGAAAACCTTCCCACCAATCCTTCCCCCTGGAAATAACTTTGAGAACAATTACTCTCAGGAGTTACTGGAAACCCTCAGGGCATCACTGGAGGCAGGTATAAATGAATGTCAACAATTACTCAGTCTTTGGCCTAAATGAAGACCTAGGGAGTTGTATTTCAAGAGCCTTTATAACCTAGTGAATATTTCCATACTGCCTCTATGCTATGACTCATGCTGCTCCCTTGAGGAGGAACTGAGAGGATTCATCTTTGGGGTCCATTCAGGAGAGCTCCAGCCCCACAAGCCCTGCCCAAGGTTGGGAAACTCAAGGATAGTTTCCAACCATCCTGGCCTTGACTCCTCCACCTCAGGAACAGTGAAGCAGGGACCAGATCTCCAGACCCTCTACTGACTCTTTCTCCATCATGCTCCCAAAAAGCATTAAGAGAAGTTAGACTGTCTGGCTATAAATTTCCCATTTGTGGAGGGAGTGTGAAGGCCCAGGGCAGCATGCAGCTCCGCACAGGCGCCTCAGGTCGGGCTGTGGATATTGGAATTGGAAAGACAGTCTAACCTCAAGTATAGTTACCTTTTAACTGATCATTCATTTTGTGCCAGCAACTACATTCCACGCAGTAACTCCACTAACCCCAGGAGGTAAGTAGAACTATTATTTCATTATATCATAGGAGGAAATGGTGACATGTATTGACTAACTTAAACAGAGGGACATGATGGCAAAGCTGAGACTAAATTCCTGCCTGATTGCAGAACTCAAATTCTCAACGTAGGAAGCGACAAGACACAGAGAAAGTACACACAAACTCCCCTCCTCTCCTCCTCATGTCCAGCATCCTACTTTACTTCCTCCTTACACAACAATCCAGCATCCACAACTGCAATCATGAACCAGAGCACGCAGAAAACAATTCTGACCTATCTGCTCAGGCTCTTGATTATGAACATGTAATCAGTCTAAGAGATTCTGAGATTTCTCAATCCTAAACTGTACCTCCTGATGTAATATTGTGAGTAAGTGTGTATTTGTGTATGTGTGTGTTTTAATCAATGTGTAGCTATCCCTGCACCCCAAAATGTTGACCTACTGACCAGTAATTTAATTTTTGTGTCCAAACTCCTGTACATATCTCTATTACCTGAAAAGGATAATGAACTCACATGCACTCTATTAATTCTTAACACGTAACGAATCAAATACAACTACAGTACAGAAATGAATAAAGTGCAAAACCCTCTAAAACATAATCCAAACTTCTCTTCCAGGCTGATTTCTTCCTTCTCCCCCGCCACTATACTGCCCTGTTGACAAACATGCTTTTGCCTGACTGTGCAATCTGAACTGTTTGCCCTTGGGTTTTTCTCCTTAATAAGGGACTTGGGCTTCATATATTAGGCTTCAGACAAGGAATTATCTTTAAGAGACAAACATAATTGCATTTGCATTTTGTAAATATAAATTTGAATCCAAAATAAGGTATTTTATTTGAAATATTTTCTTATTTATGGTTACTTAAGAATAAGACAGTACAAAACAGCAGTAAGTTTGAAAATAGTGATTTATATCCAAAAAACTTGCAAATGGTTCTAGTTTATCATGAGAGTCCCTTGGATTTCCTTCATAAAATTACTTTCTGTGAATCCTACATACTTTGTTCTCTCCTTTTTAATCCTTACAAGGCAAAATATTTTCTAAAGCTCTTTTTTGCAAGTAGGGTAAGCATTCACGTGATTTATGCAGAGATCTTACTTCTTGAGGATCTCCTGCAACAAAGAAGTATTACACCCAATGCCAGCCTTGTGGATCTACTTCTGATGTGGAAACCCCAAGGAGCTATGATGGCCTGAAACACTTGCTCTAAGCTTTCACTTTGTTTCCATATCTGTTTTTGCTGTGAGTTTCCATTGAATCATTTCTGACTCTTAGCTACCTGACACACCACAGAAGGAAACACTGCCCAAGCTTGTGCCCTCCTCACACTGTATCAGTCCTTCTTGTTGAGTTTTCCACTTTTTGCTCATCCTCTAATGTACCAAGCATGTTGTCTTCCAGAGACTGACTACTCGATAACATGTCCACGTATGTGAGAGGAAGACTCACTGTCCTCACTTCGAAGAAGCAGTCAGGCTGTATTAGCTCTAAGACAGATTTGTCTGTTCTAGTACCCTATGGTATTTCAATATTCTCTGCTACCATTCAAAGGCATCAACTCTTACCCACTTTTCCTTATTCCTTGTCCAGCTTTGACCTGCATGAGGCAATTAAAAAGACCACCGTGGCTTGGGTCAGATTCACCTTAATGCTCAAAGTGACATCTCTCCTCCTTAACACTTGGATATTTCTGGTTTTGCTTTTAAGTTTGCCTATCAGTGAGCATTTTTTATTTTTATGTTTGATCTTTAATGGCTGTGATAAGTTACGATGTATCATGTTGAATGAAGATGGAAAAGGACATTTCAAAAGAAGAAACCAAATCCCTTAAATGGAGAGATGAGAAAGCACATCATGCTTGGGGGAAAGATAATTAGACTTGTATCAATTGTACCTAGCATATAATTCACATAGACTCTAGGAAACACTGCTGTTGTTAGGTGTCATCTAATTGGTTTCAACTCATAGAGAGCCTGTGTGCAACAGAATGCGTTACTGCCTGGTCCTGCGCCATCGTCACAATTACTGTTACGTGTGAGACCTTGGTTTCAGCCACTGTGTTAAATCCTCTTGAGGGTCTTCTTCTTCTTCTCCTTCCTCTTCTTCTCACGCTCTACTTTACCAAGCATGATGTCCTTTTCCAAGGACTGGTCTCTCCTGAAAATGTCCAAAATATGTGAAGCAAAGTCTACCCATCCTTTCCTCTAAGGAGCATTCTAGTTGTACTTCCTGCAAGACAAATGTATTCATCTGTCAGTCCATGGCAATTTCAATATTCTTTGCCAGCACCACAACCCCAATACATTATTCTTTGGGCCTTCCTTATTCGTTGTCCAATTTTCACTTATATATTGGGTGGTTGAAAATACCATGATTTGGGTCAGGGACACGTAGGGCACACAGTGACATTCTTGCTTTTCAACACTTTTAAGTGGTCTTGAGCAGAAAATATGCCTAGTGAAATATGTCATTTGATTTCTTGATAGCTGCTTCCATGAGCATTGATCCGAGCAAGATTCAATCCTTGACAACTTCGATCTTCTCTCTTTTTGTCATGATTTTGTCTACTGATCCAGTTTCATGTTGGTAATCCATATAGAAGGTTGAGTGTGTCCTAGGTCTTAATCAGCAAGTGCTTAAAGTTCTCCTTGCTTTCAGCAAGCAAGGTTGTGTCATCTGCAAATAGAAATTTGTTAATAAGCCTTCATTCAATCCTGATGCCATGTTCTCCTTCATAGAGTCCAGCTTCTCTGACGATTTGATGACTTGCTCAGCCTACAGATTGAATAAGTTTGGTGAAAAGCCACAACCCTGACCCACTACTATCCTGATTTCAAACCATACATTATTGCCTTGTTCTGTTTGAATGACCGCCTCTTGGTCCACGAATAGGTTCCACATGTGTGCAATGAGGTGTTCTGGAATTCTTAAAATAAGAATTGGTCACTGAACTGATGACAGATGGAAGAAAGCATCGAGTAGCTTCTCTTTAGAAAAATGATCAATCTGCTTAAAGCTATCGAGAGCCCAGTCATCGTGTGTTGTCCCGTGGGTTGCTATCTGCACGGCCCACAAATCAAACTCACCAACCTCTCTGTGGGAGAAAGATGAGACCATCTGCTTCCACAAAGATCTACAGCCTCAGAAATCCTGCATGAGGTCACTCAGAGTCAGAATTGACCCCGTGGCAGTGACAGGGGGTTTGGGTTTGGTTTTTAATGCAAAGGTTTCAGGGGTTATTTTTGGTGATAAGTAGCTCTGGAGGTGTAGTAGTTATGCATGGACTTGATGGCAGTGAGTTTGGCCTTTTCTTTTTTTTAGCTCCATCATTCACCCTTCTGCCATATACATCCACTGGTAAAAGGGGGGAGAGTGTGGGGAGAATTCAGAGCTGGATTGGCTGGAAATCAGTCACATGACTAAATAGCACTACAGGAGAGCATGTGGAAAGTAGTCTAGCTGGAGTGCCCAAAAAGACAAGAATAGCATTGGTTGAGGTGAGCATCTAATTGTCTCTGCCACAATGCCTGTGGTTCCAGGGTGCAAGATGGATCAGAGGGGGAACATTTTGTCCAGGAAACAAAGGAGGATTACAATATTTGAGGCAGAAAATTATGATGTCTGCACAAAACCATGGAGACTCTAAGTAGAAAATTGGGCCAAGTTAAAATTATTTTCAATGAAGAATCAGCAAGATCAAATGCAAAGGTGAGGAGATCTCAGGGTACGTGTACCTGTGTGCACTCCAACTATGGGGAACTCGTGGAATAAGCCTGTATTCAACTCAAAAAAATAGTGAATGCAAGCTTGTAGGTATACACAATGAAAAATGTCCCCACAATAATTTCTCTGCAAGAGATCAAAAAACAAACAAAAAATGGCTTTCTCCCTAAAAGAGAAAAAGGTTTTGAATTAGCTACACATTTCTAAGGAGCACTGTTCAGCTGACTTCTTAGAGAGACACATCCAGGGATGACCAAGAATTAGATGCACTAATCCAAAGGGATGCTTCACACCAAATAAGGGCTCTGTCTGGGTTTCACAAACCTAAGTGGAAAGAGAGTTGACCTCTGGAGTCACAGTGGTGAATAAGAAAGACCATTTCACACAATAACTTCACTAATAATTCTGGATTCTCTTCCCTTTTCTGACAGAAGGACCATGAGGGAAGACAACCAGTCCTCGACCCAGGGGTTCATTCTCCTGGGAATTACTGGTCAGCAACAGCAGGAAGATGTCTTCTTCATCCTCTTCCTCTTTATTTATCCCATCACATTGATTGGAAACCTGCTCATCATCTTGGCCATTCGCTCTGATGTTCGCCTTCACAACCCCATGTACTTTTTCCTCGCCAATCTCTCCTTTGTTGACATTCTCTTCTCGTCTGTAACCATCCCTAAGATGCTGGCAAACCACCTCTTGGGCAGCAAAACCATCTCCTTTGGAGGATGCTTAGCACAGATGTATTTCATGATTGCCTTGGGTAACACAGATAGCTATATCTTGGCCGTGATGGCATATGATCGTGCTGTGGCCATCAGCCGTCCTCTTCATTACACAACGATCATCAGTCCGAGGTCTTGTGTCCTGCTTGTTGTAGGGTCTTGGGTGATCGGAAACACCAACGCCCTCCCCCACACTCTGCTGACAGCTGGTCTGTCCTTCTGTGGAAACAGGGAAGTGGCCAACTTTTACTGTGACATTACCCCTTTACTCAAGTTGTCCTGTTCTGATATCCACTTGAATGTGAAAATGATGTACTTTGGGGTTGGTGTTTTCAGTGTGCCATTGATATGCATCATTATCTCCTACATCCGGGTCTTTGCCACTGTCCTACAGGTCCCATCCACCAAGGGTGTAGCCAAAGCCTTCTCCACGTGTGGTTCCCACCTCACAGTTGTATCTTTGTATTATGGGACAGTGATGGGCATGTATTTTCGCCCTCTGAGCAGCTACAGCCTGAAGGACGCAGTGATAACTGTGATGTACATGGCAGTGACCCCCATGCTAAATCCTTTCATCTACAGTCTGAGAAACCGGGACATGAAGGCTGCCTTAAGGAAACTCTTCAGCCGTAGAGTGTCCACATAGCCAGTGTGAGGTGATACATTTGGGAAAGCACTCTCCCAAAATTAAGGATCCACCCAAGAGTCCATCCTCAGTATCGTACGCTCTAAGAAAGCATCATTGACCTTTTCAACCAGGAATGCATCTTCTCTCCTTACTCCAATTTGATGAGCTATCTTATCACTTTGCATGCATCATTGCATGTTTTGGCAGTGTGCCAACTTGTGTCCTATTCAGGTTGCAGCTATGCTAGTGACTATCAGTAGAAAGCTGAGAAAGTCTGACCTTAGGCTGCTACATCTACATACTGGGAATAACCATCTCGCCCTGTATCTGCCATGGATTTAAGAGAATCACATTAGCTCATGCTTTGAAGCTATAAATCACTATTGAAGTGCTTATTGCACCAGTATGTTTAATCACCCACACTATGCTTGCATACTTTGGCAGCAGGAGCTGAAATAACACAACAATGGTCATATAAAGTCATCCAATCACGATTGGTGGAAAGAAGGATGAATTCATTAAAACACATATCTCTGAGCATGGTCAGACATAATCAGAAAGGAGGGTTCCTGAGTGGTGCAAATGCTTACCGCACTCATGGACTCACTGCAAGAAAGGTTGGCTGTTCACACCAATCCAGAGGTGCCCTGGAAGAAAGCCCTGGTGATCTGTTCCGGAGAAACCAGCCACTGAAAACCCTGTGGAGCACAGTTCTGGCCAGGCACTAATGGGATTTCCATCACTCAGAATTAACTAGAAGGTTTTGTATTGTTTTATTACTATGACTATTATTATTTTAATGAGCCTGGAGATCATTTCCCTGTCTATTGTCAAGAGATCGGAGGATATGATGCATTAGGTAAATCTGCTCCACGGGACCTCGACAGAATATGGAAAAGCACGGATGTTACTTTGAGGATTAAGGTGTGCCTGACCGAACCCAGGCTATTCTCTATGGCCTCATATGCTTGGACACTGAATAATGAAGGCTGACAACGAATGGATGCATTTGAATGTGGACAGTACCATGGACGGCTAAAAGAAATCATCAATCTGCCTTGGAAGACGTACGGCCAGAGTGCTCCTTAGAGGCAAAGCTGGTGAGACTTTGTCTTACATACTTTGGACAAGTTGTCAGGAGAGACAAGGGCCTGGAGAAGAAAGACATCATGTTTGGTAAAGTGGGGGGGCATCGAAAAAGAGGAAGGCCCTAAAGGCGATGGATGGACACCGTGGCTACAACAATGGGCTCAAGCGTAGGAACAATTGTATGGAGGGCGCCGGACTGGGCAGTGGCTCGTGCTGTTGGGCATCAGGTGGCACTCAAGGGCACCCAACAACAACCTTGAAACCTTGACAAGACCCAATCCTGGAAGATACGTGTATTCTTATGACAGATAAGCTATATTGTCTCTAAAGATCATAAAAACGTCTTGCTAGGTTGAGAGCCATCAATAGATTTATATGGCATGTTAAAGTAAAATAGGCATGACATTCTGATGTAATTAATTTACCACAGACTTCAGCTGGTTTGGCAGAATACTGCAGTACCGAGTAACAAAAAAAGCAAAAAGATCTGTAGTGAAAGTGGTGTGACTGCCATTCTCCAGCAGAGCCTGGAGCAGGTAAGGTTTATATCTTGGGTAGATAATAGTCCCCCAAACAGAGGTAGTTATCCAGCAGGTCACTAAAAACCCACAAAGGAAGCCCGCTCACTATCTGTGGTTTGATTCTATTTATGAGAGTGTTAACCTTTAAAAATATATTTATAATATATAAGCGATCATTCATAAATCTTGTTTTTCCAAACATAGAAAGTGATTTTATTACCTGCTACTTTCAATTTCCAGGAAACATATAGAAAAAATTATTTTCTATAGATAATTCACATTGCCAAGAATCTTCCCTTGAATTTGAATGATGACTATATTCACCTTTCAATGTTTTCCAGTACCCTAAGACACTCATAACCAAAACCAAATCCACTGCTTACCGCGACCCTATAAGACAGGGTAGATGTGTGGGTTTCCAAGACTGTAACTCTTTATAAGAGTAGAGAGCCTGCTCTTTCTCCAGAGGAGCAGCTAGTGGTTTCAAACTGCTGGCCCTATGGTTAGCAGTCCAACCCCCTACACTACCAGGACTCCTGTTCCTAAGACAATAGCAGTGAGGATTATTGTCATTATCTCCATTTTAACCAAAAATGTTTTGATTACAAATGAATATGAATCTGTGTAAGTGAGTGACCAGAAGATGGAGTGAATGAAGACATTCATTTAGGGAAGTTTCAATGGTGACCCCCTCCTCTCAAAAAAAGATTAAATAGATCTATTTATTGTCTGACTTTCTTCTCAAAGATGTAAAGGTCTGGGGTACATAGTAGTTATTTGGTCTGTTTGTCTTAAATGAATAAATTAACCTGCAATAGTATGTCTGAACAGTGAGTATATCAATATTCTTTTTGCTGAAGGCAGGCAAGGAGGCCAAAAGGTATGAGCTATTTCCCCTAGTGAAATGTTATGTGCCAAAGAAACTAGTGTAAAGAAGAGCTGAGGAAGTAAGAGATATTTAGGAAAAATCCATATCACTCAACTGTGACATCAACATCACCTTATTCCTTCCCTACTGCACAGTCCACAACAAGCATCAGAATCGGCGTGTATAACTGGTTGTAATTTAATCGCAAATAAAATCCATTCACCCATACACCGAGTCACTTATTGGTTGCCTCAGATGTCTTCTCTTGATTCTGCCAAACATACCATCCTGAAGTAATTTTTTCCTTAAACTGTAATTTCATTCATTTCAGGAATGTGGCTACTCCTCAGGTCCTGCGGCACCCAGGAATGACTACATCAGGAAAAGGCTATGTGTCATGTGTGCCCGTGAAGGGCCAGCCAGGACACGGAAATCACTCAGTGTTCTTAAACTTAACAAAGGAAATTGGGCACACAGGTGTATTCTGAAAGAGAAAAACAAAAAAAGGAAAGAAAGTGAAATAACCTAGAAATTATTAACTGCAAGAAACCCATTCCTCTAGATCTGGAGGGGGCTGTGAGGGGGATGGAAGCCAAGGTGTCACCAGGATCTCAGAGCTCAGAAGGATGGTCACTGGCTGACATTCAGCCCTCGGTGGGGACATGTCTAACTGCAGGTACTTCATCTTTACCTGGGGAGGTGACCCACATTTCCATTCCTGAAGAGATTTGAGCTCTCAAGAGGACTGCCTTTCCCCCACCTTTTTTCACTTACTGTAGTTTCTAGCCATCTTTCCTGCTGCACAGGGCAAGTTACCTCGGAGACTCTCCTGATTCCAGACATCGTTCTTCTTGCCCCACTGAGCAGCAGCTACTCAATTCCACTCATTAATTGGGCTCAATCCCGCTAAATGGTAGACCCAAACCACAAACTGGCTGCATCAAGCCAATGCTAACTCAGAGTGATTCCCTGTGGGACTCTGAGACTGTATGTGTTTATGGGAGGAGAAAACCCAGTAGAAAGCTATTGGTGGTTTCAAACTGCTGACCATGTGAATAGCAGCCTAACCACTACACCACCAGGATGCCATCGAAGTGGTAGAGATATCACATTTTGCTCCTGAATGGCCTACAGACACATGCAACACTTTGTTTGACTCTTGGCAACCTAAGAGTAAACTGAAAAAAATAAATATAAATCCCAAAAGTTTGGTATTGGTAGCCTTTTAAAAAAGTTACTAAAAACAAATTTTGGAGAAATAGACATAGGTGCAAGAAAAGTGGATGAAAACAAATAGAACCAAGGGAAATCTAAGCACAGAACCCATGGATGTTTATGACCCTAGTACCCCAGTTCTAACTGGGGTGAAAGATGATAGATAGATAGATAGAAAGAAAGATAGATAGATAGAAAGAAAGATAGATAGATAGACAGACAGATAGAAACGGAGATGGACATAGAGATATATGTACAAAGGGAGTTCAAAAAGTGCATGGAGTAAAAGATAATGGCTTTTTCCCACTAACTTTCAGAAGTCCCTCTCATATGTATGTTCTCCCTGAAGCAATGATAAGAGTGTGTCTTCAAAGATTGGATAGCGAGAGATCAGTAAGGGAGAGTGGTAGTGACGAGAGACCAGGCAGCCCTCAGGACAATGTAGCAGTAGAAGGGCAGCGAAGATAGGTAGTCCCTTGATGAGATGGACTGACACAGTGGCTGCGACCATGGGCTCAAACGCAGCAATCATGAGGATGGCGTAGGAGCAGGCGGTATTTTGTTCTGTTGTGTGGACGATCGCTATCGGTTAGAATCGACTGGACTGCACCTAACTACATACAAGAACCATCTAGAGCAGCGGTTCTCAACCTGGGGGTTGCGATCCTGTAGGGGTTGAACGACCCTTTCACAGGGGTCGCCTAATACATCCTGCATACCACATATTTACGATGCATAACAGTAGCAAACTTACAGTTATGAAGTAGCAATGAAAATTATTTTACGGTTGGAGGGTCACCACAACATGAGGAACTGTATTAAAAGGTCTCAGCATTAGGAAGGTTGAGAACCACTGATCTAGAGACAGTAAAGATAGAAAAAAAGGCTTTAGGTGTTAAAGTGACGTAGAAATAGCAACAGCCAAAAGTACTGATATTTTGACAAGAGTTAACATGGAGATGAATGTTTCGAGATTGATTCAGGAAAGGGAAATGGATGCCTTTAATGAAAATGTGAACAAGAGGATAATTTAAGAAAAGTGAGTCCTATTTTCAGCATGTTTTCATTGGTTCCTGTGGGACCATCTCAGGAAGTTCTTCAATGAAATGAGACTTTGGAATGAAATGAACAGAACATAAATCAGAGGGCATTGATAAGTACAGTTATGGAAATAGATTTTTTAAATCATCTATGAGTGTAGTCAGAATCTTGCAGAAGGACTAAAACTTTGAGTCAGGGCACCGTGGTGAAGAAGGTGGATTGGGGGACATGAGAAACTTGCACAATTTAGACTTGATGCTGCCACACATCACACTGTGTGTCTGTCGCATTTTCTTTTAATCAGTCACCCAGCAATACAGCATAGTGAATTGCTCTTGGTAGCCACTCAAATACTTGTTTAAGGAAAAACAATTCAACAATAGCCAACACAAAGAGGAAATTCAAAATACTCCATGGACACTGAGAGAAAGTAGATGCTTTATAAAAGATCAGATATATGTGTGTGCTCCTATTTACTGTATCACATATCGTACTGTCTCTCCATTTTGATAAAGAGCCCTGTAGAACAGATGGTTAGGACACTCTTTTACAGATGAGAAATCCAAATTTCTAAAAGGTTCAGTGGCTTGGTCGATGACTTTTCATCAGTTAGATTTGAGCCAGTTTTGCCCAATGCTCTTCCCCAGACTCCTCAACTGACACATGGAGAATTATAAAAAGGACAGACTTCTAAGTTGGTTGAGCTATTTGCACTACCACAAAGCACAGCTTGGCTTTTGACAAGCAGAGGCAGCATTCCAACCCCAGTCATGGCATAAGCACTAGAGTTGATGTGAGACGCAGGGACCTTATATAGAAAGAACCAGACATTGAATGGGAGCAGTTGGGCTTCAGAGGTAAAATTCTCTCCTTCCAGGAAGGAGGCTGGCATTCCATTCTCAGCCATTGCACCTCGTCTGTCACCACCACCAGCGGAGGCTTGCGCATTGCTACGTCACTGAAAAGGTTTCAACAGAGCTTACCGACTAAGACTAGCTAGAAAGAAAAGCTTGGGAATCTGCTTCCAAAAACCCGCCAGTGAAACCTGAAGAATCGCGGTGATCTCAGTAGGCAGTGTTCTGTTCTGTTGTGCGTGGGGTCGCTGCCATACATCAGGCGCCAAATTCATCCACAGGGAAACAACCACCTTTGAAGCAGGAGAGTGAATGAACCATCTAGTCTCTGTTCCTCATCCAAATATCCACTTCCTACTGACGAAGATGCCAAAGAATTCCCGGAGAAACACATGACACCTGTAACGGTCAGCTGCCACACTCCCTTTGTATCAGGAAGTCAAGACACATCCGAGAAAGAATTCCTTCTCTGGAAGTCCATCTTCGCAATTCCTGCCCAAAGGGATCCCGAGACCTAGCGTCCTCTGAGGACAGCAGCGCAGTGACTTCAGTTAATGAGGAGCTGTGGGACTGCGCTCTCAAATGGCCCCAGCAAGCCTGGGAAGCTCTCCATATGTTACCCCAATCTCCAGCCCTTCTCTGTCTCCAAGGCTGGATTCTTTTCCTGAGTGATTCCAACCTTTTCCATATCTGGAACAGATGTATTTAGCCAAAACACATGTAACATTGAACCAGGTGCCCAATACTTTACAACTAACTTCCCTTCTGAAGGGGCATTATTGCTATCCCCATTTTACAGATGAGGAATCTGAGACCTGGAGAAATTACCTAGACTACCTGTGGCCCCACAATTAGCAAGTAGTGAAACAGTGACTCACAATCAGGCAGTTTGAATCCAGAATCCAAGCTCTCAGTCACTAAGCTTGTAGCCCCTCTAGCTCAGGTGGAAAGGAAAAGGTTCTCAGATCTATCGGCAACTTCTGGCTCTTGTTCTCCTTGTTGCTAGCTGCCGTAGGGTTGGCTTCTGATTCATAGGGAGCCCATGTGTCACAGAGAACTGCTTTGTGGGGGGTTCTTAGCTAGTACCTTTATGGAAGCAGTTCACCAGGCTTTTCTTTCCTGGGGCCACTGAATGGGTCCACACAACCAACCTTTGAGTAAGCCGCCAATTGCCAGCCACCTGGGCCACCCAGGCTCCGTTTTATCTTTCCATTATCTTCAGGTGCGAGGGGAGGCAGCAGAGCCTGATCTCTCTGCGCAGCATCTCAAATAGACGCTGAGGTAGTTAACGTTTATTGTGCCAACCTGGCCGATAAACACATGTGGTGTTAATTGAAGGGCAGAGAGATAAATGGCAAAGTGAGCCTCACCTTTCTAGTTCTTGGGTCTCTTGCTTTCTGATGGTCAGACCAGGGTGCAGCTGCCTTAGCCAGTTCCCTGCTTCAGCTGGCAAGGCTCATTTCCTGCAAGACATCCCTGAGGAGAAGCCACAGGGACTTACCCCGATGCAGCCCTGGGTGCTGGAGCAGCCGTGTGGAGATCCCTGCCAGTGCCGAGATGCTTACACATTCACTGACTCAGCTTTCCTCCTGCAGTCGGTCCATAGTGTGTGGTTTGTGAGCGGGAGGAGGACTTTGTAGATTGGTGTCAGACATATGGGTTAATATAGGGCTTGTGGGCTTGGGCAGCACTGGGTTGGAATGTTTTCTGGATGTGCACTTACCCTTTATATAAAACTCTCTCTTATGCATGAGTTTCTGTGGATTTGTTTCTCTAATGTACCCAGACTAACACAGACACAAACAAGGAGCAAGACTTGGTAGTGAAAGAAGCCATAGGTTCTCGGAGGCCCACCTATCTATTCCCTCCCCTATGGACGATGTTTGAGAACAACCATCACAGAAATATCTAAGGGTTGTGTTTCACGTTCAAAGCTTATTCTGTTATTTAGAATAGATTGTTTAGTATGTGTAATATTTAGACTCTGTCCAATATCAAGGTGTTCAGCTTATCTTCTATAGCTCCAGATGACAGGTCTATGATTAATTCTACTTTGACTGTCATTTGCTCCCTATTAGATACCAGACATGGTGCTACAGATGGGTTTGTCGCCCATGTGTCCACCAGGCAGTGGAAAGCAGAACAGCAAACACTTTAGCTCCTGGCTTGTTAGAGATACAAAAGCTCAGATCCCAGCCCACACTCATTGTATTAGAATCTCCATTTTTAACAAGATTCCCCAGGTGATTCCTATGTATCATACAACCAGAAGCACTATGCCAAGTGACATCCACATCTATCTCCAATTTACTGTCACGTGATTGTTTTCAACTTAAACGTCAAAGTCCAGTTTCAATGTTCTTGGTGAAACAGTAAGAATTACAACTTTCATGAACTCTAAACCTTAGATCGACCACCTAGCTGTCAGCTGTGATACTGTGGAGGCTTGCATGTTGCTGTGATGCTGAAAGCTATGGCCAAAGTATTTCAAATACCAGCAGTCACCCATGATGGGCAACCTGCAGCAGAGCCTCAAACGAAGATAATCCATGAGGAAAGGTTGAGAACAACCATCACAGGACTATCTAAGGGTGCTGATTCATATTCAAATCTTATTCTAGATGTTATTTTGAATAGAATATGCTCTATTCTAAATAATCAGTAAATGAGAAACCTTATAGTTCACAAGAGAATACTGTTTGACTCACTAGCTTCTGACATGTCATCAGGAGGGACCAATTGCTGAAGGATCAATTTGGTGACGTGTGAGGGAGACCCTTGGTGAGGTAGTCTGACAGAAAAGCTGCAATGATGGGCGCACCCGTGGTGCTGATCTGAGGATGATGAGGTACTGGGCATGGGGCTTTCTGTTGTATGGGAGGCTGCCGTGAGCTAGAGTCAGCTCCCCAACCGCTATCATCTATCGAACCCTTTAGAACACATCTTCTGAATATGTGTGATCAATGCGCAGTTTGCATGACACCCTTCTTATCCAGGCTATTCCAAGGGAAAGCACGATGTGAGCAGAATTGAAACCTAACAGCCACTCTTTTCCTGCCACATTACTCATTGACATCAAGTCAACGCCGACTCATAGTGACCCACAGAATGGAGGAGAGCTGCCCCTCTGGGTTTCTAAGACTGTTACTATTTACAGGAGTAGAAAACCTAGCCTTTCTCCCACAGAGCTGCTGGTGGGTTCTAACTGCTGGCCTTGCGAATCACAGCCCAACTCGTAACCACTACACCACCAGCACTCCCTTGCAAGCATTTTATTTAAAAGAACAACTGACACAGACCAAGTGTGATTACTCAGACACGAGTGTTGGCAGACATCTCTTGAAAACGAGAGAAATGAGCCTGTCATTTCAAGGAAAACAAACAATATTTGTTGCCAATGAAGATCTTCAAATTTCCAAGCAACTATTGGAATGATTTTTAAAGCTTGTATCTACTACTGCAAACTTGACAGCTTCCCAAGACTTACAGATTTGTCAGGTGAGAGCAGCAATGATTTTAACAAGTGTGATTTTTTTTTTAGAATATTATGTAACAAAATGTGTGAAGACTTTGCAATTTGAATAACTCAATGAAAGACTATTTCTAAGTGACCTCACCACAGATATTTAATCAAGTCTGTTAAAAAGCATAAGCGAATATATTCCAATGTATTTTCATGTAAAAAAGGATGAGATAAGGTATTAGATGCTGTATGGCCACTAACCTTTGAGAAATTATGTCTGGCCAAGTTTAGATTTGATATTGAAGGAAAATATCCACAATTATCTGAAAAGGCACCTCACTTTTCCAACTACTAGTGTTAGATCAGGCCATATTTTCTTATTATTCTTAAGTCAAACAAACATCACACAATAAGTTGAATTTCAAAACAAATATGAGAATACAGTTATTTTTCTATGTCAGACATTTGAAAGATTTGAAAAATGTAAAATGATGACACTATACACATTAATTTTTTTGTTTAGAAAATATAGTTACTTTTCATTAAAATGTCTTTTTTAACATGGAATGGGCTGATTGATGCTATTTTGGATGAAAGAAGAAGTGACCTAAATCTTTCTCGGTGTTAATTTTTAGTAGAGTAAATAACGATGTGTAGTCGACATAAACAAAAGTTTTGGGGTCCTGGATAATCTTTAAGGGTGCAAAATGGTCATGACAGGAAATATAAGTGTCACTGGTATTGCATCTCTAGAGAACCCAGCTTAAGACAGTGGTGAACCAGATGAGAAAACTGGGCCTCAAAGAGCTTGCCCACCTACAATTCAAGTCCACTCTATCTGACTCCAGAATTAACTTTCTTTGTTTTTGCTTTTTAAGCCATACACTTTTAGTATTTCATCTTCTTTTAACTTTTTATTGTGAATTAAGTGAAGGGTTTAGGGGGCAAATCGTTTTCCCATTCAACAATTTATTCACATGTTGATTCGTGTCCTTGATTGCAACCTCGCAATGTAACATCCTGTATCCCATTCCCTCCCTCTCTCCTGTTCCTCCCTCTTTCCATACTCTTCTGAACTTTGTCCTGGGGCAAGTGTTGCCCTTTGGATAGCAAAGTGTTGATTGTTCTAAGATGCGTGTGTCTGTCTCCCCAGTGTTACTGTCTTTGACTTGATGCCTACTATAACCACCCTCCAGGACAGGGTAGAACTATCCCATGTCTTTCCAAAACCGCTACTCTTTACAGGAACAGAAAACCTTGACTTTCTCCTGAGGAGCAGCTGGTGATGTCAAACTGCTGACCTTGTGCTTAGCAGCTCAATGGGCCACCCACTATGCCAGCAGTTCCCCTGTAGACCTCTCAATTATTGGGCTGAAATTAAGTCATGGCGATGTAGTTTAATTCTGAACATGAAGGGTGATCAATGGGTTACTAATGGGTGACTAGGGGTTCCACTAGTTGCTATCCAATTAGAAGGTCTGGTCTCTTTTATTATTCTGAGTTTTGTTCCACACTTTTCTCTCCCTCTACTGAAGGATCTTTCCACTGTGCTCCTGTTCAGAGTAGTCGTAGTGGGATCTAGTTCTTCTAGTCTCACGGGCATGGAGACTGAGGTTTCCATTGGACTGATGGTTTCAATATTTTCCATGTGTCTTCAATTTACCTTTACCCTTCTTTGCTCTGGACAGTGAGAAACCAAGAGCTGCACTTTAGATGGGCCCTCACAAACTTTTGAAACCCCCGTCACTACTCCCCAACGTCGGATGTAGAACATTGTGTGTGACATATGTTACACCAATTGACCTGGTTTCCCCCAAGTCTATGGTCCTAACCCTCAAACTCAGCTACTCATTCCCTCTTGGTGTTGGGTGATGGCTAAGACGTGTTCATACCTTTGCACATTGTATGTGCTACTATACTCATATTCGTGGATAGACTTCCGGGATAGGTAAATAAATATGGACAAATATTTTTTTTGTAAAACCTACATGTATTCATGGGTAAAAGCTCTTGCCCCATCCCACACCTTCTCAGCTTGTGTTGCTTATCTAAGCATCTACTCATAGATTATTGTTATTACATACTTGTGTATATAACTGTTTATTTCTTTTGCTTTAACTCTTATATTCTTCCTTTACCTTCCTCGGTTTTTGCTAACTTTCCTCTTATTGTATATTGCCTTCCCCTTCATCCAAGTTAATATGGGTCTACCTTCTAGTTAGTAATTTACTCTTCTCCCCAAGGTCACCATCAAAGAATGCTTCTTTTTGCCTGAAACCCTTTTCTTGACTGTTTATAACAGTAGTCTCATATATTTGTCTTTGGCAATTGACCAATTTCACATAGCATAATATTCTTCCCCGTTCATCTATGTTGTGAGGTGCTTCAAAGATTCATTGTTATTCTTTAATATTGTGTAATATCTCATTGTATATATGCACCCTACTTTATCCATCCTTCTTTAGCTGAGCATTTTAGTTGTTTCCATCTTTTTGTTATTGTGAATAGTGCTATCATAAACATGGGTGTGCACATATCTATGCAGGTCATAACTCTTATTTCTCTGGTCTAGTCTATAAATCTACTAGTGGGATTGCTAAATCAAAAGGTACTGCTAATATTTTAAGGAAGTGCCATGCCGTTTCCCGGAGTGGTTACACCACTTTACAATCCCACTAGCAGTGTATCAATGTTCAAGTCCTTCCATACCCTCCCAGCATTTGTTGTTTTTGTTTGTCTTTGTTTGCAGTAAATGCTGGGGTAAGATGGCATCTTACTGTTCTAATGGCTAATGGTCATGTTTGTTGGTTGCTTGAATGTCTTCGTTGGTGACAGAGATTCACTTTCTTCTGCCCATTTTCCAATTGAGTGATTCAGCTTTTTCTTACGGAGGTGTTGAAGGTTTCTATGAATTTTAGAGTTTGGATTGTCTAATGGGTACCTGCAAACATTTTTTCCTGCTCTCTGGGATCTCATTTTACTCTTGTGGTAAAATCTTTATATGTGCATAGATGTCTAATACTTAGGAAGCTGTCTTTCCATCTGCTGCTTAT
>NW_022111358.1:319339-334529 GCF_000313985.2 Echinops telfairi
CGAGGCTTCACCACCCATTTATCCCTCCGCCTTTCAACCAGCACCACATGTGATTATCGGCCAGGCTGGCACAATTAACTAATTCACCATGTATTAGGCTGCTACATTAAGGAGCCCTGATGGTGTAGTGGGTTACACATTGGGCTACTAACCACAAGGTCAGAAGTTCAAATTCACTAGCCACTCCATGGAGGAAAGACAAGGCTTATGGTCTCAGAATCCAACTGGAGTAGTTCTATCCTGTCCTATAGGGTCACTCTGAGCCAGAATTGACACGATGGAAGTGGTGTTTTGTTTTGTTTTGTTTTTCTTAGGGCTGCTACATTTGTTCCTGTGTTTCATTGATTGTCATTATCCTTTAAGTTTTACACTAGGTCTTTGATCCATTTTACTTTTTGGTATATGGTGTAAGAAACAGACCCTGTTTCATTCTTCGACAAGTAGATATCCAATTTTGGCACCATCCATTGAAGAGATTATCCCCCACCCCCACCCCATTTATTGTCTTTCAGACCTTTGTCAGAGATCACCTGTCCATAAGCAGATAGGGTCCCAGTTCTGTTCATGGGTCTGTTGTTGTGCAAGTCCCAGGCTATTTTGGCCACTGTGAATGTTTTGAGATCGGGACATGTGAGACCTGCTACTTTGCTCTTCTTCTTTAAGAGTGCTTTGCTTCTCCCGGGTCTTTGTTGTTGTTTCGTATAAAGTTGGTGACTTGTTCTCCCATCTTTTAAATGAATGCTGATGAAATCTTGATCAAGATTGCATTGTATCTGCAGATGGCTTTGTTTAATACTAACTTCTTCACTATGGTAGATCTTCGAATCCATAAGCATACTATTTCTTCCTTTTATGTGGGTCTCTTTTGGGTTTTTGTAGTCATATTTTGTGGTTTTCTTTGTACAAGCCTTTTGTGTCTCTGATTAGACTCATTTCTAATTATTATATCTTTTTAGTTGCTATTGTAAATTGTATTATCTTCCTAATTTCCTCTTCAGAGTTCTCTTTGTTAGTGTAAAGGAATCAGCCTGATTTTTGTGGGATGACCTTGTATCCTGCCATTTTGCTGAATCTAATCTCATTTGGTTCCAGTAATTTTCTTCCTGAGTGTTTGAGATTTTCTACATATAAGCTCATGTCATCTGCAAAAAAAAAAAAGATATTTTTTTACTTCTTTTTGCCAATTTGGATGCTTTCAATTCATCTTTCTTGCCTTATAGCTCTGGCTAAGCCTTCCGGCACATTATTGAGTAGAAGAGGTAATACAGGGCATCCTTGTCTGGCTCTCAGTCACCAGGGGAATACTTTGTATCTCTCTTCATTGAGGCTAATATTGGCCTTCCATTTAGTGTATATGCCCTGAATTATGCTGCAGAATTTTGACCTATTCCTATGTTGCCTAATATTTTTATCAAGGATGAGTGTTGGAATTTGTCAAATCCTTTTTCTGTTGGTGGATATTATCATATGCTTCCTTGCCTTCATTTTATTTATGTGGTGAATTGTTTTGATTGTTTCCTAAAGTCAAGTCATCCTTACATCCCTGGTATGAATCCCACCTGGCAGTGGTCATGGGTGAAGGTTGTACAGCATGATCAATGTAACTGATAGCTCTAAACTTTATACCTGAATAAAGCTGAATTGGCAAATATTATATATAAACAATTTTTAAAAGAAGAAAGGAGCAAGCATTTTAAAAATACTTTAGGATTTAGAAAGGAAATTGTGGGAGGTCTCTAGGGATGGCCAAACTGAGGAAGCCTCAGTTGGATTGGGTTTCCCTTAATGTCTTCTCTCTCTAGAATCAAAGAAAAAGGAAACGATATAGGAAGACAAACTCAACACACTTAAGTCAATGGATAACTAACACTTGGTGCCACACATGCCTAGTGTTACATGCCTGGCAAACAGAATCTGGATGTCATGTGCTTCCACACTCTTCTTAGAAAGATCAGGTCACACTTTCCTTGCTTGTCTCTTTTCCTATAAGAGAAAAAAATTAAACTGAATCTTGTAGCATGTAGTTATAGAGTGACTTATTTGGTTAATCAAGTAGAATAATATTCTTAAACTAGTAATTTCCTGATCTAAGGGTGTGTCATACCAGCACTCCTAGAACACACAAGAAATTAGACATTGTTTCAAAGAAACTCCAAGAATAATCCATACTTCCAGGTCATTTATTTTCTGTGTTTATTTACTCTATATGTACCCTGATTAGATGACCCTGGATAAGGAAGGCTATTAGGAGGTTAGTTCTACAGGAAAATGAAGAGACTTCCCAAGGATATATTTATCCAATATCTGAAAGAGTGGGATTCAGGTTACTGGCATCCACATGCTATAGAATGCCCAGAGGAGGTCAAAATAGCATAGACGTGGTCTTAAGCTGACCTAGGATTAGCATTTCTAGAAGAAGAGCCAACAGTGGCTCACCCTCATCTTTCATGATGCTGAAAACCTTGCTCGGGTCTCCCTGAAAAGCTCAAAATAATCACAAGATGAAATGAAGCCATCAAAATTCGCTCAGCTACTCTGCTGGTGCATGGAATATCAAAATCCTGTAGGGTCCACCACAGCATCACAGAAAATTCTCTAACACCTTCTCCTGTCTTGGGCCAGCTCACAGCAGGGACATAGCACTGAATTCTTGGGCCTCGTGGGATTTGGTACCTTACAGAATTAATTATCTCAATTTAACATACTTTAAGATCGATCCAACCTGAAGCTAAGAATAACAGAACCCTAATTCCAGGGGTACTGATGAAATAATGAGAGCACATTTCTCATGGGCTTTGATGAGTCAGAGAAAGGGCAGACATCAGCATCAGGTTCTGAAAAAGTAGAAAAGGGAGCCTATGTGGTTGGTATTAGGTTTCCTGCAGTGTTCTACAATTGCAGCTTCCAGGGATAACCCACACGGGCCTGATCTGGTCCTGTCCTAGAGCCCTTGCTCCATTATTCTCAGAGTGGACACAAACAGAAGATTTCTCTAACACTGTAAGACAAAAGGAGAAACTGGAGCTGCAGTAGTGGCAATAACCATGATTTGACACACCCAGCACATGAAACAATTTTCCTTTTGATGCTGTTAGCAGTTCTTGTCATCTTCTCATCATCCACAGTGGGCGAGAGATATATGAAACAAACAGGTCAGCCACTAACAGCCCCAGCGAGTGGCAGGAATATTCAGGTAAGGACTAGGAGAGAGAGGTACACAGCTCCTTTATAATTCTCCCTCCTGCCCGCGACCCCCGCTACCCCTCTCCACTTTGCCAGTTCTACCATCTCCTCCTTTGATCAGTTGGGAGCCTAACTCAAATACAGTCTTTCTGCAGAAGGTCCTGTAACAGTAATGATAGTGATGCTTTAACAGTCAGCAGGGGCAGAGACCTAGAGCCTTGAGATCTTAAAGACAAGGAGAGCCTTTCTGATCCCAATGATAACAGAACACAGGAATAAGCAGGTAATCCCATGATAATGCTTTTAACCAAACCCCCACCCACAATAATATATACACACATGCACGCATGCACACACATATGCATGCACATTCAAGCCCACACAGAATTAAGGCAGAAAAAGAATGTGCAAATGTCTTTACTATTTATGGGATTTCTATAAAACCAGTGCTGCAGTATATTGAATTGTCCTCCGTTTAAAAAAAAAATTGTCCTCCATTATACTTATTGTATTTATTCTATGAGCCCGTGTTTGTTTTCTGGGGTAAAGCTTCCTTAATCCATTACTTTATTTTTTTAATTAGCAATACGTTCACATGATTCAAACTTGAATGTGGGCTAAATATTTTTATGAAATACCAACCATGTTATTTGAGAGTGTGTTATAAAAATATTCATATTTGGAACAGATCATGAGGGTAGAGGTTTGAGAAGCAGCCTGATTACTTCTGCCACAACCATGATCTTATTCCTTCTGTTCCTTACCTTTAATGTTCACTCACTTATTACTCCACGGGGCTTGACTCCTCAGTGGGGAACATGAATTATCTAACTACAATGTCCCCTTCTAAACCTGAATCTAGGTCCTTGGGGCAAACAATTGAATTCACCAAAAATGATATTCTGTCAACCCCAGGGCTATATTTCATAATCATCCATAACAATCCTGGGAAGATGTCCATTGATCCAATATAAGAAGGAAGACGGGTTTATATTTGGAAGAAGGGCAGAGTATTCTTTGCACAAGATATGGCCTACAAGTTGGGACTAACGTTGGGTAGAAGGAGAAAGAAAAGAGGAAACGAGGCCTCTTTGTTTGGGCCTGGGACTCAGGAAATGAAAGAAAAATAGAAAGGGAATTAGGCTGAGGCTGAGGTTTCTGCTAAGTCAACGCTCAGCAAGAAACAAGCTTCAGGGTGACTGTAAACAGGATTGATAGACTCACAGGACATACTTAACTTCATAGAGGACAAAAATTAGCTTCGGAGGAAACTGATACTATGGGTTAATTCTCCAACTGAAATACTGATTGTTTGTTTCGTTTGGCTTCTTCATGTCTCTATAAGCATATGTTTCCTGCCTGTTCCAGAAATGACTAGGAATTGGCTCACAGTCATATGTGAAATGACCATAAAATAATTCAAGCTGTCCCCTCTGCCTGCTATCACCTCTAGACAATCTCCTTCTCCATTTGTTGAAATTTGGGGTGTGGGGGTTTTTTTGTTTATTTATTCACATACTTGATATTGAGCACATGTTGTACCAGGTTCCAGTGTTAGTGCCAGATTTCAAAGGAGAGTGAGACAGGCACTTTCTCTCTGAACTCCCTGATGCTCTCAGGTGACTAAAGGACACAGCCAGGAATACAGACTGTTACGATCCCAGTGGCATCTACCAGGGTGGAGGGAACTATAGGAGTATACGGAGAACAGGGACAGGAGGAGATGGGTCAGAAGGCTTCCTAGAACAAGTGACGTCTAAGTTGAGATTTGAGGTTTGGCATAGATTGAGGAATGAGAAAGAGAAACCTATTCCAGGCAGAGGAAATTGTCTGAGCCAAAACCTAGAATAAGTCATCAAAAATGGTCTAGTACAATTGGAGAAGGGGGTTCGTGAGAGATCGGGAAAACTAGGGTCGTACCAATGATGACCAAGGATGCAGGCCAGGTTAAGAAATTCAGTTTCTCCTGAGAGTGATGGGGAACTTTCTCAAACAGGAAAACAACATCAAATTTTATTTCTAGAAATCGCATTGCTGATGTAATAAAGAATGCAGGTAACAGGTGGGTATGACCAACGGCAGGAAGAATAATTAGCCAAATCCTAGTTAGAAATCATGGTGCGCTGATATCCGGTAGGCACAACAGGGAGAGAGAGAAAATGGGTAACCTTTGAGCTCTACTGAGAAAGTGAAATGACCAAAATGTAAGAATTATTTGGACGTGGCGTATCAGGAAGAAAACCCGGTCAGGGATGGTGCCCAGGTTTGGCGCCAAGAAAACTGTGTAGAGGATGATCATGATTTCAGTGTTAGCATGCTTTTTACCAGTTCCAAAACGCCTTTTCCAATATCCATGTTTGGGAACTGGTTAAAAGCATCGGGTAATGTCACTAGAGGGAATTCAGTTAACGTGTGAAATCATTAAGTTTATTAAAGCCAAGATTTCCATGGTAACGGCATAATAGTTAGGCCAGCAAACACCTCAGAGTGTATGTATTGGATTAAGCTTATTTAAGAAGGTGAATAACTTCTTCTCTCATTGGAAACAAATCTTTGATTTCCCATGGCACCAACCATAAACATTTGCAAATATTCAGTGGAACCACGTGAAATTGCCATTTTTGTAGGCTCCACACAGTCCAATATTAGACATTCCGTATGATTCTATCTAGAAATCAAGATTAGAATAGTACAGAATTTTCAGAATTCACAATCCAAGACTTAAAACAATTAACCCAACCTTCTGCTTCCAGACAAATGGGATGGGAAAATGTGTCCAGCATCACAGAATTTTTTCTCATGGGATTCTCAGAGCAGACGGATCAGCAAGAGGTCCTCTTTGGGCTGTTCCTGTCCATGTACCTGGTCACTGTGGCAGGCAATCTCCTCATCATTCTGGCCATCATCTCTGATGCTCAACTCCACACCCCCATGTACTTCTTCTTGGCCAACCTCTCCCTTGCTGACGTCTGCTTTGTGTCCACCACAGTCCCGAGGATGCTGGCAAACATATGGATCCAGAGCCGGGTCATCTCATATGCAGGGTGTTTATCTCAACTGTATTTTTTCATGTTATTCGTGATGCTAGAAGCATTCCTCTTGGCCGTCATGGCCTATGACCGCTATATGGCCATATGTCACCCACTCCATTACATCTTGGTCATGAGCCCTGGGCTCTGTGTTCTCCTAGTCAGTGCCTCTTGGATCATGAATGCCCTCCACTCCCTCCTGCACACACTCCTGATGAACAACCTGTCCTTCTGTGCAGACCATGAGATTCCACACTTCTTCTGTGACATCAACCCCCTCCTGAACTTGTCCTGTACCGATCCCTTCATCAATGAGTTGGTGATCTTCATAGTCGGGGGACTGGCTGGCCTGGTGTGCGTGCTTTCTCTGATGATCTCTTACTCATATATTTTCTCAACCATCCTGAAGATCCCGTCAGCTCAGGGGAAGCGGAAAGCCTTTTCTACCTGCAGCTCTCATCTTTCTGTGGTTTCTCTTTTCTTTGGGACTTCCTTCTGTGTTTATTTCAGCCCTCCTTCAGCCCGTTCAGCACAGACTGGCACAATTGCATCGGTGATGTACACGGTGGTTACCCCAATGCTGAACCCCTTTATCTACAGTTTACGGAACCGAGACATCAAGTCTTCCCTGAGAAAACTCATTTGGGTTAGGAAAATACACTCCCCTTAGGTGATGCAAATGGTTAAGCCTTTGCCTACTAACTGAAAAGAAGTTGACATTTTGAACTGATCTAGACACCTATCCAGAAATGACCTGGTAATCTGTTTCCAAAAGGCCACAGCTATGAAAACTCAGTGGAGTGCAGTTCTAATATGTGAGATAATGGGTCTCCATGGCAACTGGATTGGTTGAGTGGTGGTGGCTTGATAGCCAATGTGGTACTCTCCACCCCTTTTGTAGTCAACACACTAAGCAGAAATACGAGACAGAGAGAGAAGCAGAGATGTGATCACCAGTACTTGTAGTCTGAACATGATATAGTCATGCCTAAGCTACAGGACTGAATCAGAGTAAACCCATCATCGGGTGATGTCATTTGCTTAAATTACTACAATCATCCTTTCTAAAATCATAGCCAACCAAATTTATAATATAACAAAATTCTTGAGTACTCCTGCAACAATGTTGAATGGTTCGTGACCAAAAGAAGTGTCTGGCTGCACTGTTGCATGTGACAAGAATAAACGCCAAGGAAGCCCTGGCAAGAGTCTCCCTGATACGGAGGCTCCCCAGGTCTGCGAGGCTACCTTGCTGAATGGCTACAAAGGAGGGCTGGGAAGAGTTTGATGGGACCAGGGATGGAGTCTTTCGGTAGATTCACTACAATGCTTCACCACGCTTCCAAGGCTCACGTGTTCCTGCCACCTTCAATTTCACATGAAAACTTCATTCATTTTCATCTTTGTAGTCCTAATGCTTACCGCATGGCATGATACGGCACCACTGAATAAGTGCTGACCTTCACTGCATGGTTAAATCATGAAGTTAGGGAAGAAAGATTTGTAGACACTTCGGAATATCCTGTTTGAATGATCAAAATTCCCTTCTAGTGGGTCTTATGTTCTCAGTCTCTCCATCCCATTTGCATATATTCTTCACATTACCAGCAGACTAATATTCATAAAATATAGTATGTCACCATCACTCTCATTCAAACAGAAATCTCCAGTGGTTTTAAACCACCTGGACTATGAGAGTAACCTTTAAACAATTAATCTCACCCTAACCAACCCATAGCTTCTTAGCCAGCCATTGATCACATTGTTTCATAATCCCTCAAGGTCAACTCAGGCTAATATTTTTATAATATATTGGTTATCATTGATGAATGCAAAAAGTTTGGAAATCTAAGTCAGTAAAAGTTGTGGCAACAAGGTACAGCCATACCAATAATTTTATATAAGAAATTAAAATATTATTGTTGTTGTTGTTAGGTGCCATTGAGTCAGATCCAACTCATAGCAACCCCATCACTGCCTGGCCATTGCCATCCTCTTAATCGTTGCTTCTTGAGCCCATTGTGGCAGCCTCTGGGTCAACCCATCTTCTTAAAGAGCTTCCTCTTTTTCTCTGCTCCTCTACTTTATCAGCATGGTGTCCTGCTCCAGGGACCAAAGTAAGTGTGATGAAGCCTCTCCATCCTTGTTTCTAAGGAACACTCTGGCTGTACTTCTTCCAAGACAGATTTACTGGTTCCTCTGACAATTCATGGCATATTCAGTATTCTTTGCCAACACAATCATTCAAAGGCACTCAAAATACTACACTGGGTTGCTACTTTGTATGTTTGATGTCTTTGTCTCCTTCCAGGTATGTGGGTGTATATTTCAGTGATGCAGGTTGTGATTGATGGAGATAAAAGCCTCTCTTGAGGAAGTCAGCTCTTGATATCCAGCTCACCTCCTCCCTATTCATCTTAATTAAATGAGCACACTATCTTCTGACAATAAAGAGAAGTGAAGCAAAGTGGTCCCGGGGCCCTGGTGGCAGAATAGTTATGTGTTGGGCTGCTAACCACAACGTTAACAGTTCAAAAACAAAAGCCACCCTGTAGGAGACATATGACACTTTCTACGCCCTTCAAGAGTTACAGTCTTGGAAACCCACCAGAGCAGTTCTATGCTGTCTTACAGGGTAACTATGAGTCAGAAATGACTCAATGGCAGTGAGGGGTTTTTTAAAAAATCATTGTACTGGGGGCTCTTACAGCTCTTATCACAATCCATACATACATCCATTATGTCAGGCACATTTGTACGTATATTGCTGTCATCATTTTCAAAGTATTTTCTTTCTACTTGAACCCTTGATGTCAGCTCCTCATTTTCCCTCCCCCCCACCCTCTCTCCTTCATGAACCCTTCATAATTTATAAGTTTATAATTCCACCCCTCCGTCCTTCATGCCTTACACCAACTGCTGTCTCCCTTCACCCAATTTTCTGTTGTCCATTCGTCTAGGAAGGGATTATATGTAGATCATTGTGATCAGTTCCCCCTTTTCCCCCCACCTTACCATTACCCTCCTGGTATCTCTATTCCCATTATTGTTCCTGAGGGGGTTGTCTGTCCTGGGTTCCCTGTGTTACAAGCTCTTATCTGTACCCGTGTACATGTTCTGGTCTAGTCAGATTTGTAAGGTAGAATTGAAGTCATGATAGTGGAGGGGAGGAAGCATTAAAGAACTACAGGAAAGTTGTATCATTCATCGGTCCTCTACTGCTCCCTGACTGGCTCGTTTCTTCCTTGTGACCCTTCTGTAAGGGATGTCTAATTGTCTACAGATGGACTTTGGGTCTTCACTCTGATCCCTCTTGTTCACATAGGTATGATTGTTTGGGGTCTTCTGGTGCCTGATACCTGATTTTGTTGACACCTCATGATCACACAGGCTAGTGTGCTTCTTCTATGTGGGCTTTCTTGCCTCCCTGCTAGATGACAGCTTGTTTAACTTCAAGCCTTTAGGACCCCAGATGCTACGTCTTTCAATAGCTGGCCACCATCAGCTTTCTTCACCACATTTGCTTATGCATTCATTTGTCTTCAGCAATCATGTCAAGAAGGTGAGCGACACAGAATGGCAGGTTATTAGAACAAAGTGTTCTTTCATTGAGGGACTACTTGAATAGAGGCCCAATATCCGCCTGCTTCCTTAATACTTAACATAAAAATGTGTATATATATAGGCCTATATCCCTATCATTATATATTAATATACTTACATATGTGCATGCCTATATTTATACCTGTATAAATGTCTTTTGCCCCCCAATTCTTTCCTCTATTTTCTTTTGCTTTCCTCCTATCCCACTATCATGTTCAACCTTCCTTCGGCTCTCAGTAGGGAATCCACTTCCATGAATTGTTCTGATAAGGAACTACCTTCTGGTCTGGCCTACACTGTGTAACTATAAGGGACCCTGTACAATCACTCTTTGGAAGAACATTGTGGGGTTTAATATGGGCTCACCTTCTTATTATATTCATGTACAGAGCAGTTTCCAGTCTACTTTTGAAATTGTGCTTCCTGTGTACTTTCAGTAAAATGAACCCACTTAACTTAAAATACAAAGATTTACCACATCCCATAGGGTTGTCATGAGCTGGAGTCAACGCGATAGCAGTGAGTTTGGCTTTTTCAGTTGGGAAAATCCTTCTGAATTTCTCGGCAGGCATGACTCATTAACTAAATCAATGATTTAATTAATTAACTAAATTAATGTACACTGATATTCTTAGTTCTACCTTTCTAACTTAAATTGTTACTCTTTTTTATGTATATATTAGATGTAAATTTTTTTATACCAAGATAGTTTACACATGACTCATAAGTGCAGCATTTGAGGAGTGCCGATATATACATTTGTTCAAAACTGCCCCCTACTCTTCCATTTGCAAATGAATGAAAATTTTGGAATATTAAAAATATCATTTCCATAAGCATTATTTTTTCATATGATTTATTATGCCTACCTATGATAAAATAATATAATTATCAATCATTTTTTAACCTTTTAACTGTTAATTAAGTGAAGGTTTACCAAGCAGCTCATGAGTTTGCCATGTGACTATCCGTACACATTTTGTTTCCCCTCATCCATGTGATCCACTCAATGCACCGTCACTTGTCCCACTTTCTTCCTGTGTGTCCATTTCTCTGATTAAGAACAATTTTAAAACTTGTGTTCTAGTTTATCAGGTTGTTATCAAAATATGACTTTCCTCATAAATACTGGATTTGACTATTTTATTCCTTTCTGCTGGTATAATCGATACAGAGTAATATAATTTAATTCTTGGTAAAGATAATCATTTTCCAGCCAATATTGAAAACTGAAAGTTATTTCCATTATAAAAGACTCCTGTAAATGTTCAACATCATTACCCATCCCTCACTGATGTGGAAATCAGGTAATATGGCAAATCAAGCAATCTGTAAACAAAGTAATACGTACATCAAGACAATTACAAATTGTCTATTCAGTAGAGAATTCTTAAGTAATGAGATTAATTCACTTATTTAACACTTAAGTCATTTCCCGCAAAGTAAGGATATTCGTGGTAACCCTTATTATTTCACATTGTAGAGTCCATGGAGGTGCGAATGATTAAAGTGCTAGGCTGATAGCCAAAAAATTAGAAGGACAAGTCCTCACAGAGGTCCTACAGAGAAAGACCTAGAGCTCCACTTCCAAAGTCAGCCATTGAAAATCTGTTCTCTCCTCTGATATGCACTGTGTCATTATGAATCAGAACTGACTCGATGACCATTGGTTCTTACTTAACGTTGTACTGAAAATAGTGCACCAATGAGATGACAGAAGTAAATTAAGTGTACTTTTATTTTTATTAAATTTATATCATACATTGCTGATGGGAATGCAAAATTTTGGTATTTTATTTAATATACCAAAAATAATACTTTGGTATTTCTTCAAAATATTAAACCATGGAATTGCCATATGAGCTAGCAAGTCCACTCTTAAGTATGCAGTTGAGAAAATTGAAAATATATGCCCCCCCAAAAAATGTGCATACAGGCTTCTCAGCAGCACTGTACAAGGAGGCAATGGGATGTCATATATAAAATTCTGAAAGGTAATAATTGCCAACCAAGAATCATATATCCAGTAAAATTGTTTCTCTAGTATGATAATGAAATTAGGACATTTTGGTGCTTGATACAATTGATGTATGGATTGTTATAAAAGTTGTAAGAGCCCCAAATAAAATGATTTCTAAAAATTAATAATAATCAGGAAGCCCAAGGATTGAGATCAACACCAGGGGTCTAAGTCTTTACGAGGCAATCAGCTTAACATGGCTCTTGGTTATGATGGAGGCACATCTGGATGCTTCTCAATGTTTTGTTTCGATTCAGACACATCGCGAGCCATGCCTTCAATAAATAAACTCGATTCCCTTACTTGATTACCAATGTCCTTTGTTAGCATTAAATTTGACCACAGGAAACGTGAAGAGCTCTAACGGAAGCCTCAGAGGTTTGTTTAATTTTCAAGCAGCCTCTGTCTTTAAGGAAAAAGCAATTGTTTATTGATTGGCACAATCGTCTCAAAATCATTTATGGTGATGTCTAAACTGCTTAGATTGTTTGAGAGCGTATGCTTTAAGTTGTGTTTTTAAAACAATGGCCTAAGCATTTCTACAAATGACAGTAACTCTGCAATCTCTGATTCTGCATATTGTGAACTCACAAGTGGTTCATTTCCATGGTGATTTTTGGTTTTGGTTTTTGCCCAATAAACTCTGAGCAATGTACTAGATACCCATCCAGAAAGAAGTCTCAACATAAATAAAGCAAAAGAATCACATAATCTTCTCAATCAATGCATTTGAAAAGACATTTGATAAAAGGCAAAATCTACTCCTGATTTTAAAAAGTTCTCAGGAAAATAGGAATAGAAGAGTCTGTCAAGATAATTAAGGGCATATATACAAAATCAATAATTAACATTCGTTTTGACGGGGAAAAATTGGAAGCATGCCATAAAGATCAAGAACCAGACAAGTATGCCCTTTATCACCATTGCAACTCAATATTGTACTAGAAATCCCAGGTAGAGCAATAAAGCAAGGAAGGGCAATAAAAGGCATCCTAATTAGTAATGAAGAAGTAAAGCTATCCTATTAGTAAATAACATAATTCCATAAATAGAAAATCACTGGGATGCCACAAAAACTTACTGGAAAGTGGTAGCGCACAAGCTCAACATTGAAAAATCAATCTGGTTGAATCTACATTTTAAAGAGAACCCCGAAAAGAAAACCAGAAATACAATATAATTTACAAAAACTCCCTAGAGATAGGAGAAACTGATACAAAGAAAGCCCTAAAACACTACTGCCAGAAACCAAAAGAGACTTTGATAAATGAAAAAAATATACCATGCTCATGGTTAAAAAGATAACATTTCGAGAAACGTCACTAGTACCAAAAGTGAACCATAGGTATAATGCAATCCTGATCCATTTTCCAACAATGCTCTTTAACAAGATGGGAAAACTAACCACCAACTTTATATGGAAAGAGGCCCCAGGTAAGCAAAGTCTCACTGAATAACAACAAAGTAGGAGGCCTCACCCTTTCTGACTGCAGCACCTACTATATTGTAGAGCCACAACAGTCAACACAGCCGGGAACTGGTCCAATGACAAACGCATGGGCCAATGAAACAAAACTGAGAACCCCAAAATGAATCGATCCACCTATGGAAATTTGATCTTTGACAAAAAAATCATAATGTGTTAAATAGGGGAGACATATTCTCTATAACAAATGGTCTAGCAAAACTGGATCTACATTTGCACCCAAAAAAATGAAGAAAAAAGACATAGTGTCCATACCCTACACCACACACAAAAACTAGCTCAAATGTAAAACCAAAAACTAAAGAGATCAGAGCAGAAAACAGAGGCAAACCTCAGTGCCCATTTGATGGCATAAATAGACTATCACACATAACTGGAAAACGCACTAACAACCGAAGATAAATCAGGTGACTAGGACCTCCTAAAACTCAAATACTTTTCAGAAGACCTCACCAGTAAAAAGAAAGCCCACAGATCGGGGAGGTGAGCAGGGCAGGTAATAAAGAATGGCATATCTAACAAGGGTCTGGGCTCTAAAATCTATAGAAAACCCCATTATCACAACATCAAAATGATAAGCATTCGAACTCCAACATAGGTAATTATATGAGCCTTTTCACCAAAGAAGACATTCAGGCAGACAACAAACACATGAAGAGATGCTCACAATCCATAACCATTAGAGAGTTGTTGTTTTTTTAATCAAAATGGCAATAGTGGCACTGGCCCAAAACAAACAAACAAAACAGAAAGTGACCAGCCCTGGTGAGGTTGTGGAGAGATTGAAATTCTCATATACTGCTAACGGGAGCATAAAAGTGTACAATCATTATGAAAACAGTGTGATGATCCTCAAAAAGCCGGAAATAGAAATTACAGCAATCCCACTCCTAGATATATACTCTAAAGAAACAAGAGCCATGGCACAAATAGACATATACACACCGCGTTCAACGCAGTGCCATTCACAATAGCAGAAAGATGGAAAGACTGAGCGCCCATCAATGAATGAATGTATAACCAAACACACACAATGGAACACTGTTGTTTTGTTAGGTGCTGTCTTAGGCTGGGTTCTCTAGAGAAGCAAAGTTAATGAAGCTTACCAATGTATATACAGAGAGACTTGTATCAAGAAAGTGGCTCACACGGTTGTAGAAGTGGGCAGGTTTCCAGGGTATGAGTCAGATGTCAGGCTGGAGGCTTCTCCTGTCTCAAATGTCAGCAGGGGTTGAAAACCCCAAGATAGGCAGTTTAAATGCCAGACTTCTGTCTGCAAAGGGGAATGAACCTGATGCTGGTAGGTAAGATGGCAGGCTGCTGACAACTCCCAGGATAGGAAGGCAATTTAGAAGGCCTCAAACCCAAAGAACCAGAAGTTAGATAGCAAGCTAGATGCAGGATCCAGTCCCAGCCAAACACAAGCAAGCTTTTCCACAGTATTAGTTTATATTGGATACAGGCCACACTCCTGAGGAAACTTCATTCCAATGGATTGGCTGCTCATAACAGATCTTGTCATGGAAGTGATTATAAGGTTAGATCTCATTGTAGGAGATGTATTAGGTGGGGTTATCTAGAGAAACAAAACCAGGACACTTGTTATTTTATATATATTTTTTTTTATCTATCTATATATATATAGAGTGTATATAGGCCACACTCCTGAGGAAACTTCATTCCAATGGATTGGCTGCTCATAACAGATCTTGTCATGGAAGTGATTATAAGGTTAGATCTCATCGTAGGAGATGTATTAGGTGGGGTTATCTAGAGAAACAAAACCAGGACACTTGTTATTTTATATATATATATTTTTATCTATCTATATATATATAGAGTGTATATATATATATACATATATATGTA
>NW_022111358.1:334726-350372 GCF_000313985.2 Echinops telfairi
CAATTAAGTAGCCCACCCAACAGTACAGAGGGCTCAGCCCAGCTCATTTTGGGGACAGTTAATACCCTGAAGGTCCTTCCTACTCACGCTGGCAGCTGGCTGAAGGTCAAGGAAGCAGAGATGGCCGGAGAGCAGTAGACACGGAAAGGTGAGGCGGCAGCACCAGCAGGAAGAGGAGATGTCAAGGTGTAGTAGAGGCCAGCAGCACAGCAGCAGCTTAGAGAAGCAGGAGCCTCAAGACACAGAGCTGTGTGGTGTGGTGACACAATCGACATGATCTAGGGGTTACACACTTAAAGTGAGCTCACAAAGGAAATTCTACGGAGCAGTGCTTCTCCATAACACATGGGATCAGAAGCAACTCCAAGGCAGCTGTATTTTTATTCATAGAAATGCTCCAAAGAGTTAAAAACTAAAATGAAATTATATTCAAGTGTACACTTTCATTAAAAACACAAGTTAAACAGAAAAAGTAAAAAGCAAGCTGTCAACCATGAATCATGAATAAAAATGTTGATGATATTTTTAAAAGTTGAAATCGGTTACTTTCTGGACATTCTAATCACATTTTATTAAATAATTTTGCAAAAACAAAAGCGTTTTCATTTCTAGCATTCCAGGTTCCTATAGGTTGTGTGTGCGCATGCACACTTGTGTCTATTCTGGTCTGCTTATAACTCAGGCGTGATTAGGTTTAGGGTACCTCTCTGCACTGGTTTGTCTCATTAACATAGCAAAGAACCCCCAATTTCCAGACAGAATTACATAGAGGACTGGGACTCCAACACAGGTTTTTGGAGGACACAATCAATCCATAGCAATGTCTGATTGCGTTTTCTTATCAAAATGCTTTGTGGGGGGAGGTGGGTGGTTCTCTGGGCATCTCATGAATGATGGCTAGACCTTTCACAGGGTACATTGCAATCTTTACCACAAAGAATTATCCAGTCCAGAATGTCCATAGTTCTAAAGTGTAGCCGGCAGCCCAGATATAAGGGCAGTCCTATCAAAGGCTGCTTCCAGACTGTAAATATAGCTTATTTGGCCTGACTAGCATTAATTTGCACTTGAATTAGTTGTCAATCTGATGAAATGAGAAGATTATCATAAAAATCGAAAGGTCCAGTTTAACTTAGCAACTGGGGAGATATTCTGACGCTAGGTCACATTCCCACGTGGCAACCCCCTCACTGCTGTTGAGTAGCAACTAGCCCTTTGAAAGGTCATATACTCTACATGTTTCCACAGTCCCACTGGAACTCATTCATCTCTGTTACCTGCGTGGACCCTGTGAAAATAGGTGTTTATAATCCTTGCTCTACCCTTGCTGGCTGTAGCTGAAGAAGACCATTCTTCCAGACCACACTGATAAATGTGAAGCAGATATGACAGGAATCATCATGAATACCTAATCGGCAAGTAATTGGAACCAGACAGAAGGCACTATAACAAGGGAAGGGAGTAAGATTCTACAGTTCAAGATGTGGTAGCGTGTGGTCATGTGGGTCTCCATCTCAGGAGTCAAGGGTGTTAGTTACTCTCAAGTTAACCCCAGTTTGGGGAGACCCTATGTGTAACAGAATAAAATGCCACTTACACCTGTGCCATCTTCATTCTCTTTGGTATATTTGAGTCCATTGTTGTGATTATTGTGATTAATGCATCTTATTGAAAGTTTCCTGGTCCTCAACTTTGCCAATCATGATGTCTTTCTCTAGAAATGGAGTTTTGTGACAATGTATAGAAAGTTAGTGAGCCAAAACCTCACCTACCTTGTGTCTAAGGAGCTTTCTTGTATTAATGTGTTCTTCTGGCAGTCCACAGTATATTCAATATTCTCCAACACCACTTATCAGTTCATAAGCATACGTCGAGATCAATAATGTCTCTGAAATTGGGATAATAATCGGATCTGATGTGTCAATAGATTGGAAATGTAGAAACCCAAATGTAAGACCCAGTACTGTCGACTCTATCCTGACTCACAGCAACCCTACAGAACAGAGTCCAAGTGCCCCACAGAGTCTCCACGGCTGTCAATCGTTATGAAAGCTGACTAAAGGCCACATTTTCCTCCCGTGGAGTAGCTGGTAAGTTTGAACCACTGACTTACTAGTTAGTGGCCGAGCGTTTAACCCCTGATGGCTCCTTACACATTGAACAGCGCCTAACAACGGCTTGCTATTTCATTTCCCTTTGATTTCATTTTATTTTTATGTTTGAAATGAACTTGTAGGTCACTAAAGACTCCAAGCCCATTTCCGTTTAACTTTCCCTCGTTTTTTAGCCACTTCGACCAATATTCAGATCTAAGAGATGAGGAAACAGAAGGTGGGTTTTTTTCATGAAGCAATATTTATTTTATTCCTTATTTTTATGTATTAGTTCATGTTGAACCCTCCTTTTTGTTTGCCCCCCACTTCCAGCCCTCCCCGCTCCCTGTTCCCACCACCATCCCTGGTCTCCTCTCTTCTAAAGATAAGTTGGTCTGACCTGAATCTCTAAAATTATACAAAACTGAAAGAGTATGATGATGCAAACATATGTCTGAAGAGAAGGAAGTAAGAGATGCTTTCATTGAACCGTGAAGACTAGGATACATGGAGCACAGAACACACCAAGAGTCTGTCTGCTCTTTGAGACAGAAAAGTTTGTGTGTTACTCTTTCTTCATTTAGGAGTGGCATTGAGGCACTTGAGCAAGAAATGGGGCGATGATTCTGATGGTGCTTTAAATATATAACTCCTGAACTTATATGGAAATCAAGGGTTGACACAAATATATTTAAATCTTCTTTTCAATCTTCAAGTCCACTGGGAAGGGGAATCAAAGGGTGCTAAGCAGTATGATGTCTTACCCACAACACCACTTAAAACAGCTCTGCTGTTAGTACTTTTCCATATTAGCCTTTAGCATAGGTTTTATTTGAGCAAAATGTTTGGTAGCTTTTAAAACGACAAAAATCCACAAACTTAGAGGAATATTCCATTGCCAACATTGCTTTACCTACTAGATTACATAATGATAAAAATCACAATCATTACAATTTTAGAATGAAAGAAGTTCTCTTTTTACAAAAGGCTCCTCCCAGGGCTCCCTTCATGTCTCTGTTCTCCAGGGTGCAAACGAAGGGGCTCATCAATGGGGGTCACCACAGTGTACATCATAACCATGAGTCTCCTTAGTTGTAGTTGATGGGCATAAGTAGAGAGCAATAGTTGTCCCATAGAAAAGAGACGCCAGTGACAGGTGAGAGCTATAGATAAAGAAAGACTTGTAGATGCCACCATCAGATGGGACCTTGAATAAGGAGGAGACAAGCCGTGCACAGGACATTATGATGAGTAGAAATTGAATGGCATGAATGAGCCCACCCATCATAAGTATCACCAATTCTTGACTGTAGTGTCAGATCAGGCCAGTTTCAGTAACTTTAATGTGGCACAAGAAAGGTGGGGGTCCCCACACCGGGGCAAAACAGGAAAGGAGCACAACAGAGCAACAAGGGGAGCAAAGCAACAGAGTCCCCAAGGAATCCCCCAAATAGACTTTAGAATCGGTAGCCAGGACTTGGCACCTCATCAGATCTGATTGGAAAACATTCATAAAGGTTAGCAGACAGACAGACTTCTTTTTTTTTTTTCTTTTTGCTTATTTGGTTTTTCCCCCTCCCCCCACTTCATAGCTATATAAGATAGGCAGGAAAAACAATCCTGAGGAGAAAACTATGGGGCCAACAGCTCCTGGGAGACATGGGGCGGGGGAGCCAACAAACCCAGGGACAAGGGAACAAGAGATCTAAAATCGATGGTGAGGAGGGAGTAGGAGGCCTCATTGGGTTTGATCAAATGCAATGTAGTCAAGAGGAATTACTGAGAGCTGAATGAAGGCCAACATGACAGGAGGAAAGTAAAGGAAAATAGAGGACAGAACTAGGAGGCAAAAGACACAGAGATATAAATATAGGCATGTACATATGTAAATGTATTAATATATAATGATAGGAATATAGGTCTATGTACATATATTTAAATGTTAAGTATTAAGGTAGTAGATGGGCACTGAGTCTCTACTCAAGTACTCCCTCAATGCAAGAACACTTTCTTCTACTAATCTGGCATTCAGTGATGCTCACCTTCCTAGCACCATCGCTGAAGACAAAATGGGTGCACAAGCAAAGGTGGTGAAGAAAGCTGATGGTGCCCAGCTATTTAAAGATATAGCATCTGAGGTCTTAAAGGCTTGAAGTTAAACAAGCGGCCATCTAGCAGGGAAGCAACAAAGCCCACATAGAAGCACACCAGCCTGTGTGATCACGACGTGTCAACAGAATCAGCTATCGGGCACCAGAAGGCCCCAAACAAACAATTATATAGATGCGAATGACAGGGGCCAGAGTGGAGACCCAAAGCCCATCCATAGACAATTGGGCATTCCCTCACAGAAGGGTCACAAGGAAGGAATGAGTCAGTCAGGGTGCAGCATAGCACCAACGAAACACACAACATTCCTTTAGTTCTTTAGTGCTTCCTCCCCCGACTATCATGACCCGAGTTCTACCTTACAAATCTGGCTAGACCAGAACATAGAACATGCACACTGGTACAGGTAAGAGCTCTCGACACACAGAATGCAGGACAGATAAACCCCTCAGGAACAGTAATGGGAGTAGTGATATCACGAGAAGAGGGAGGGTGGGAGAAGAGGGAGAAATGGGGAAGCAAACACAATAATCGACATATAACACACACACACACACACACACACACACTCCACCCAGGGGGATAAACAACAGAAACGTGAGTGAAGGGAAACAGCAGCGACGGTGTAGCATACGAATAACAATAACAATGAGCCAGGTGTGCAGGTTGACAGGAGAAGTGGTCAGCACCCTGGACAGCGTCGGCAGAGCGAGACCCTTAGGAACAGGTATGGGAGCCCTGGTCCTATAGTGGTTACATGTTAGGCTGCGATCTGCATGTTTGGCAGTTTGAAATCAGCAGCATCAAGGTTTTTCTTCCTGTAAACAGTTCCAGTCTCGGAAACCCACAGAGGGTGACTATGAGTCAGCACAGGCTCGATGGCAGAGAGAGTAGTGAAAGCTGATCGCAACAATCAGATGGCCACATGAACAGTCATAAGCTCTCTCGAACGTAAAACACGTATAAACACATCTGAACTATGAAACCAGCAAAAGGAATAGGCGGGACTTGGTTCTGCATGTTCTGCAACTGTTTGGACATTATGACAGAGGAATAAGAAAAGGCCAACGAAGGGCCAGTTACTGAGAAGCTAATGCAGGGTGTAAGTGGACGGGAATCCTGGCAAATTAGGACAGTGAGGAGGAGGGTCCCCAGGACGGTAGTACATTACAGGACCAGGGAGAAGGCATAGAAAAGGGTCTGCTGTCAGAGCAGAGACCCAAAGCCCACCTGTAGACAATGGGACAGCCCTTCACAGAAGGGTCACAGGAAAGGGATGAGTCAACCAGGGCACAGTAAAGCATGGATGAAACACAATATTCCTCTGGTTCCTTGAGGCTTCCTCACCTCTTCCCCACTATCATGACACACACACACACACACACACACACACACACAGACACACCGGTACTGCCTTTCACTGCAGAGTTTCACTCCAGAGCATGTGCACAGGTACAGGTAAGAGATAAGAACCCACAAGACATGGAATCCAGGAACAGGATACCAGAAGGTCAGGGGGAAGGTGGGGAGTGGAAGGGAGGAAGGGGAACCAATCGCAATGATCAATACAAAACCACACACACACCCCTCCAGGGGGGTGAACAACAGAAACCATGGGGGAAGGGAGACAGAGGTCAGTGTAAGATATGAAAATAATGATAATGTATAATTTATCAAGGGGTCACGAGGGTGGGGGGAGAAAGAGGCACTGATACCAAGGGCTCAATAGAAAGTAAATGTCTAGAAAAGAATGAGGGCAACATATATACAAATGTGCTTGATACAATTGATGTATAGATTGTTTTAAGAGTTGTAAGAGCCCCCAATAAAATGCTCTTTTAATAAAAAAAAGAAAGAAAAGGATCTGCTGATATGGATCAATGAGCAAGCCTGTGGGAAACAGAAGGATTTCTCTCAAGCTGTCTCCCCCAAATATATGCCAGACTTAGCTGCTTGAGAATGACTATACACTTGGAGGTCATCAGAAGTAGATCAGGGATTATTCTCCCTAAGAGCTCTCAGCCATCTAGAGCAAGCAGACACCACTGTTTATCCCACAACAAGCAGGGTCCACTCCCTTCTGATAAGGATAGTAGTTGTCAGTTTCCTTGTAGGAGACACCAGAGAGGTCAAACCTGCCCAAGGATGACCAAGGTTAGGCTGCCATCATGAATCTAGGGTCCACCCATCTTGTCACATATATACCCCTAGACCTTCCCATTCCTATGGGCACACCCCTAGCTCACCCCCTTCCTGTTACGCTTATGCCTATCATAGATTCCCTTCCTACAATGTGCATCCTATTGTACTGCCCCTTCCTGTGACATGTGGTTACCTGTAATCATGTCCCCGTAATAAGAGATAACCTTTGGTTAGCAATAAAGTTGAGGCTCTCCCCGGTCCTCGAGCCCAGGGGCTCTCCTGCTCTCGTGGCCGGGCTCCCCCCATGAGGACCACCAAGCGGGGCTGAGGTGAGCATGCTACCATGAACTGTGTCTGACTCCATTACTTGACTCTCTCCTCTACCTCTCATGCTCTCTCTGACTTTACTATAATCTTTACTTATTATCGCTGTACAATTGCACCTACCAGACCTGTGATGATTTGTGGGGGACCCTCTCCCTTAACCCCACACAAGTCCAAGAACTCTGATATAATAGTTTCATTCCCTTTTGTCATGCTGTGATTCTATTGCCTTTATGCAGAAAATAATGCATCTCAAGATCCACAGATAACACATAAATATATCTCTAGGGCATGTAATCTATTGTAAACTGGTGAATGAATGAGAATTGAGGCAGATTGGATTTTGTACCCATCACTCCATTGAAACTACCCCAACAAAGATATCAATGGCATCCATGTCTCTAAATTGGACACTATTGATCACTCCATCCTTCATAAAACAGTCATCTCTCTTGGCCTTGATGATGCCGCTTCTTCCCAGTTTTCTTCTTGCTTTCCTTCCACTTGCTGTAGAGAGCTCCTCCTGTTACAGCCTCCTTTGCATATTACCTGCTCACGTTCCCCAGATATTCCGATGAACCCCAAATGCATGAGATCTTCAGTAAGTTCCATTGTCCATTATCTTTTTGTTCCATTTTCCCATTACAATTCTGTTACCATTTAAAAGCAAGTTCCATTATCTTTTAATTCCATTTTTCCATGAACTTTCTGAAGTCCTCTCCTATTTCCTCAACCCAGCAACTTAAGTCTTGAAGAAACTCGTTAGTAATAAAGTAATTACCCAGAGACTCCCTGAGAAAAATCTCCTAGGGATTCTAAAGTATGGACTTTGTTATGACTAGCCAACCTTCAAGGGGGTAGACAGGCAACAGGGGTAGCAAGCTCATGGTGTAGCCCCACCAGGGAAGCTTATCTGACCACCTCAGCCCACAAGATCTCTTCCTTGTCTGGTTTCATTATTTTAGCTCATAATACACCTGCCTTCTGAAAGACTGATAAACTATGGAACTGTGTTTTCCATTATTGCCTCAGAAATATAGCCCGAGGAATAGAGAATTGAAGTGATTTATCCCTGCTTCATTTAGGAAAAGTCATTTTGAGTCATAGTAGGAAATTTTCATTCACTTCTTACAATAACTGATAAAATATGCAGCTAAAAAGTAGTAGGAGTGCAGAGAATCTAAATAACAATGAAATGAATTGATGGAGATGCTCTATCTAGGGTACTATTTTCAATAATAACAAAATATATAGTATTTTCATGTTTACATGGAATAGTTATCCAAATAAACCATATAATGGGTCATACGGAAAACAACCATCTGAGAAGAGTGAAATCATTCAGAGGATATTGTCAGACCAGTAAGTTACTACATTAGGAATTAACCACCAAGAAATAATTGAAAAATCCCAACAAATAGGTTTTAACAATAAACTTTTAAGCAATCCAGATAATCCAGAAGTCAAAGAAATAAAAATCAAGAGTTCCCTTACAAGGAAATATTTTAAACTGAATGATAGTGAAGGCACATCAAACGTTGTAAAAAGGCAGCTAAAGCAGTACTTAGGAGAAAACATATAGCCATAAGGGAATATAAAAAAAAGAACACTTTCATCTTGTTAAAAGCAACTGGTGTCTTAGAAGCTTGTGAGTAGCCATCTAAAATGCTACTATTGGTCTCTCTCCCTCTGAGCAAGGGAACATTTTAGACATACACACACCAAAAAAGTTTAGCCCAAAGGACTAATGACCCACTTGAGCCCCAGCCTTCACGGAGACCAGAACTAGGTGGTGTCGGAGTACACTAGCACCACTCTGAAAGGGATCACCATTCGGTCTCCAAACTTTCATCCAAATCACAGGAAAAAGATTTTCAGTGTAAATTATGTAGGAGGTTGCACTTCAGATCATCAACTTTGTATTCAACAAGTTAAACTATTAATCTAGCCCTTGAATAGTTCATCCCTCACCTGCTCCTGGATTTTTCCCTCTCTCTTGTAGTCTATCATCCATTTCACCCATGTGTAATGCTCCTCGACAGACATTGCTTTCTCTTCCTCCCTCGTCCTCCTTACCTTGGCAAACTCGAAAGCCTGGTCCCTCGTTAGGAAAGTCTTTAACATGCGGGGGTTTATTTCCCCTGCAACAGTAGTCTTATGCAATATCTGTTTTTTTTGTGATTAGCTAATTTCACTCAGCATAATGTTCCCCAGATCCATCCACACCATGATGTGATTCATGGTGTCATCATTATTTTTTCAGCTATTCATATGATTCCATTGCATGCAGGTAACAAAGTTCCTTTATCCGTTCTTCTTCTTCGGTGGCCCTTGAGGTTGTTTCCATCTTCTTGCTAGTGTGGACAGTGCTGTGATGAACATTGGTGTGCATGTATCTGTTCATGTATGACTCTGATTTCTTGAATATGATACCCCCAGGAAAGGTATTGCTGGAGTTTATGGAATTTCTATTCCCAGTACTATATCACTTTTCCCAAGGGTTGCACGTAATTACAGTCCCATCAGCAGTGTATGAGGGTTCCAATCTCTCCACAGGGTCTCCAGCATTTGCTATTTTTCATTTGTCTGTGCTTGTCAATGTGAAATCTCATCTTTGCCTTGATTTGCATCTCCCAGAGGCCTAGTGATCATGAGGATTTCTTTATATGTTTGGTGATCATTTTGGATGCCATGTTTGATGAACTAATCATGATCTTTGCCCGCTATTTTATTGGGTTACTCATCTTTTCCTTATTGAGGTGTTTCCGTTTTCTATAGATTTTAGGGATTAGTCCCTTGTCTGCACATTTTTCACATAGACTCCAGACCCCAGGCCTCAACCGAATCAATAAGTGGGCATCTTCTGAGCATTCCAAGCAGTGCTAATAATGTTCTGGTTTGTAAAATAAAAAACAAAACCCTGACCCTAATTAATCCATATTATTATGTACAATGTCTCCTTTGAGTCATTTTTAATTGGTTTGTTTTTAAAAACAAGCCTACATATCATAAAAAATGAGGCACTTGTATATACATAAATGCTTGCTATATGTTCTATGTTGTGATGGATACTCTAGAAACTTACAAGTTACCTCTGGAGAAGGGAACGGGGAGACCAGCGTAGAAGAGAATTACTTTTGACTGATTATTGGCAAGTCCTGCCTGCAATTTTTCCATGTATACCTGTGACTTTTTAAAAACCTATTTATAGTCTAAGTGATATAAAAATAAATCTCCACCTTCCATTCCCAAGTCCTCTCTATTAATATTCCAGGAGTAATACCCACTATTAACAGGTTCAGTGTCTATCTCAGATACATATCCTGGCTTCCGTATATATTCTGGTCTGAGAGAAGGTGTTTGTCTATCTCTACATATGACTTCAATTACCTAGACATAGCAATAAGGCCCCGTGTGATCACAACAGTCCGTGATTCAGAGCAACAGGGCAGTGAAGCTATAGCAGCAGATGTCTGTAATAGCTTTCACTAGCTTGCCATGTGTCCTACCCACTTCATCGAGCACCCTGACTCGTGGTGCAGGCCCATGGGATGACACTGCGGCCTCAGCATGCAGTTCCAGTCATGGGTGGACTTACAGAATCTTTTCTATCTTCAATGTTTTGGTTTAGCATTTACCACTTGAGTGTTGATTCCACTGTTTAGCTACATATGAGCCCCCATCAGACCCAGCTCTGGGCCTCTGCAGGGAGACTAGGCCAGTGTATGCACTGTGGCAAACTTGCTCATTCTACCCCCAAATAATCTACAGTTTCACTTTAATTCCAATCAAAATTTCAGGATGCCTTCTTGATTAAATTGAAGAACCTGTTCTGAAATGTAGATGGAAATGGCAAAGTAAGAGCAGCAGCAACAACAAAGATACTGAGGAAGAAGGAAAACTAGAAGAGGAACGAGAAGAGCCGGGACAACAGACTTACATCCTCGCAGATCCAGCTCCCTGACTAATCCATGGTTTGGTGCTGAACGATGTGTTTGAAATTACTATTCAGATAAATAATTTGAAACCTAGGATGATGTTATTTTCGACAAGTATGGTTTTCTATTGCTTTCCCTTCATACTCTGGGTCACTAGCAATAATCTGGACTCATCCTATTCCAGGTTTAGGACCAGAGATTCTTTTGCTCATCAATCACTCAAAGCCAAGCTGCAGTACGTGTGAAGTTAGCTTTATTTCTGGCTTAACCTTAATCTTAAAACACTTTAAAGATGGTTAACCCATGAGAAGTTGGCTAATCCTTGTAAACAAGCGTCCTTTCCCAAGGCCTTTGCTGGTAGATAATAACCTTGGGGCAATTATCCACGCTCCCCTCAAGAAACTGTCTTGGGATTGTCTCCCTGAGGCCTTTCCTAAGGTGACAAATAGGCCTGGGGTGGTCCCTGGTTCAGTCTCTTCCTTCATGAACTTGAGCCCTAAGCACCAGTTCTCAGATCTCCCACCTCCATCAGATTCCCGAATCCTCAGGTTTCCCACCCATAGGCTTTGCAATCCCTCTCTTTTTATGCGCCAATTCACCTGCTTCCTACCTTCATCCTCTTCCCAATGAAATTCCTTAAACCTCTTCAGAAAATGACACATTAGGGGCCTTTATGTCCTGCCTGGATTTTCACTGGAGATGCAGGAGAAGGGTGGAGGCTGAACTCTGAAAGCAACACAGGTCGTCTGGGTAAGCTCTGGGGTCAGACCTGGGGTCTCTGGCTCACTTGTTCTTTCTTGCCTCCCTTCTCTTCGCTACTGTCTCTGTCACATAGTTACATACCTTTGGAAAGTCTTCACATACTCCAACCCTCTCGTGTTAACAGATAGTATAACAAGTTCCTCCCGTCGTTCTAGAATTCTGCAGTTTTCAAAGTGGCGTCCCTGCCCCAGAAGTTGAGCACTTTATGGAGAGGGAGGGCAGCCTGAGGTCCCTTTGAAATGCTGTCCTAGAGTAGAACCCTCACCTCACAAGGGACAAGGGTAATTGGGACTCAGGCTGTCGGCATTCCACACCAAGGCACAGAAGAAGGACACCCCAACTGTTGACTGTACCTTTCTTAAACTTAGCTTGCCTCACAGGTGGCTGGGGGTAGGATGAGAAATTCTGAAGTTCTGCTGCTCCCTAAAGAAAGTCTTCCAGCTGGGATCTAGGAGAAAGGGATTCCCGTGTTCTTGGCTACCGCTGTCTGTAGTAGAGTCTCCCCCTCAATGAGCTGGCATAGGGGAGGAACGGCGCATCTTGATTCATGTGCCATGAATCCGCTCCCTTCTTACTAAATTTTCATCCACTTTTTGAATATCCATTTGTGATTTGCCCTTAACCACATTTCTAGAGGCTTTGAAATACTTGATCTTTTAAAATATATTTTTATTGGGATTCCTGGGAGGCTTCTGATGCTATCATCCTGGAAGGTGATCACCTACGCCATTATTTTGAATTTTTGGAGATCTTATTTTCACCCAAAGTAAGCTTTCTTGATAGTGGACCAATGTATTTCAATAAATACAATACTCCCCTAACATTGAGATGGTGAATTAAAAATCCTCTAAGATAAATGTGGTGCTGAATATACAATTCCCCTTGATATGATAGAACTATTCAATTGTATGATATGTAAATTATGTGCCAATAAAACAATTGGGGGGGGGACCTTCAAACGGAAAAAAAATTAAGCAAATCATTTGCCTGATAATTTGAATGATGACCTTCTTGTAGAATATTGAATTTGTTCAAATTATTGATATGTTAAGATGTTTATTTGAAAAGAGGCAGATTAGAATTTATTATGAGTTGCCTAAGAGTGGATAGAAACTGTTTCCCATATTACACAATGAATTCCAAGAATATAAGAGAAATAAAGTAAGGAATCAAAGAAAATTTTCCTAAAATAAGTGGGGATATAACTTCCCCATTGAGCCACTGGCAGGTTCCAGCCACTTATCTTGGCGTTAACAGCCAGTTGCTCAACACTGAAGCAAAAGGGCCCTACGTGGCAACTATATCGACCACTACTTAGTTCCTTAGCCACTATAGCATTGTTCCCACCTCAGGCCCTTCACACACACACCTGTTTCTCAGCATTGACAGGACTGGCTTTTTGGTCCTTTGTGTCTCAACTGAAAAGATGCCAGAATGTGAACAATAATTATCAATCACTACATGATGAAATTCAATATAATTGATTTACCTTTTTTCCTTTTTCTATTTTTGATTTTTATTACAAATACGTTAGGTTTTCCCTAGGAAAGGGGACATGATACGTTGTTTCAATCTTAAGGACTTGAAATATTTTGGGTAAGATGAGGAATATTATCAAATTTCCTTTGTTGCCAAATAATTAGACAGCTCTCCCAATATCATTGATTGGAGAAGGTAGCCTTTGCCTACTGATTTTAAATGCTACCAGAACAATCCACTCAATCCCACCTGTACTTGGCTTTGTGTCTGAAATGTCTACCCAGGGCTGCTGGTCATCCATCCAAACCCTAGTACTGTGCCCTCTGAGGGTCCTTGATATTTGGCAGAACAATTGTCTCCTCATTGCTCTCTTTTTCATTATTTCCCTAGCTTATTTTCATTATGAAATTTAGACTTGTTTCATTTCTCAAAAACCTCATTAGAATTGTCACTTTGAGTAGGTTAAATAAATTTTAAGTTAATGCAGGAAAGCAAATCTCTTTGTAGCATTTTATCTTTCTATCTCACATTCTGGTATGTCTATCCATATACTGAACTTTTATTGTACGCCCCGTTGGGGAATTGAAGGTCCTGTCTGATGCTTATTAACATCTTAAGGCAGGCATTAGTTTGTTGATAATATCTATGGATGGATTCTTTCCCATTATATTTCAACCTGGTTCTTACTGCTCATTATTCATGTCACAGTAAAAACAAACCATCAAACTCACTACCTTTGAGTCACTTCCAACTTGCAGTGACCCCACAGGACAGGGAAGAACTTTCCCTGTGGGTTTCTGAGACAGTGACTCTTTACAGGGGTAGAAAGCCTCGTCTTTCTCTCTCTATCACAGTTATAGGTAATATATATTGACTTCCCACAGCATGCCAGCTCTTTGGGGAAAGCACTTTATTATTTAATTCCATCCTGACCCCAAGAAACATTTCCTTATGAAGAAACGTGAGTCTTAAGAAGCTCAGGTAGCCTGGCTGAGGCTTCACAGCTCATAAGTGGCAGCACTCGGGCTTGCATTCAGGGTTTCTGACAGCACAGCCTTAATCAGTGCATGCTATGGTTTACCGGGGGTGCTTTTGGTTTGGGCTTGTTTATTCTATCACTGTCCACTTGACGGAATTCCTTTTGATTTCTAATAGTGTTTCAATGGCTTGTCTTAGATTTCCCGGCTAGATCCTTGTGTCAGGGAATATACTGATCATCTTCCCTTCTGTTTTCCACTGTGCTGACTTTCCCTTCTCCTCCAACAGTGCAATATCTTAGAATGCATACACCTATTTAAGACATGGTTTTAAAATGTATGCCACACTGTAATATTCAGAGACATTCTGCCATCTTTAAACACTTCCACAAGTACGGTAAAATAGTAGGATTTCAAATAAAACAGAAGCACAATTCATATAATATTGAGGATGCCACATTAAAAGTGACTGAAATACCAAAACATTGCACAACGACTCCGCATGTTGTGTTTTGGGGTATGTTAATACTTTGCTGCTTAGTCTAGTTTATAAGGTCTAGTTTAAGGTATTTTCAATACGAATACAACTTGATTTTGCTTATACGAATGCCCTTAGTCAATTGAGGATAATCCATGAAGGACTTGGTGAACATTCCTTGGTGTCGTTATGGCAGATCCCTGGGTAAATGGATGGAGACAACCAGACTGAGATCTCTGAGTTCCTGCTCGTTGGACTCTCAGAGGATCCTGAGCAGCAGCGAATCCTGTTTTGGATGTTCCTGTCCATGTACCTGGTCACCGTAGTGGGAAATGTGCTCATCATCCTGGCCATTGGCTCTGACTCCCACCTGCACACCCCCATGTACTTTTTCTTGGCCAACCTCTCCCTCACGGATCTCTTCTTTGTCACCAATACAATCCCCAAGATGCTGGTGAACCTTCAGTCCCAGGACAAAGCCATCTCCTATGCAGGGTGCCTGACCCAGCTCTACTTCCTGGTCTCCTTGGTGGCTCTGGACAACCTCATCCTGGCTGCAATGGCCTATGATCGCTACGTTGCCATCTGCCGCCCCCTCCACTACGCCACAGCCATGAATCCTAGCCTCTGTGTTTTGCTCCTGGCCTTGTGTTGGGTCTTCTCTGTCCTCTATGGCCTTGTTCACACCCTCCTCATGACCAGGGTGACCTTCTGTGGGTCCCAAAAGATCCACTACATCTTCTGTGAAATGTATGTCCTGCTGAGGCTCGCATGTTCCAACACCCAGGTCAATCACGTAATGCTGATTGCCACCGGCTGCTTTGTCTTCCTCACCCCCTTTGGGTTCATGGTTGTGTCCTATATCTGGATTGTCAGAGCCATCTTCCGAATACCCTCCACGTCTCGGAAGTACAAGGCCTTCTCTACCTGTGCTTCCCATCTGGCTGTGGTCTCCCTCTTCTATGGCACGCTTTGTATGGTGTATCTGCAGCCCCTCCACACCTACTCCATGAAGGACTCAGTGGCCACAGTGATGTATGCTGTGGTGACGCCCATGATGAACCCTTTCATCTACAGCCTGAGGAACAAGGACATGCATGGGGCTCTCAGAAAACTCTTCCTTGGGAAAGTTTTTCAGAGATTGACATGAGGGTACTTTGGGGTAAAGGGCATGAAGTGGAGACCAGGTATTCCCTCTGCCATGTGCAAAGCATTAGCCTGTGGCATACAGGAGTACACAGGAGCAAATAGGATACAGTGAACCCTCGCCACTTCGCGCTTCGACTTCCGCGGCTTCACTCTATCGCGGTTTTTGCGTAACAGCGCATGCTCTGTCATTACTGC
>NW_022111358.1:350925-351981 GCF_000313985.2 Echinops telfairi
GATTAACCATGATAAACGAGGGTTCACTGTATATGCATAGATGGAGCTCAGAATGAACATTGGTGAAGATAAGTCATATATGTATATATGTAAACAATGCCCCCTAGAGCTCACCAGCTTTGATGGTAAATAGGATCATATTAACACTAATACTAGAATTTTCCAGGATCAAATTCAACTTACCTAATCACAGGGTCACAATGCCATTGTCTCAACGTATCAAAAGACACCCAGCTGCTATATGGCATAGGATGCAGTGGTCTCTCTTGTTCTCAAAAAACATGTGTATTCACTTTCCTGAGCTCTGGCCTTCGCTAAGAAGTCTGCTGTCTGAAACTATCTAGGAATGTCCTTTAAACTACCTCTCCTGTCCGGGCCTTGAAAAGGGTGCCCCTGTACTGATGCTGCGCTAGGCTCAACTCCCACCACTTCTTGCTGACTGCCAGACTCTAAGGACATTTCCCCTGCGGTCCTAGCAGAAAGTTCAAGGACGTTCCTCTCCTTTCTTTCAGGATTAATTTTATTTTCTTTGGCTCCAAAGTAAAGGAATTGAAATCAGCCTATTGGGAACATATTAATTAGAAGAAAGCTGCATATTGACTTCACATAAAAGAAAGTCCAGGATAAAAATTAAGAACTTAGAGTATTGCTACCCACGGCAAATATGAACTTCTCCATGATGACTCTCATCACTTGCAGGGGCTCCTGAAAAAACACTGCCATCGAGGCTCTGCTACTTCGTGGTAACTGCATCTGTTACAGAATAGAACCATTCTATGGGGTTTCCAGGCTCTCATCTTTACAGAAACAAATCACCAGGTCTATCCTCCATGGTGTTGTTGGATGGATTTGAACCATCAACCTTTACACTCATAGTTGGATGCAAACCATTTCTACAACCCAGGGACCTCCAACCCAGCTACTTTTGAATCTGTAATATGTACAACCACTGCTGCCAAGGTGATTCTGGCTCGGAGTGACCCCAGTGGACAGAGCAGAGCTGTCTCACTGGGTTTCTGAGGCTGCAAATCTTCACAGGAGCAGAAAGCCTGCCCT
>NW_022111358.1:354295-357685 GCF_000313985.2 Echinops telfairi
CAGGCATCAAAAACCCAGAACAAAAAATCATATCATTGTGAATGAGGGGGAATGTGGAGTGGAGACCCAAAGCCCATCTGTAGGCAATGGGACATCCCCTTAAAGAAGGGTCCCAGGGAGGAGACAAGCCAGTCAGGGTGCAGTATAGCACCAAGGAAACATACAACTTTCCTCTAGTTCTTTAATATTTCCTCCCCACCCCACTACCAAGACCCCAATTCTACCTTACAAATCTGGCTAGACCAGAGCATGTACATAGGTACAGATAAGAGCTGGAGACACAGGGAATCCAGGAGAGATGATCCCTTCAGGACCAGTGGTGAGAGTGGTGATACCAGGAGGGTGGAGAAAGGCTGGGGGTAGAAAAGGGAAACTGACCACAATGATCTACATATAACCCCCTCCCTGAAAGAAAACTGCAAAGTAGAACATCCTACTTATTTAAATGACTACAGAGATTAGCCCATCAACTGGTCAGCAGCTCGTGCCTCTGACAGTTGTCTACCAATGATGCTTCCTGTGGGGTGCGTTTTGTCGATGCAGTTGGGTGCGGCTGAGTCGGTGCAGATCATAGTGGCCCAGTGTACAGCCGAAGGAATCACAGCCAGGTCCCGAACCACCGTCACTACTGTTGTTAGGGTTGACAAGCGCATGGTTACAACCACCGGGTCAATCCATCTCATCGAAGCCTTCCTCTTTGTCGCTGACCCCCGAGTTTACAGGATATACAGATGCATATTCATGAGCTTGACATCTCATGGGGCCAGGCCCCCAGACGCTAAGCCCTGGGCTACTAACCTAGCCACTGGCCATTTGAATCCACCCGGCGGTGCCTCGGAAGAAAGTCCTGGCGATCTGTTCCGAACGGTCACCATCATTGAAAATGACTGAAATTCTAAAATACATGAAGTCACTATGAATCAAAGGTTTGGGGTTCATGGTTTCACTGACTGCCAACTGGAAGGTACTGGCTAGGGCTGACTCCCACCTGCCCAGCTCCTGGGGTGGGAGAGGGAGGACGGCTAACCTCAGGGGTCCTCTCCTTACCCTACCTCCCTTCAGCCCCTGACAGCACCCACAGCAGGATGGCAGGAAAGAGCCCACTTCCCAGCCTCCTGCGCTTTCTTTTAGGGCTGACGCTGCTGAGCAGGACCCTGTTCCTCCAGGCCTCCCGTGGGACTGCGGCAAACAGGCCAGGACAGAGCTTGGAGCAGCATCTGGGTGCAGATATATGGAAGACCCTAAACATTAGGGCCTAAAGGAAGCGCAGTGGGTGCGGGGCGGCAACCTGATCGGGTCATTCGGGGGAAATCCGTGTCTATGGCGGGGGTTCAAGATTATTATACAGGCTCGGAGAGTTAGTCCAACACACGCCTACTTAGGACCAACAGCCAATGGGAAGAGCGAAAAGGCGGGGTTGCTGCGGGATCAGCCAATGAAATGCCCAGAGAGGTTGGCGCGCCCATCACCTCGGTCGGTCTGCCTCGGAGCTTGCGTTCCTACAATGCAAGTTTCGAGCGCCATCACTTGGGCTCCCAAGAGTTGTTGTCAATTCCCAGACCAAACTCACTGCCATCCTGCGGACGCCACTCACAGCCACCCAATAGGACAGGATAGAACCGCCCCTGTGGGTCCTCCCAGGTTGGCACTCTTTACTCAGGTAGAAAGCCCGGTCTTTCCCCCACAGAGTGGCTGATGGATTTCGAACTGCGGACCTTGCAGATCGAAGCCCAACGTGGCACCAAGACAGCCTTTCCAGATCCGTCATGTAAGGCCGACTTGGCGACGGGAAGAAAGAAAAAAAGGCAAAGTTAGAAAACAATTTTAAAGGTTTATTTCAGAGCTCCCAGGTGACGTTCACGGGTCCCTACGTGGAACCAGAGAAGTTGCTCCGCCCAGGAGGGAGGGGAGTACAGAGAAAGGGACGGAGCATCCAGAGCTCGGGGAGGTTCACGGGTCCCCAGTTGGGGACAGATTAGTTGAGCTGTCCTGGCGAGAGGTGAGGAGTTTTATAGCCCGGGTCTGGGAGGAGGGAGTAGCTGGGCAATTTTCCATTGCGACTTTGCTGCCTGCAAATCCAGGGCTTAGCAACAATGTTCAATGTTCTCTGCGATGGCCAGCCTCCTGCATCTGAGCTGGGAAGTCCACCGAAGGGGAGGGGGAGGCCCGGCCTCTCGCTGCGTCCTTGAAACGTTTCACCAACTCCCGGTATCTTCCCACTCGCCTGCTCTGCCACCTCCCACTGCCACCTCACAAGTCACAAAATCAGAACATCAGAAAGAAAAGATGGCTGGGGCACATGCGGCTAGTCATCTCCCTAGTATAGACTCTGCTCTTCATCCTTCCTAACAAGCGACGGTTTTGATGGCGGCGAAGAGGCGAGCCAAGTCCTCAGAACATCTAACTCTTCCTATCCAGCACCCAGCTCGAGCCGTCTCACAACATCTGCCAAAGAAATGGAAGCAAATACACGGGTTTCTGGAAAAGTCGCTCTTCCCTAATCCGTACCAATCTCCTTGTTCTTTGTTCTCCTTCCTCGGACCGCAGGTGTGATGTCTGGGGGGGCAGTAGCCATCTAGCAGCCCCTCTGGCTATGATGGACAGGGTGATGAAAGGTACGTGCTAAAGACAGCAGGCAGAAAGACGAGAAAAGCTGGGCCCTGCTGACATTGCTGAGCCCCGGGACTGCCACCTCCAGGCCTCATGTTCCTTAATACTTATTCAAAATTAAATAAAATCATGACTCAGCTGATATATAAAGAACATGAGGTAAGTATTGTTTTTCTCTCATGAATGAGGAAGTAGGCAAAATAGCACAGTCCAAAAGATCAGGCACGTTTCTAGGTGAGGACTATTGAAATGAATATTTGAACACAGGCGACACTGTCAGTTCCTAGGGGAGTGAGGAAGGTTGGACCCTCTATCAAACAGAATTCATTTCCATGGGTACGGAGTCTCACGACACAAACCGAAAACCCACAGCTGCCAAATGCCAGAAGAAGCCAGCTCCTAGCACAATCACTACGGGTCGGTAGGGGCAATTGTACAGCAATAATAAGTAAATATTATAGTAAAGTTATAGAGAGCATGAGAGATAAAAGAGATATATAGAAATAAATGGAGTCAGACACATTTCATGGTCGCATTGCTCACCTCAGCCCCGCTTGGTAATCCATGTGGAGAGAGGGGGAAGGGAAGGAGGACAAGGGAACAAGGGAGAGGGGGAAGAGAGGGGAATGACCAGGGAGTGAGCAGCAAGGAGGTCAGAGTCCGAGAGGTCTGAGAGCTCTATCTTGCTGACCCATGCCTATATACCTTTTGGGGGCATGCCAGCCCACTAAGTACAGGTAGAGACATACATCACAGGGAGGAGCTACACTATAGGTTACA
>NW_022111358.1:358714-360459 GCF_000313985.2 Echinops telfairi
AAAAAACACCTCACTGCTAACAAGTTGATTTCCAACTCGTAGCGACCCTATAGGACAGGGTAGAACTGCCCCTGTGCATTTCTGAGACTGGAACTCTTTACAGGAGTAGAAAGCCTCCTTTTTCACAAGGAGCGACTGGTGATTTCTCACTGCCGTTAGCAGCCCAACAAATAACCAGTATCCCACCAGAGCTCCTAGCTGATAGAGGTGATAACTCTGACTACGTGAAAACCTACTGCTTAAAGCTTTGTTGTTACGTGTTCATAGGTGCCCTTGAGTCTGTTCCAACTATTATCGACCTTATGTGCCACAAAACACAGCTCAGGCCTGCACCGTCTTGCCAGGGTTGGACCCACTGTTTCAGCCTCTGTTGATTCAGCTCCTGGGGGCCTTCCCTTTGTCGCCGATCCTCTACCAAGCATGGCATCTTCCTCTAGGAACAGATCCTTCCTGGTAGCATCACCAAAACACGTGAGGCAAATGGCTCCCAAGGAGCGTTTTGACTGTCCTCCTTCCAAGACAGCTTTAGTTACTCTTCGAGAAAACATCTGATCTCAATGCCATCAAGTGACTTCTGACTCACGGCAGGGTAGAACTGCTCCTGTGGGTTTCTGAGACTATAGCTTTGTCCAGGAGTAGAAAGCCTTATCTTTCTCCCTCAGAGCTGGCTGGTGGTTTCAAACCGCTGACTTTGTGGTTAGCAGCCCAAGGCATTACCCACGACACCACCATGGTTCCTTGGCACTTTGAATACTTTTCACCAAGGCCATAATTCAAATGCATCAGCTCACCTATCTGCCTTACTCACTGTCCAGTTTTCACATGCGATTGAGGTGATTGGAAACACTTGCCTTGTGCCACAGATTTGTCCAATGCAATGCGTCGTGATTTCTTGACTGCTGCTTCCATGAGCATTGATTGTGGATTGAAGTAAAATGAAACTGTGGACAACTTTGATCTTTTCTCCATTTATCATTAGTCCAGTTGTAAGGATTTTGTTTGCCTTACATTGAGTTATAATCCATACTGTCGGCTCCAAATTTGATCTTCATCAATAACTGCTTTAAGCTCTCTTCACTTCCTGAAAGTAAGGCTACATTTTTTGCATAATGCAGGTTACTAACAGCCTTCCTCCAATGGTGATGCTTCATTCTGCATCATTGTATGTGGCTCTGTGAGTATGAAGAGAGATTTATGGACTAGAATTGGACTTATGGACTAGTATTGGACTTATTGGACCAGTATTGGACTGGGCTTGGAGGTTTTCCTTATATAAAATTATTTCTTGATATAAAACTTTTTCTTATACATACATGAGTGTCTGTGGATTTGTTTCTCTACTCAATCCAGTCTAATACATTGTTCAATACAAGGGAGTACACCCCAAAAAAATTTAATGGAAAAAAGCTCTGCTGGGCAGAGCTTTCACAGTATGCATTTTTTCCATTAGGTGAGTAAGCAACTCACTGTGAGTTAGTGCAACCAGTGGCATCACCTAGGAAGGTTCTTTCCAGTCACAGTGAATTTTTTCATAAAAGCAGCTTCGCTCAAACCTCGTGTTTTGTGATGGCTGATTTATGAGAACAGTGTGCAGCTGTGAAATGTTGTTTCCTGCTTAAGAAAAGTGCTGCAGAGATGGACAATGGACCTCCACTCAAATACTCCCTCAATGCAAGAACACTTTGTTCTATTAAATTGGCATTCCATGATGCTCACCTTCCTGACACGATCACTGAAGACAAATG
>NW_022111358.1:363162-369568 GCF_000313985.2 Echinops telfairi
TTGAGAAACGATGTACAAATGCGCTTTACACAATTGATGTGTGTATGGATTGGGATAACAGTTGTATGAGCCCCTAATAAAATGTTAAAAAAGGAAAAAAAAAGAAAAGAAAGGTGAAATGTCAATTGATGACAAACCTTGTTCTGGACATCCGCCAACTTCCCAAATGGACAAAAATGTCGGCAAAATTTGTGCACTTGTGCTCAAAGACTGATGACAAACCCTTGGAGAAATGGGGACGTTATCAGGACTATCCGGGAGCTCGGTTCAGTGAATTTTAAAGGAAGATTTGGGACTGAGAAGGGTCGCTGCAAAGTGTGTGCCTCAGGCTCTGACTGACCAGGGAAAAAAGTGTTGAGTGGAAACATGCCATGCTTTGAAAGAATACCTTGAAGTGACCCCAATTTTTATTTTAGGACCCCAAAAGCAAACATCAATCAAGCCAGTAGAAGACACCATCATCACCTTGCCTCCCCCCCCCCACCCCGAAGCTCCTCAAGTAAAATCCAAGATCAAAACAATGCTCATTTGTTTTTGTGATGTGAGGGGTATAGTGTATTTGGAGTTTGTTCCACTAGGTCAGACTTTAATCAAGCTTCCTAGACGTTCTGAAAAAATTGAATAACGGTGTGTGACAACAAAGACTTGATTTGTGGCACATGGGGGGCTGGTTTTGCCACCATAACAATGTACCTGTTCATGCAGCCATCTCAGTGAGCCAGTTTTGGGCAAAAAACAGCATGCCTCTCTTGCCCCACACACATTACTCACCTGATCTCACTCCATGCAACTTCTTTTTTGTTTCCACGGATGAAGAGGAACATGAGAAGACAGGGATTTGATGACTTAGAAGAGATGAAGAAAAAAAATGAGGGAGGTGCTGTCAGCCATTCAAACAGATGAATTTGAAAAGTTTCAAAAAATTGAATTGCAAATTTGACAAATCAAGAGTACTTTGAAGGTGATAAGTTGTTTTGTAAAACAATTTAAATACATAGCTTTGAAAAAAATCCGTTTTGGGGGGTACCTCCTCGTAATTTCCACATTCTGTTGGGTCACCTTTTCTGAATGGGTACAAATATGGATCTTTCTGTCTATCAAATTGCTTTTTTGTTGTTCTTGTTGTTGTTGTTAAAAGATCATTTTATTTGGGGTTCTTCTGTACATCAATTGTATCAGGCATATTTGTACATATGTCGCCATCATTCTTTTCTAGACATTTACTTTCTTTTGAGCCCTTGGTATCAGCTCCTCTTTTTTCCCTCCTCCCCCACGCCCTACCAATTTTCTTGGCATAAGACTAGTGAGTGTTTCAAGCCCTGATTCAATGTGTTGAAACATCTCCATTGGGATTCTGTCAATTTCCCTAATCTGTTTGTCTCCAATGCTTTCAGAGTAGCTTAGACGTCTTCCTTCATTCCTGTTGGTTCTTAATCAAATGCACCTCAAATGGGTGAACGCCAACTACTTCATTTTGGGGCAATGATTCTGGCTTTTCCTTTCATCTTCTTTTGATGCTTCCAGCATCGTCCACTGTTTTGTCCATAGAATGCTCCGACATTACAACTTGAAACTTGAATTTTGGGGGGACTTTCAGCTTGAGATATGCTGAGCATGTTTCCCCCTTGGGTTTCCTAACTGCAAGTTTGTGCACCTTGCATATTTATTTGGTCTTCTCAAGCTGCCCTTAGAAGTTTCTTCTCAGCAATTCAGAGTCCCCACTTCTTCCAGTTGCTTTAGCTTCTCTACATTCAAGAGCAAGTTTTAGAGGCTCTTCTGACGCCAACTGTGGTCTTTTGTGTTCCTCTCCTGTCTTTAATGGCCTTTGCTTTCTACATGTCTGATATTTTTCATGTCATTCCACAACTCCTTGGGTCATTAGCATTCAATTCATCAAGTCTATATTCGAGGTGGTCTCTAAAATCAAGTGAGATTTGTTAAAGGTCGTACTTTCATACCATGAACTTGGTTTTGATTTTCTGGAGCTTCAGCCTGTACTTGCATATGAGCAACTGATGATGTGTTTCACAGTCAGTCTCTGGCCTTATTCTGCCCAGTGATATTGAGCTTCCCCGTCAGCTCTTTCTACAGATGTAGTCAGGTGTACTGGTGAGGTGTGTGTGTACAGCTGCCACTATATTGTTTGGAGTAACAAAAGATACTTGTGATAAATAAGTCACTGGTATTACAGAAACGTTTAAACTGCATATGTCTTAAGGTGACCAGACATCCCGCTTTTGGCGGGACAGTCCCGATTTTTGGAAAGAATGCACGACAAGCTAGGGAATGGTCTATTTGGTCCATATAGACCAAATTTTTAATAAAGAATCCCTCTTTCCCCCACCCCTCAGCCCCCCACGGTCAATGGTGTACCGCTTTAAATCTGGTCACCTTAGTCTTGAGGGGATTAGGGAGGAAGGGGAAAAAATGAGGAGCTGATGCCAGGGGCTTAAGTGGATAACAAATGTCTTGAGAATGGTGAGGGTAATGAATGTACAAATGTGCTTGACACAATTGATGTATGTATGGATTGTGATAAGAGTTGTATGAGCCCCTAATAAAACGATTAAAAAAAGAAATAAGATAAATAAATAAACTGCATATGTCATAAAACAGAGCCAAACAAAGAACCAAAACACAACAAAGTGAAGAGTATTCTCGACATAAATGAACAAAGGGCTAATGTCCTTAAAACATGAAATGTAAATGTAAGAAAAAACTAACAACTCGGCAGGAAAATAATGAGCGAGAGGTATTAACAATCCACAACAAAAGAAATGCAAATGTATTTTAAATATAGGGGGAAAATGTTCAGCCACACTCATGAGATTTGTGATAGATAAACTGAAACTGTTAGGTCTCTGGAGTGGGTTAGACCTCGGTTGTTTGCTTCACACGCGGAAAGAATTCACACCGAAGCACACTGTGTGATCCAAGTGGGTTTGTAAGCAGGACAAGACAAGTTTCAGGTGTTACAGCCTCAAAGGGTTCACAAGTGGGCACGAGCAACCACGTGGGAAAGAGCACTCACGTGTGCGGAACTGGGGGGTGGGGCAGAAATCCTGGGGAGGCAGAAGCCCAAGAACCCTAGAGGCTAATAGCATGTGGGGCCAAAGGCTGTGGGCTCCAAGTAGGCCCTGAGTGGGCACATGTGCGCCCGTGCGGGGGAGACCGTCACCCTCTCCCTGCCTCTGACCAGGAGCAGGGTAAGAGAGAGCAGCCTTCCCACAGCCAGGACATTTCAAACCTCTTGCTGGGGAGGCGTGGTTGATGGTATTGGTTGACCCCATTGACTAAGTTAGGCCCACCTGTATGATATCATGAGCCTGGGCCTGGTTTGGGTGCCCAAGTGTATCTCTCACCTGGCTGGGGGCTTGAGTGTGCGCATACTCGGTGTGGGGTCTTCATAGGTGTCTGATGGTCGCCTGATTTCTTTCCAACCTCCTCTATGAGGGCCTTTACAGGCATGGGAAGGCCAACCCTCTATCCCTAAGCTAGCTACCTAACAAAAGTACACTCTCACCACCATCGAGCCAGTTCATAGGGACCCAATGGCACAGGGTAGAACTGCCCCTGTGAGTTTCTGAGCCTGTCACTGCTAATGAGAACTGAAAGCCCCGTCTTTCTCCCGAGGAGCCGCGGATGGTTTCGAACAGCTGACCTACAGTTAGCAGCCCAACTCATAGCCAGTACGTCACCAGGGCTGGGGACAACAGTCCTTCAAGAAAACTCTTCTGAGATCGCTGCTGTGGACAAGCAAATGAATTAGAGCCTGTTGAAGGGCAACATGGCAAAGGCACACTGCCGTGCCGTGTGTCAGAGCAGGCCCACCCCGGAACTTATCCCATCGCTGTGCCCGACTGGGTACACAAAGACGTGCAGAAGGATAGCCTGTGAAGTTCTTACCTGCAGTTTGTAAAACACTGGGCAGAACGAGGTAATTAATTCCTACATCCATAAAGCAGAATGTTATGTGACCATTTTAAACAATGGAGTAAAATAGGATTATTAATAGCAAAAGCCTTGGCAATAGCAACAGTTCTTCAGCATCATTATTCGTTATTAATTTTCTAGAGCAACAATGCTTTCTTGGCCGTTATCCATTAAGTAGCCAAATATGTTTAGGTGATCAGCACATCCCATGCTCGTATTCGGTTTCTCGGGTGGGAAATACCTCGGTTCTTGGCTTCACACAAGAAAGAATTCGTGCCAAAGCCTGGTTTGTGATCCAAGTGGGTTTTTATGAAGGACGAGAAATTTTACTACCTGAGGGAGAGTACTGAGGGGTGGGCCTGCTCCCTGCCTCTGGGGACAATGGACAGGCTCCTGTACGAGGAGTTTTCACCCTACTGTTAATGGTTCCTATGGACACCCAGAGACCACCCCCTAGACCACCCACTCATTGCTGTGTAACCTATAGTGCAGCTCCTCCCTGTGATGTATGTCTCTACCTGTAATTAGTGGGCTGGCTTGCCCCCAAAAGGTACATAGGCGCGGTAGTAAAATGTAGTGAAGAAATTAGATGGTGCCTGGTTATCAGATAAAAATAATCGTAGAGGCTTGTTTCCAAGCAAGTAGGATGTCAACTGAGGCCACATGGAAGAAGCACTGCTCTATCAGCCACCAAAGGATTGTGAATCACATAATCCAAAGCCAAAGGAAATAGGGTCAGAGCCTAAACCAGGGGTTCTCAACCTGTGGGTCACGACCCCTTTGAGGGTGGAACGACCCTTTCACAGGGGTCATCTGATTCATCACAGTAGCAAAATGACAGTGATGAAGTAGCAACGAAAATAATTTGATGGTTGGGGGTCACCACCACATGAGGAACTATGAAAGGGTGGTGGGATTAGGAGGGTTGAGAACCACTGGCCTAAATTGTGAGAATCTGGCTTGCAGAAGGCTATGGCTGACAGTGGGAGCCCAAGATACATTTGTGGGAACAAGCCTCCGGTGAACTCCCTCCATCCATAATGGAGGCATGGGAACAAGCTGGCTCCCAGAGGGCCTTGCAGAGATGACCATAGGAGATCAAAGGGATAACCCGATTCGAGCAGTTAAAACCATGTCAGGTGACCCCTCTCGGATGCACACTGGGCCTGATTTGGTTTTCAACATTTTCTGTTATCTCTCGGAGGTTTTTGTTCATATTGGGGTTTATCTCAGATGTATTTGACCATTGGAGGTGACCCTCTTGAATTTTTGTTCTATGTTTTTCTGTTTTTAGTACGTGAAACCTGGGATTGATGAACCTCTAGGGACAGCCAGTAGAATAAGGGTTTCTGGGGTACGGTGGCGGGGGTGGGGGCATAAAAGGGAGCTCATGTCAAAGAGTCAAAAAAGGAAGAGAATGTTTGGAAATTGTAGTCGCATGATGTGACTGAACTATAGAACGATATGATGATATCTGTATTAGCTCCCAATAAAATGGTTTAAAAAAAAACAGAAAACAAAACCCTTTTCCTTCTGCCGTGTCTCTCTTTTGCCCTCTACTGGCAAATTTTAGCGTTGCACCTGGCCTAACCAAACCAGACTCCTGCCATGGAGTAGATTTTGACCCAGAGCAACTCTATGGGACAGGGTAGAACTCTCCCTGTGGTTTGCTAAGACTGTAACTCGTTACTAGAATAGAAAGCCTCGTCTTTCTCCCTCGGAGTGTCTGGTGGGCTCAAACTGCGAACCTTGCTGGTAGCAACCCAATGCATTATCACTACGCCACCAGAGTACCTTATACCAACTGATACAGCTAACCTATTTAAGGGGCCTACCTTCATTTCCTAGACAATGAAGGTCAATTTGAAGCTGAAATAACACATCAATAGCCAGCTCAGCTAGCTGGTCTTCAAGAACAAAGCGAGCACTAAACAGAAAGCTATCGCACAGCAGTAAGGAAAAGGTCAACCACCCAACACAAAAGACAAAAAGCACCAGAGAAGCACATGCAAAGATAAGCCAGCGCCCAACGACCCAGCCCGTCCTCCCTGTGCCTCAGCTGTGTTCCTCTCCTTGGGTTCCGGGAAACGCCTCTGTTTCTTTTAAATAAAAGGCCCCTGCTTTGTGCTTTTCTTTTCATTCTCTCTTTCTGCTTCAACTAGTTTGAGCTGGTTTCAGTTCCCGCAATCAAGTCATCCTCGTGAACTTGGGCTGGCAACAAGAAGACGCTGAACTAAAACACAAGATCACAACCTTGTAAGAGCCGAGGCTTTAGGATAGGTCAGCCCCGGCTGCCCGTCATTTCTGACAGCCTGTGTTACAGAGGAGGGCTCGGCTCCATCAGGTGGCTTTGCCTGCAGGCTTCATGGAAGCAGAGCTCCAGGCCTTTCTTATGTGGTGCCATTGGGGTGTGGGGTGGGTTTGAACCACCGACGTTTGATAGATGAGTTTCAATGGTCTGTGCCCGCCCCCC
>NW_022111358.1:370752-372748 GCF_000313985.2 Echinops telfairi
CCAATTCTTCCACCATATTCTTTTGCTTCTCTGCTATAGTCACTAGATTAGTTTCCCTGTAACATCATTAGCAACAGAGAACAGTTCACCCAAGGGTGTTTGCAGCCGTTCTTTTGAGAAGCTGTGTTTTTGTCCCCAGATGGTTAGCAGGAGTCTCACACCGCACGTTCATCTTTGCTTCGTTTGTTTGGGTTTGGCGACATGGGTTCGAGCTGTATTGTTAATTTTGATGTCATTTTCCATGCTTTCAGGACCTAACTTTTCTTCTCGCCCAGTTCCAGGATTGCATCCACGGGCCTCACCTTTGCTTCCAGCGCTTCGTGTTACAGCCCGCCTGGGCCAGTCTTACACAGCCATCGCCCTCTGCATCTTACACTACTCCTTATAAGCTTTCCGTCTCCTGTATACTTCTGTTGGCTTCTTCCTAGCAACCCCATGTCATTGTCTGCAAGATCATGCGTCCTGCTGGGGTACACCCATACATTTATTGTAAGGATGATGTTATTGTTAGGTAGGATTCCCTAGAGAAGCAAAATCAGTAGCGCTTGTGTGTTGTTGTATATAGAAAGAGATTTATAGCCAGAAATGGTTTACACATTGTCAAAATAGGTGAGTCCAATCCAGTTTGGTTCAAGTCAAGCTTCTCCTGGCTTAGAGAAGTTGATGAACAAGAAGCAGGATGACAACGCAGAGACAGCAGGGGACACAGGCTGGTGGATGCAGAGGTCAGAAGTCAGCCAAACGAATCCACCGTTGGTAGTCTGTTCACAGCTCCTGGGATGGGCAGGTGAAGTAGCAGGAGGTGGAGAAACCAGATGCAAAGATCTAGCTCTGGCAGAGGTGAAGGACCAAAGAGGATTTGACTCTGCTTGGTCTCTCTCTCTCTCATAAAAAGGATGATGACATCAAGGAGGTGTCATCTGGCTGCAACACAATGGTTAGGATGAGCCCCGCCCCTACAATCCTAGAGTGTCTAGTTGACATTATCTCTGCCCATCACAGATGATGACATCGCCTTTGGCTGGCATCTCTCAAACCCCCAGCACTCTCCCTAGACCCTGCCCCTCTCTCACTGAGCCCAAGACGATGGTAATGGTGAGAGACTGTACCCACCCACCCATTCTATGTCTTATTAGAATTAGACTGGACCCACCCACCAATCATGTCTATTAGAGCTAGACTGTAGCCACCCACCAATCATGTCTATTAGAGCTAGACTGTAGCCACCCACCCATCATGTCTATTCTGATGCATAGCAGCTCTACAGGACAAAGAAGAACTGCTCCTTAGGGTGTCTGACATCAACTTTGTATGGGAACAGACAGCTTCAACTTTCTCCCACAGAACAATTGGTGGGTCTAACTTGCCAATGGTGGTTAACCTGCTATTAACTCCAAGAATCCTTAATAGAAACTGTCCGAAACCCAAAGTCCACGAACATCAAGTCATAGGCTTAATTCCAACTCAGCATTATAGATGTATAGAGTTTCTGAGGCTATATGTCTTTTTTTTAATACTTTTATTGGGGGCTCTTACATCTCTTATCACAATCCATACATTCCTCCAATGTGTCAAGCACATTTGCACATATGCCGCCATCATCATGTTCAAAGCATTCTCTTCCCACTTGAGCCCCTGATATCAGCTCCCCATTTCCTCCCCTTCCCTCCCCCACCAACCCTCCCTCATGAACCCTTGATAAGTTATAGATTATTTTTTCCCTATCTTACATCATCCTCCATCACCCCCACCCACTTTTCTGTTATTCATCCCCCTGGGAGGGGGTTCTAGTTGATCCTTGTGATTGATTCCCCCTTTCTCCCCACCACCAATCCCTAATCCTCCTGGTATCTCTAATCTCCTTGTTGGCCCTGAGGGGTTTATCTATCCTGGATTCCCTGTGTTGCGAACTCTTACCTGTAGCAGTGTGCATGCTCTGGTCTAATCCAATTTGTAAGGTAGAATTGAGGTCATGACAGTGGGGTGAAGGAAGCAC
>NW_022111358.1:373602-385035 GCF_000313985.2 Echinops telfairi
CCCAAGGGAGCTAGTGGAGTTGGACCATTGACAGTCACAGCTTATAGGACAGGGCTGCCAGGGCTCCTCCTACACAGGAAGAGTGAGTCTCAAAGTGACAGGCTGCATCAGAATCCCTTCTGTGCTTATCGAAGTGCAGATTTCTGGGTCCCCCCAGATCCACTGAGTTCCATTCCCGGGAGTGGAGCCTTGGAATCTGCAGTTAACATTCTCTCAGGGTGATGGACACACAGCAGAAAACGAAATGGGTCCTCGGGTGGCTCCAAACGCTCAACGCCCTCTGTTCTATAAGCACACGGCTGGCGATGCGAGTCCACCCAGAGGCACCTGGAGAAAACCGAGCTGGTGACTGGACATGCATGGGGTCACTGGAGGGTACCTTCCTTCGTATGTTCGTTTGTTTGGAGCTGAACGGCTAGAGCAGACCTCTCTGGTTGCAAGTAGTGCCTTGTTCAGAGGAGAGAGGCCTGCCCTAAAGCTAGGGGGGAGGGAGGTGTGGTGCTTTCTAGAAGGCCGCTCCAAAATCTGATGCTACCAACAGCTGTCCTCCCTGCCTAGAAAAAAAAAAGAGAGAGAGAGCAAAAGCGCCCTTCCCAAGGTCACTGCCCCTCCCTCCCACATCTCCCTAGCTTGGAGTTCAACCATCTTCCCACCCTCACTCATTGTACACAGGTGCACAGAGCTCTCTGGGTACCACTTCAGAAGTTCAAGGAGTCTTCTTCCCTGACCACTGCAGCAGCTAACAGAGGCAAGGAGGCCTACCCAAGGCGTGCCGCCACCCCCACCCCCATCCCAGGGGACCACTACAGAAAATCCTCCCCCTCCCTGCCTCCATGGCCCCTTGAGCCAACGAAGACAGCTGTGACAGGAGAGAGGTACCACCCAGAATGTGACCCAATGCGTGGCTAAAGAGGGCTCTGGGACGAGAAAGAAGAAAGTGTTCTGAGTTGGACTATGGTGGTGATTGTACAACTCTTCGTAAGATGATGGAGCTAGGAATCGTAGGATGTGTGAATTACATGCCCGTCAAACCATCCAACTTAAAATAAAGAGGGTTCTAGGGGATCTTCTGCACCAGGTGGAGATCATTGGGAGAGGGGTCCACCCACTCTGACTCACACTCTGCATTGACCCTGACCCTTCCCTTGCCTGGGGTTTCCAAACAGCAGCACACAGAACAGGAACTGAGAGCTTCCACCAAGCTTTCCCTCTGTGACTGACATCCTCCCCCCACCCCTGGTCCTCAGGGCAGAAGGCCATCCTTCTGCCATTTGAAGGGTGATGGCCTTATCCCCCTGAATCCTGGTCAAGACCTGGGGCATCTCTACCCTCTGCCCACCCGAGGATGCAGAAAGATGGTTCCCTGCCCTGGATCTATACTATATCTGTCACCTGGTCTTCTTACCTGCCAGACCTGGGCAGCGGGATCTTCTACACCAGTGGTTCTCAACCTTCCTAATGCTGAGACCCTTTCATACAGTTCCTCATGTTGTGGTGACCCCCAACCAGAAAATTATTTTTGTTGCTACTTCATAACTAATTTTGCCACTATGAATTGTAATGTAAATATCTGATATGCAGGATGTATTTTCATTGTTACAAATTAAACATTATTAAACATAATTAAACCATAGTGATTAATCACATATGTAATTATATAGTGTGTAATATTTATGTGTTTTCCGATGGTCTTAGGCAACCCCTGTGAAAAGGTCATTTGACCCCCAAAGGGGTCGCCACCCACTGGTTGAGAACTGCTGTTCTACACCAGTACAATGATACTGCTCTCATGGGAGGGGACCCTCAGCCAGGACAGTGAGAGGCAGCTGCTCCCACTTTCTGATGAGTTCTCCCGTCAATAACCAGCCCATGGTTTGGTCTACGAAAACCCTTTTAAGTCAGGGTTGGTGGATTATTTTTTTCACAGTTCTGCTCAAGCCAACATAATAAGGCTTCCCTAAACTGCAACAAGGGGGAACACTGGGGGTTCGATGACAGAACGCTTGCCTTTGGACGCGGGCTCCAATTCTAAAGCGCTTTGCGGAAAGCTGCGCTGTGCTGAGGGAGCCTGTTCTGAGTCTTCACAGAAGTTCAGACCCATCCGAGCTCCTTCTGACCTGAAAGTATGACGGCTCCACTTAGAGACTCGGAAGGAGCCTGATAGAGAGAGGGGTTTTAGCCCCGAATTCTTACAGCACAGCTCCTGAGCCAAAGCTTCCCTGCTCACCCTTTAGGAGAGCTCATTCCTCAGCCACGGAAGCGCATCTCCAGACAAGAGTTTCTGGAACCACATCTCAGGATGAAGGGGGCTGGGAAGAAGAGGATGTTCACATCTGGGACTTCAGGTGATGAAATGCAGCCCCTCTGGGCAGCCTCAGGGGTGCCAGCTTCCACAGCCCTGGGCTTGGTGAGGGCAGAGAGAGGAGGAGGCAGCCGCCAGAGGGGGGCGCCGCCGTGGCTCTTGGGGGGCGCCGCCGTGGCTCTTGTCTTAGGAGCAGCAAGGGAGGCAACACCCTCACATCAGAGATGCCCAGCGGGTCCAAGGTGTTGAGAAGACATGTGCAGGCAGCAGCTGCCAGGGCTCCCTGCGCACTGAGCAAGCAGCTGAAGACTCGGGGTTTGCGGGGCTTGGAGCACTGGAGAGACTCAATGGGTCAGTAGAGACACCTTCCTAGGGTGTCCTAACAATCTCTCTCTGGAATCTAACCCTGATTCTCGTAACAGGTGCCCATCACCCATCACCCAAATGGAGCAAATAAAATCAATACCAGCTCTGAGGGATCTTATGGGACAGAGTAGAACACCACCACCACCACCACCACCCCTTTGATTTCTGGGACTTCACACCCTGCCTCATCTTTCTACAGGGGAACCAACTAGGGGGTTCAAACCGCTGACCTTATGATTAGCAGCTCAGCGCATAACCACTATGCCACAGGTCCCACAGCCAGTGCACAGCAAATGTTGAAAGGGCAGCTGTTTGAGCCATAGCAGCCAGGTCCCTTTGACTGCCACCAGGTGGAGTCTGACGCCTGGCCGCCCGTGTATCAGAGTAGAACTGTGCGCTCCTTAATGACTTTTCCAGACGTCAGTATCTGAGCGCATCCTTTAACCATTTGCACTACTCAGGTGCTTTCTGGAGCTAGCCCGAGGTGGTGTGGGCTTCCCGAGGAGGAGGAAGGGCCGAGGGGACTTGGACTTGCCTATCCTGCCTTGCTGGGAGCCCAGAGCCAGAAACACCCATTAGCTCTGATGGCCCCAGGGATGCTGGGAAGAGAGAGGAGAGGAAACAAGGGAAACAGAACTACTTAGGAAGCCATTTGCCATTTCACTGTCTGGCCAGCAGAGCTATGTACTAAAAAGTTAAGTGGGTTTGTTTTTTTCTGTCTTGCTTCCCTGAACACACACTTTTTAAAAAAAACCTAGTCTGCCCCCAGCCTTCAGGAGCCTGAAGGGAAATGAGGATGTGTTACAAAGGATTGCCAGGGGGATGGATTCAGTATTATTTGTCTCTGTCCATTAAAATGAGCAAAGGCATTGTGAAGAAGGGACTTCCCAGTTTACCTCCTCCTTTAGCTGGTGGGGTCATGTTCACATTGGGCTGTGAGGTCGTTCCTTTGTTGTGCCAACCTGGCCGATAAACACATGTGGGGTTAATTGAAGGGCGGAGGGATAAATGGCTCGGTGATCCTTGCCTTTCGAGTTCTTGGGTCTCTTGCTTTCTGATGGTCGGACGAGGGTGCAGCTGTTTTAGCCAATTCCCTGCTTCAGCTTGCAAGGCTGACTTCCTGCAAGACATCCCCAAGGAGAAGCCACATGGACCTACCCCGATGCAGCCCTGGGTGCTGGAGCAGCCGTGTGGAGACCCCTGCCAGCTCAGCGTGCCAGCGCTGAGATGCTTACACATTCACTGACTTGGCTTTCCTCCTACAGTCGGCATCGTTGTGTCTGTTTTGTGAGATGGAGGAGGATTTTGTGGATTGGTGTTGGACATACGAGTTAATGGGTTAATGTTGGACTTGTGGGCTTGGAAAGCACTGGGTTGGGATGTTTTCTTGATGCACAGTTAACCTTTATATAAAATTCTCTTACACATGAGTTTCTGTGGATGTGTTCCTCTAAAGTACCCAGACTAACACAGGCTGCTAACCGTAAGGCCAGCAGTTCGAACTCACCAGCCACTCCCTAGGAGAAAGAGTTAGAGTCTCAGAAACTGCAGAGGCAGCTCTACCCTGTCCTGTAGGGGCTCATGAGTCGGTATCAGCTCATGGCAGTGAGTCTGGTTGCTATAGGATCGTTATGAGTCAGCATCGACTCGATGGCAGTGAGTTGGGGTTTTGTTTTACAAGTAGTCTATCAGTGACCACAGAGCTCTCTTGAGGTGTCCAGAAGAAAACTGTCTACCACTGAAGGGTAGCTAGAGTCAGCAAGAGGGCAGGACTGAGAAGTCAAGGACAAGAGTATGAAAAGCAGTAAGGTGACTGTCCTGGCATAGTTCAGTGAGGATGTAGCTATAGATTCACCATGAGGACTCATCAATTCAATCACGGTGAGCAATGTGGTAGCTGTAGAAGTTCAAGGGTGGATACTTTTTCTGACTCTACATCAAAGAAATTGAAAATCCAAGGACATGAACTGACTGGCCCAAATCACACAACTAATCCCTGGTAGATACTTAAAGGTCTATTTTTGGTCTTCTAATTTCTTATGGGGAAACAAAACCATATAAACATAATATATAATATTGACATTGTGGCAGCATCTTGCTTAGTCTAACTTCACGGGGTGGAAAAAGAAACAAGGCCAACATTAGCCCAAAGCTGATTCCTAGGAGGTAGACGTCAAGTACACCTTCTTTTGACCAGTTCTGACACCAGCCATCCCTCTCACGCTCCTCTCAGCTTCTCTGATGGGTTTGGTCGTTCCTTGCAATGTCTACAAAGAACTCACAAACCATCCTCTCAACGGTGGGATTTGTTAGGGAAGTAACAGATTACAAATTCAGGATCAGGAATGACGTGGAATACAGTTCTTCCATCAGAACAGCTTCTCAGCTGTGTGGGAATGCAGGGCTCTCCCTCAGCCCTTGCCTGACTCATGCATGTGTAAGAGCTCTTTTGCCCCACCGGGAATTGCTTGGGGGGGTGGGGGACAACTCCCTCAGCCTGGGGCCCCAATCCAAAGAAGTCTGAACACAAATGGACACAAAATATGTTATTTATTGTCAATTTCTGCAAAGACACATTTAAGCAACAAAATATACATTTGTCAACATTTTAGAATTTGTTTTATACATTAACAAATACAATGTGCTACCATAGCAATAAATTAAATGTACACTATTTACATGACATAGGCAATCAGGGTCTACAAATCACCTCCTGGCTAGGAGGAAAGAAAGAAAAATCATCATGATACGAATCATCGTTTCCAAGCGACGCGTCTGAGATTCTAGGACATAGAGGACTCTCTTCACACTGGAACATCTGCACCCCCCGGGCTGGAGTGTCCAAGGGTAACTATCGTCCACACAAGGGAGTCAGCACACATGCTAGGGAGCAGGAAGGGGACACTGGCTTTCTGAGCACAAGAGATGTCACAAAATCAAAGACAATGGCAACTGGATGCCGGGCTTCCAGCCATACACCACCACCACGCTCAGCTGGTGGGGCACAGGGTAAAGCCACTGCCCAACCACCCTTCTGCCCTTCGCAGGGCTCCACTGCCCTTAGCCCTTGTGAGTGAAGGTTGGCTTCTTCCTCTCAAAGGGGCACCTGTGAACAGCCCCACTGAGCACCTGGCCCAGTGGAAAGGAGGGAGCCGTGGGGTTGGGGTGAGCAAGGGGTTAGTGACAAAATGTATCTGAGCTTGGCAGGCCATGCCCCAGCCAGCAACCCAGCCGGGCTACAGAGACAGACTGGGCATTTGCTGACCCGCCCTCGCCTTGAAGGAAGGAGCTGTGGAATTGGTCCTGCGTCTGCCTGATCAGTCTTGGTCCTGACTGGCCACCTGTAACCTTCCATCGACCTGAACTCCTGCACACCCACACCCACCCCCTCCGCAGACCTGGCTCCAGTGGCTTAGAAATGAAGAAGGTAGTGTTTGTGTTGGCACCTTAAAAGAGTTTGGGAGAGAAAGGGAAAGAGGCCCCGTGTCTTGCCTCTTCCCTAAAGACCACCAACCATCTCTGTTCAAGAAGTAGGGAGAGAACTCAAGAGGTCTCCTTTGCCATTTTCTTTCTCAACTTACAAAGGCATATGCAAGAGTTGGTTAACTGCCTCTTCGCCCTGGCCTCCACCCGCCTTTATAGACCAGGGTCACCTTGGGGGTGACCTGAGCCAGAGGGACTGGCTCCCCGTCCCCCTCCTTGTTTTCCAAGCTGCATCCAAAACCTCAACTCAAGCCTCTCCTGGCCTTTTGCAATCTCAGAGCACCTCTGTCTGCCCACCCCCCCAATGGAAATATGAGAAAAGAGGGCCCACCAGCATTTCTTGACTGTATTGCCTCCCTGCCAGCGTCGGCACCAGCTAACTGGCTTCTCCAATACCCGGGCCTCCAGGAACTATAGCCACATATTCCACACAGCAATAGATGGTACAGAGCAAAGGACCCTGGGGCGTGGGTTCTAACCCCACCCTTGCCACTAGCTGGTAGTGGACACTAGAGTACACTGTCTCCTCCCTGGGTCTGAGGGTTCTTATCTGTAGGAAGAGAGGTGGGATTTGACGATGCATAGGGTCCCCGAGGGTGGGCGTCATGATAATCTTGACAAAGCAGAGCCATAGAAGGTCCGCTAGGAAACAACACTGTTTCCATTCACTAGCACAGAAAGAAACGCCAGCTCCGGCGCCAACTTGGGGAGAGGCCTCTGGGTGCCAGGCAGCCCCGGGAAAGTACCGTGTCCTCAGTCAACCAGGCAGTCCTCAGAGACAGAGGGGGTCCGGGAAATGCCTTTTAAAGTGGAGATTGTACGTGAAAATGCCGCAAATCCTAGCATGAGCGCCAGCTACGTGAATCTAGTCCCAAGAACCCAGGGGGCTCAGGGCAAACCTGGGTGCCCCACACCTGGGAGCAGTCATCAGAGGGGAGGCCTTATGCATCTGAGCAGACTGTGTGGGGAACAGCCTTCCAGGGGCCCCAGTGACCTGCTCTACAGCCGGGGGATGGGGTGAGGGATGGGGGTGGGGTTGTCATGGAGAAACCAGGGCCCATCCTGCTCTCTGGAGCCGAAGGTGGGCTGGTAGCATACACCCTAAGAGCCATAGGCAGACCTCTTAGAGAGGATATAGCAAGACTCAGAGACAGGGACGTTTGGGGTTCTGACCAGAGCATTCCCAACAGCAAACAGGAGGTGGGATCATTCACTCACAGGGCTGCGCTTCTTGGGGAGCACAGCACGGTCTTCTAGCTCCTTCGCACACTGGACATCATCCCCACTGCCACTTGGGACAAAAAACCCCGTAAACCAGTTGCCAGCTGGTCAGAGACCCTGTGTACAAGGCAGAACTCCATCCTGGGGCCTTCGAGGGCTGTGATCACCAGCCCAGCACGTAACCACTGACTCCACCCACCACGCAGAGGCAGGAGAAGCTAGAGCCTTGGGGGCTCTGGGGCAGAGTGGAGACCACCTAAAAACCTCCAAAAGCCCCCGGGCAACCCTGCCACACAGCACCGCCACCGAGCCACTGTGAATCTGAGATACGCAGAGAGGTGAGCCCGAAGCCTGGCACGAGTGGTGCAGAAATGCAGCTGCACCTTGCGAGTCCTCTCAGAAGCCCAGCCAGCAGCACGCTGCCAGGACCCTGGGGCCTCGTTCGAGCAGTGGGTGCTGTGGGGATGGTGTGAAAGAGGGCTCCAGCAAGCTGGCCCGCCCTAGCCTGGCTCTTCCAACTGGGATGGTTTTCTGGACCGGCTCTTTTCAGACCAGGGGGGCGGAGGCACCCCAGCCCGCACACATCCCCCGCAGCGTCACGTGCGTGCGTGCATGGGTGCCAAGGATCAAGCCGTCACGGTGCACTCGTGACAAAAGCCGCAAGGAAAGTATCACAGCAATAAGTGTCCCACTGATAAGCCTCGGTTTGGGAAGGAGCCTGGCTCCCTGCATCTAGGAAGCCTCCGGGGACAACCGCGTATCAGCTACTAAGGTACACGGGCTGGCCTAGGGCTCCCCGCGGGCAGCCAGACCCTCAGAGGACCTTCCAGGTCCACGCCCACCCACCCCGGTGTGGGAGAGGGGGACGCTGGCTACCCATCAGAGAGCAAACTGCTTCCGCCAGCAGAGGGGGCCCTGACTGAGGTGCTTGCATCTCATTCTGGGGGCAGCTAGGCTGCAGCCACCACCAACCCCGCCCCCAGCCGCTGGCCTGCGGGATGGTGCCCGGACCCAGAGAGGGCCCCGTAAGGCAGCGCTGAGCTCCCAGAGACAGGAACCTAAGTCGTGGATGGGTGCTGTTCTCCGAACCCAAGCCTCTCTCCTGCCCCTGCACATCGTCCCCTGGCAAGTCACCCCTACCTCACCTGTCCCGCTGCAACCTGAGTGGTGGGTGAGTGAAAGCTGATTGCCTCCCATGTACACCCACCACCAGCACCTCCCAGCTGAGTCCTGGGGCCCTAAGCACCCCCTGCTCCCTGAATTCCTTCTCACTCCTGCCTGGCCACCCATCCCCTCCAGGACAAAATCACTCTCTGAGGGGAGACACCGACAGGAAGCTTCTCTAGCAGCAGCAATGATCACTGGGAGTCTGGGAGGGGGTGGGGGAGGGGGAGGGGGCAGAGGAGTGGTATCCCAGCTTTGTCTCCAAGCGTCAACTGGCCAACGCCCCTCTTGAAACACACGGCTGATGGCAAGGTCAGGAGACGGGGGCCTGACATCCACCCAAGAGTACAAAGTCCTCATCCAGGAAGCAAACAGGCATTTCAAAGCCCCAGAGACATGGGAGGCCCAGAGCCGGTTTATATCAGGGCACTGCCCTGATGGTCTCAATCTTGGCTCATGCAGAAGCAGCCCCTCCACCACCCGTAGATGCACTGGCCCTGGTTCCAGCCTGCCGTGTCCAAGAAGGCTGTGACCGAGGACACACAGGGACGCCCCTGCTGCCTGTCCCTGCTCCCCACCTCACCACCCTCTGCCTCTGCTCCCGACGGTACCCTGATGACCCTCCCTGGCCCAATTCCCTTTTCCTCAGCAGAAAAAAACCAGGGTGACACAAGGCCCAGACAGACATGGCACGGGAAGAGACCACAAAGAGGGCTCTCGAGGGAGAAGGCTTTGTCCAAAGTTAGGGGTGTTCTGGTGAAGGGGTGGACAGAGATAGGACCAGATGGGGGGCACTGGGACAGACAAGTTGGTCAGGTGTCCAGTGGGGCAATAGGCCTGTGATGGTCAGAGCAGTGGTCGGCACTCCCAAAGACCTGGACTAGGAGCCTTCTCCTGGACAGAATCCAGGCTTCCCTGGAGAAGACAAGGACGGAGGACATGGTGAGCGGAGGTTCAGTAAGGGAAGGGGAGACACAAGCGCTGGCGGTGCAGACCCGGGGTCGAGGGAGTGGAGAAGGGCTGTACCTATGGGGACAGCACTCCCGCAGCAGATTTGGGTGAGGAGGGGGTCCGATACAAGGCTGTGGGGATTTTATACAAGTGGGGTGGTCTTTGTGAGCCCCAACCGGCTTCTGAGTTTGGGAAACTGAGGTATCTGGGAGTTAAAACGGAAAGCCAACGTTCTTATTTTCTCCACCGCTTTTATGTAGACCAGGTTTCCATCAACGGTCCCGCTTCCCCTCGCCTCCTGATTCCAAGCCCCACTGAGGGCCCCGATGATGGGCTGAGGACTGGGAGTGGTCAGACGTGTCTCTAGCAACATCGTTAGCAGTGGTTTGGTGAGCTGGACTGGACTGTGGTGAGCTACTCGCTGCTGGAAACCATGGGACCCCTCGGGAAAAGAGCCACCCTGCGTGTCCCTCACAGGGTTAGGGGAGTAAGGGCACCTCGGCCCAACAAAGGAACCCGCGCAGCCCAGAGCCCTTGCCAGGGATCCTAGGGGAGGAGGAAGGAGGCCAGGGAGTAAATTGAGGGAAAACTCCGGGTTGCTGCCATTCCGGTGGGAGAGAGACCAAGCCGGTATGCTTGGCCCAGTCTGACCAGGCATCGTTTCCATCTGCCTCTCAGGCCAATCTTTCTCACCCAGGTCTGGGATCCATCTTCCTAGGGGTTTTAAGAATTTTCTCATGATCCCTTTTATAATTTTGTGGACACAAATTATTTCCTTGTATTATTTGATGAGGCTTTATTGTCATCCACTCTGTTGGCTGGTATCATGGCTCTGGATATGGTCAAGATTCTAAGGCCACGGGACCCCTGTTCCCAAAGAGACACCCTGCCCCCTGGCAAGGCCACAGCAGGTAAAATACTCAACCCACCTTTAATGTCTGAAGGACTCCTCTTTCCCATTAGTGACCCTGTTTCAAGAAAAAATGTACACAAGAGGGTGTTTAATAACCAGCAACCAAATCCAGCCAACAGCACCCAACACTCCCATGAACTTGAGAAGGAAATGTGAGCCAATGGTCAAACACGGCCATTGAAAAGAGACGAAACTGCTGAGACTTCCAGGAAGATGGTGACTGAGTGACACACACCAAAGGGAATCTGCAGAAATCAGCCCAGGAGAGTTACTAAGAGGGAAATTCCACACTGCCAGGTCACAGGAGGAGCATCGTAAAGATAAGTAGGCACAGATCCACTAGGTTTTGAGGAGCTGGGGGTTTGGGCTTACCAAAGTGGAGGCCAGCTAGGGATTGACCTTAGTCCCACCACTGTCTTGGCTGGAGCTGGGACCATTTGGGGCAGCCGCAGGGGCTTTATCTCAACATAGCCAGTTTTCCATGGCCTCAGGGCAGGGATTAAAACCCTCCAGCTCCATGGTTAGGGATTGGGGCTCAGCTATATTGTTATTTTTGTTTCCCCCTCTTCTCTCTATCCCACCACAGCCTTCGCGGGCTTAGGGTTATTTTTTTTCTTTTTCTCTTCCCTCTTTCTTGCACATGCCACTGCCTAACTCCAGACCACTCCCCTTAGCCCAGAGCATTTACACCTGCCCTCTGGCCAGCAGGGAGAACTCCACTCTCTGCAGCACAGCCCGAAGCTCGGGAATGCCCGCCCAGCATCCACCAGTGGGTATCCTGCCCAATGGTCTTCTGGGGAAAATCCCACCCACCTACTTCATGGGGAAATTCCACCAGCCTGCCCACTGCAGAGCTTAACAAGTGGCAAGGGAAATCCCGCCCACCTTCTTCAAGAGAAACCCTGCCTGTGTCGCTGGGGGAGCTCTGATCTGTCCTCTGTGATCCCACATGACTGAGGGAACTTCCTCCCGCCTGTTGTAGTGCCTCACACAGCCTAAGGCAGGTTGGCTAACAATCGCCAATGTTCCACGC
>NW_022111358.1:385881-386777 GCF_000313985.2 Echinops telfairi
ATGTGAACAAAAATCTAATAAGATCATCAGAGAAGATAAAGAAAACCTAAGAGCTATGTCTGATGCTATGAATAGGAACAACATCAGAATAATTGGATGACCAGAGGAAGACACAACAAAGAAGTCATCTGCAACAATAGCGAGAGAGTTCTTGGAGGAAAATTTCCCCAGCTTACTGAATAAAAACTAGGCAACCATTCAGGAGGCTGAAAGAACACCAGCTACTGAATCCCAAGAAGAAGTCACCAAGGCACATAATAGTTAAACTATCCAACTTTGAAGAAAAGGAGAATATAATGAGAGCAGCTAGGGAAAAACAAGCAATCACATATAAAGGTTCCCAAATAAGAATATGCTCAGACCTATCAACAGAAACTATGAAGAAGAGGAGAGAGTGGAGCAACATATTCAAAAAAATCGAAGGAAAATAATGCAAACCAAGAATATTCTATCCAGCCAAATTATCGATCAAGACAGATGGAGATGTAAGAGTCTTTCCAGACAAGGAAAACTCAAAGAATATGTTAGAAGGAATCCAGCCCTACAAATGATCCTTACTGACCCAGTATGGGCAGAAGAATGGCATTCACCAAGCATAAATGAGACACCACCACAAAGAACAACCCCACCCAGAAGGCAACAAAGAGAAAATAGCCCCAAGATAGCATTGGCTTAAGGGTGGAAAGAAGTCAAAAATGAACCACACACACAAGCACACGCACAACACACTGATAATAAAGGGAGATAGGAAAACACCCAACACAAAAGGCATAAGATGACATCACAGAGTGCACAGATGGAGATAATAACCATGAATATCAATGGATTGAACTCAGGCATTAAAAGACTGAGGCTAGCAGACTGGCTTAGAAAATAGAACCCATCAATCTGCTGCC
>NW_022111358.1:390017-391226 GCF_000313985.2 Echinops telfairi
GGGATGTTTTCTTGATGCACACTTAACCTTTATATAAAACTCTCTCTTATACATGAGTTTCTGTGGATTTGTTTCTCTAAAGTACCCAGACTAACACAATATTTAAAACTAACAGCCAATGTAGTAGTCAATGGAGAAAAGACAAAAACAATTTGACTGAAGAAGTGGACCAGACAAGGATGCCCCTTGTCCCCACTCTTATTTAACATGATACTGGTTTTAGCTAACAGCATTAAGGCAAAGAAAAGACATCAAAAGTATTCACCTGAGCAAGGAAGAGGTGAAACTATTTTTATTCACACATGATTTTATATATGGAAATTCCCAAAAGCTCCACAAAGGGAGTACTGGAAGCAATAGAGGAATATGGCAGAGTGGCAGATACAAGATCAACAAACAGAAATCTATTGGACTGCTATACATATCTGGTAAGACCAAAGAAGAGGAGATCAAAAGGGTAGTGCCCTTCACAATAGCCAAGCACAAATTGAAATATCTAGGAATATACCAGACTAAAATAACAAAATTTATATGAGGAAAACTACAGAAGACTATTACAAGAAACCAAGAGTGACCTCAACAAATGCTCGCAGATTAGAAGACTCAATATAGTAAAGATGTCAGTTCTGCCCAAGGCACTATATAACTTTAATGCAATCCTGATACAATTACCCTCCTCTTTCTTCAAATAAATGGAAAAACTCATTACCAACTTCCAATGGAGAGGGAAGAAGCCCAGAATTATCAGAGAACTCCGCAAGAAAAGGACATAGTGGGAGGGCTTGCTTTACCTGACTTTAGCACATATTACACACCTACAGTGGTCAAAACCACATGGTATTGGTATAATGACAGATACTCAGATCAATGGACAGGAACTAAAAGCCCAGAAATAAAATCACCAGCATACAGAAAACTGATCTTTGATAAGGGCCCAAAAAATATGAAATGGGAAACAGATGCCCTCTTCAACAAGTGGTGCTGGAAAAAATGGATATCTATCTGCAGAAAAATGAAGCAAGACCCTTATCTCACTCCATGCACAAGAATAAACTCACGGTGGATCACAGACCTTGAGATAAAACTCCAAATTATTAGGGCCATCAATGAGGGAATTGGGACCAACCTGAGAGCCTTGGCACAGGGAATACATAGGCTGTCAGAAATAGGAAGGACACAAATATAGATGAGTCACAAATTGACATGTGG
>NW_022111358.1:393130-394624 GCF_000313985.2 Echinops telfairi
GGAAAGGACTAGGAGGCAAAGGACATTTATAAAGATCTAAAAACAGGCATGTACATATATAAATATATTTTTATATGATGATAGGGAAATAGATACTGGATGGGAAGAGATCGCATTATCCCAGAACTAACTAGAGCACACCTTCATCTGTTTTCCCCTTCACCTGCCCATGGGCCGTCTCCTCTGCATCCTACTCCCGGGAGGAAAGACTGGCTTTTGAAAGCAGGTGGGATGTGGGATAAGGAACCCTAGGAGAGGGGAACTCTCTGGTACAAGCACTGGGCTGCCAACCACAAGGACCCTGGTTCAAACCCCCCAAGCACTCTGCAGGAGAAAAATGAAGCTGTGTGCTCTCGTAGATTCAGTCTTGGAAACCCTAGGGTGCAGTTCTCCTCCGTCTTGAGGGTGGCTGGCATTTAGAATAGCCGGGACAGCAGAGGGTGTGGGGGATTGTGGGACACGGAGGTGATGTCCCCTGTCCTCCCCCTCCCCCACGTCCTTACCGAGCTGGGGCTGGCGTGGCTGAGCTTATCGAAGCGGAACTTCAGGTTGGACCTCGGGGAGTTTCTGCCCTTGGCATCTACGAGAGAAGAAGGGTGCCGGTGAGAAGGGGTGGCGCGGTAGCAGTCACTTGGGCTGTGAGTATGGGTTTTGCTCTGTTTGGGGGCGGGGTGCAGAGATGGCCGTAGATGGGGAGTCAGGGAAAGGGAATCGCTTCTTCTCCCCGAGGCCCTGTCCCCTGGGCTTTCAAGTGACCCTTCAGCTGCCAGGACACTTTCTTCATCTGTAAAAGCGGTTAATAACACAAGGCCCCAAGCTTTTAGTCTGCTGGATCTAACACATCAGGAAGTCACTGAAACTTTAGAAAGGCTTCAAACTGGTTGCCAAGCACAGCCACTTTAAAAAATTAAATTATATAGGCTGACACTAAATAAATTATATTGAGATGAAGGCAAGTGTACTCCAATCTATCGCTTCCACATTTTTGCTGACTTTTACTAGTCTCTGTGTGGCGTGGCATAGTGGTTCTGTGAGGGGCTGCTGATTTCAAGGCCCGAAGTCCGAAACCACAGTCACTCCGCGGGACGAAGATGGGGCTTCCCACTACCATCAGGAGTTGCAGTCTCAGAAACCCACAGGGGCAGTTCTACCCTGCGCTACAGAGTGGCTATGAGTTGGCATCGACTCAATGGTAGTGAGTGTGGTTTGGGGCTTGGGCCTCTTAAGATTTTCTCCAGCTATCCCACCTGAATGGTGGTAATGCTCCATGACTGACGGCGCGTGGCTGGGCCTCTCTTCCCAAGTCCATGCTCAGCGATGTCACGCTGGTGACGCGCAATCAACCACAGCGGGAGTACTGACACCACTACAAAGCAAGGCTGCCTTTGCAGTCCTGTTGTCTCGGATTAAAGAACTACGGGAGAATGTATTAATAACGCAGACTCAAAAGGTCGTGTCTTGCCCACAGTGACCAACCAAACCAAACTCCCTGCC
>NW_022111358.1:394925-400909 GCF_000313985.2 Echinops telfairi
ACTTCCCACCAATGGAAAGTGACGGGAAAGGGCCAAGGCGGCATTTGGTCAAAGGCAGACGACTCAGATGGTGGTATCAGGCAGGCCTGCGGTTTCACTGTACTACCTGGCTCAGGACCTGAGCTCCAGGGCAGGTAAGTTCTCCTCACTCCGTTTCACTTCCACCTTACTCGCAACATACCCAAGATTACCCACCAACCCTCTACGGGAGCTACACGTTGCTGGCCATTTGCAACCTCAGACTGGCCACGGGTGCAAATGTAAGGCAAGATTCAATCACAGGCCTTTTGTGAGAACCAATGAATTGTGTGGAACTTTCAGTAAAAAATAATATACTATACGACTCACTGCCAACAGAGTCAATTCCAACTCATAGCAACCCTAAAGGACAGAGTAGAACTGCCCTCTGGGTTTCCGAGAGTATAACTGTTGATGGGAACAGAAAGCCTCATCTTTCTCCAACAGACTAGAGAGTGGCTTTGAACTGCTGGCCTTGCAGTTAGTAGCCCAACTTGTTATCCATGACGCCACCAGGGCTCCAGTAAAGAACAATGCGGACTTTATTACTATGTGTAAATTATATCCTTCAGACCCTTTGTAAAAGCAAGAGTTAGGGCAAGCAAACACAGACTGGCTGAGTGTGTTGTGTGTGTGAGAGAGACAGAGTCAATGGTTAAACCTTCACCCGGTTCACCTCTGGCCAAGGGACACACGGTTCAGCTTGGTTCCCCTGAAGACTGCGGGCTTGTTCGTGGTGTTTCAAATGACCAGGTTCCACCCAACCTGGGGACGACCTGCCCCTGGGGCCTGCCAATCCCCACTCTGGGCCCGGGCGTAAAAGGAAGCAGGGTTGGCGCATCTAAGACGATGGGAGTAAGGTAGATGTAGCTGGATCACGATGTAATAGCTTATCATTTGAGCTCCCTTTTGACCCATTTTTAAATTGTTTCACTTTTTAAATATTTTCTGCTTCCTTTGCGATTGAGGTGGTTGGTTCTGTGTGTTGGTTTGGCGTGGTTGTTGGGTTTGGTTTTATGGGGTCGCTGCTGCGGTTCGCTTCCTGGTTGTGTTTTGCATGAGTTTCTGGATATGAAACCCGGGGTAGCTAACCCTATAGTGACCCTAACTGGACTCATGGTTGCTAGGGGACCTGGCAGGGGAGGTTGGGGAAGATGGGGAGCTAACAACAAGGAGTACGTTCAAGAGGGATATGTGCTGAAATGGATTCTGGTGTGGTGATGGTTGTGAAACTCTTCTTAATGTGATTAAACTATTAAGTTGCATGCGATGTGAAGCATATGCTAATAAGACTATTCAAAAAATATTAAGATGATGGAAGTCAGGAAGGGCAGGCACTCTGAGGCCACCTCCCTGCCCTCAGCCTAAGGCGGGTCTCCTCAGGTCCTTCCCTGGTCCCACCCAGCGGGCTCCAGCACAACCTCCGTGAAGGTGTGATGGGCACTCCGACAGCAGTCACCAGACCCTTCCCAGGCCCTATTCTGTCCCCTGGGGTCTCCAGCAAATGACAGCCAATCTAGCAAGCTCCTTTTACTCAAAACCTTCTGGATTTTTTATGTTTAACAGATACGTTCATTCTTTCAATATTTATTTAATCCGCATTTTTTCCATAATAAAAATCAGAGACCTTGAGGGATGATCCATTTTATGGATGAAGAAGCTGAGGCTCCGGGAGGGGAGCTTGTCGCTTCAATGCTGCAGCCACAGGAGGCTGCGCGAGAGGACAAGGGAGGCTCTGTGGCACCACTGAGCGGAAGGGCTTTGCTTCTTGGTTAGCGCCTGCCCGTGGCCCCCGACACTGCATCTGCGCATCGCCAGCACACTGCGAAAGCCCCCTGGCCCTTTCTGTGCTTCTACCACTGGGTCCAGGACTTGTCACCGCAGCCCATTGGCTCCTCTGAGGTGGAGCTGCCCTTTTAGCCGGGGGCTGTTCAGCAGCATCCCTGGCTTCTACCCCCAACCCCGCGGCCATCATGAAAATCAAGATGTCTCCAGACATTGCCAAATATCCCTCGGAAGCAAAATTGTCCCTTATTGGTTTAGACTACCTCCCCACCCCCACCCCACCCCCGCCATTATTCCTGTGCTTTTTGCAAACCCCGATGTAATTGTTTTTCCGTTTCTGGCAAGGGTTACATTTATTTAATCTTCACGACACCAAAGCAGTGGGATAGAAACTATCATGCCCCATCCTCTCCCCCAATCTTGCTTAGGAAACTGAGGCTCGGTGAGAAGTAACATGCCCCAGTGGTGGTGCGGGGACACCAGAATCTGGGCCAGCCAGTCAGGTTCACCCCCAGCTGGGCTGCCATCCCTGGAGTGGGGACCATCCCTGGAGTGGGGCTTCTGTTTAAGGGCATCGCAGGCCCTTGCCCTTGCCCTTGCCCGGTCCACCTGGATTACCCCTCTGACTGACTCCCCTCCTCTCCCCGCCCACCCCTCTTCCTCTGCTGCAATGCGGGGCTCGCAGGGTCAGAAGCCCAGAAGTCACAACTGAACCGGGTCAAGTTTACCCCTTTGACAGCGCTGAGTCCACTTGCTTCTCCCCACTGTCCAAGCCCCAGCTGCAGTCCTAAACCCCATCACCTGCCCTGCCCCATGCCAACGTCCCACCCGCCCCCTCTCCCCAGCACCAGCCCCCTCCTCTCCTGCCTGGAGCCCATCCTTTCTGCAAAAGATCTTTCACTGCCACCTGGCAGCCCTCACGTAAGACCCTTGGGAGACCTGGCTTCGGGAAGGTTCGGGAGCTAGCAGATGACATCCAATTCTCGCCAGTCTTCCCCGGCAGCGCCCAGTCCCCTGCCCTCATCCCTCACCCCTCCCTGCCTCGAACTCGCTCCCTGGTTCCCCCATGCCTGCGACACTCTCTCCACCTCTTAGCTATGCGGTCCAATAGCTGCTCAGACAAAGGGGCCAGGCATAAGGGCAGGGGGGAGGGGTACGCGGGCGGAGGGGACAGGCAGGGTGGGGGAGTCCAGTGGAAAGACACCCTCACCACTTTCAACCCACACAATCCGGGCTCCTCCACCCGGAGGTCATTTCTCCCCTCCGCGCCTCTGTTTCCGCACTCACGGAGGGAGGACAGAGCGCAGGCCTCTTACCCGAATGACCAGGGCAGGTGAGCCCAGCAGGACTGAGAGCCCAGAGCCGCACAGGAGGAGAAGAAAGGACCGCTTCCACAGGCCCCACGCGTGTCCCCAGGAACAGAAGTCAGGACACTGCGCTCTATGCCCACCCCGCATGCCCGGCCACGCCCTGAACGCCACCCGACGCCACTGACCCGTGGGACTCCGGCTCATGATGATGGGGGTGGCTGCCACGCCCAGGCCGGCTGTGGGGCTCTCGCTGCTCGGGGACGGGCTGTAGACAAACACCTCCTGCTTGAAGGGCGACGTTGTGGACAGCTGGCTGCTCTGCGGGAAGAGGCCGGGTGAGCTGGGGCAGTCCCCCACCCCCAGACCCCAGCCTGCTTCTGTTGAGTCCATGCCGACTCATGGCCACCCTGCGTGTTCCAGAGGAGAATGGCTCCAGGGGGGTTCCTGGGCTCCCATCTCTATGGAAGCAGACCGCCTGGCCATTCTTCAGGACATGGCTGGGTGGGTATAAGCCGCCAAGCTCTAGGTTACTCTTGAAACCCCAAAAAAACAAAACCTCCCTGCCATGGAGTGGATGCTGGCTCCGAATGACCCTGTAGGACAGGGTAGAACTGGCCCTGTGGGTTGCCGAGATTATAACTCTTTTCAGGTCATAGAAAGCTCCATCTTTCTCCTTCAAGAGCGGCTGGTGGTTTCAAACAACTGACCTTTCAGACCACAGGCAAACCAGTAACCACTACACCACCAGGGCTCCTAGTCCAGCATAAGTCGTGTGTGTCACCTAGGGGCCCTTCCAAGCTCCCCAGGGTGGCCCAGACCCAGGCTGGTCTGAGACAGAACCGTCAGACCCAGGGCAGCCCTCTCTCCCACTCCCCACTCTGACCTGCCCTTTCCCTTCCTTGCTGTACCTTCCACCACGCTGTCTGTCAGTGTGTGCGGCTAGGGTGCTGGGAGCTATGCCACCGGTATTGCCAATGCCAGCAGGGTCACCCACGGGGAAGAGGTTTCAGCGGGGCTTCCAGACCAAGACTGGACTACAGAGACCGGAGAGGCGGCCCCCTTCGGAAGGAGCAGCCTTCATGATGGGCTGTAGCAGACAGTTGTCAGAAACCATGGGGCAGGGTTGCCTTCTGTCATACAGACCCCCGTCAGAACAGATTCAGCGGCACCTAACCCGGGTTTCAACCCTGACACCAAATCCCTCCCTTGGGTCCCTGCAGCCGAGAGCCCCCATTCAGCACGTCTTTGTCTTTGTTTTGCTGTAACGGCAGCTACTCATCTGGGGGAGGGAGGAGGGGGCAAGAGAAGTGGGTCTCCTCCTGGACCACTAGCCCCCACCTCCAAAAGGCAGAGCCAACTGATGGCCACTTCTTGCTTTCCTACGTGCCCCTGGACCCACAGAGCCAGCCCGGAGGAGGGCTCTGCTGAGGCAGGTGGGTTCATGAGCACCCCAGGCTGGCTGGGGCCACACCTACCCCGCTGTCACACTCCTCCATGGCCTCGCCCTCCCCTGCGGTGCTGCTGAAGCTGCTGGTGCTGGAGGAGGAGCGCGAGATGTTGGCTCTGCCGTTCTCCTTCAACTTGATGAAGGGCCTGCAGGGGACAGGAAGCAAGGCCAGCCGCTCACACCCAGACCCCCAGGCCCGCCGGAGAGCAGGGGCAGCCCCAGGGAGCCGCCCCCTCTCTCCCTGACGGTTGGGGTCTGTGCTCAGCCTATCTGGAGGCCCGGAGCTTCCTCCCGGGCTCCCAACAGCGAAGGCCAGCCCTTCCCTCACCCACACTCTTCTTACTTCTCTTTGTTCGGGCAGATTTCCGGGGAGCTGGGGTTGGACGAGGTCTCAGACTTGGTTTCCTGAGAAGAGTGCCCGCCATCCGGGGTCTTGGGGGTGCTGGATGCACTGTCGCTGAGGAAATGGGAATGAAGAAGAGTGAGGTGGAGGAGGAGACCCCAGACTCCACGCCACCACCCCCACCACCCCACCACGGGCATAAGGCAGGGCCCTGCCAAGGGCCAGTCCCCCAGCGTCTGCCGCGGACAATCAGGCTTTCTACGCAGTTAGCGGTTACTCCAGGCTCCTGGCTCAGAGTGGAGGGTTGCCAAGGCAAGGGGCCTAGGTTGGTGCCCTCAGCCCAAGCCTACCCGTCACCCAAGAGGGCTGCCCTGCCTGGCAGAGCTACTGGTCAAGAGAGGGCCACCTGGGGAAGGGGACAGTGGCTTCCATGAAAGTCACCTCCACAACAGGGAACCATCCAACCAGCCCAGTTTCCTCCCAGATGTCAGCAGAGCCTCTACTGCACTACCCTGGGGCTGGGTCCCATGGCCTGCAATAGGCGCTCCCAGAGGAGGGGGTCTCTGCCTCAGGGGCACAGAGTTCATGTGGACAGTGGTGGAGCCCTGTGGACAAGAAGAACTGGGCAACATGAAGAATGCAGTCGATGCCACATAAAAATGTTGATTTGTGATGTATGATTGTACCACAATTTAAAAATTCACTAAAGTGATCATAATAAACTTGGGGTGGCTGTGGTTAACGCACGAGGAGAGGCAGCCTGGGTGCTGAGAAGGACGCCTCGCACAGCAAAGCACAAAGGGCTGCTCTTAGTTCACAGCCTGAGGGCTTCCCTCTCCTGCTGTGGCCATGCCAACCACAAGGCCACCAGTTCAAGGCCGCCATCAGCTCTGTGGGAGAAAGATGAGGCTGTGTACTCCCATAAAGAGTTACAGTCTCAGAAACCTGAGACTCATTCCGACTCCCAGCGACACTACGGGACAGGCAGGAACTGCCCCTGTGGGTTTCTGAGGCTGCAACTCCTTCCGGAAGCAGAGAGCCTTGCCATCCTCCCTTGGGGGGACTGGTGGTCTCAAACTGC
>NW_022111358.1:402081-403843 GCF_000313985.2 Echinops telfairi
GTGAGTGAGTGAGTGAGTGAGGACAGAAGGGGAGGGTTAGACTAGAGGGAGCATCTTCTCCGTAACGCCAACAGCCCCCACAGCCAGACAGGAGTGGTCCAGCCCCAATAGTTACCATCGTGTCCGGATGTCCCCTTGGCCCTCAGAGCCCGTGTGCAGACGGGGAAAGAGCCCCGACCGACGCTTGATGGGGCTCCGAGACTGGCCCTTTCCGGTGGCTGCTGCCACAGGAGGCTGCCAATGAAAGTAACAAAATGAGTGCTCACAACCCAAGCCCACACACCCGAACCCGCACCCAAACTGGCCCCAGTCTCCCAAGCGGGAGAAGACCCCAGGAAATAATGCTATGGGTTTCCTAAAGCTAAGCCAGGTGACCCCAGGGACACAGGGCCAGTGTGCCACACGAGGAGGGAACAGGATGGTTCCTGAGGCCACAGGCCAAGAACCACAAGGGGCTCTGTAGAACAGCAGTTCTCAACTGGTGGGTCAAGACCCCTTTCACAGGGGTCGCCCAATTCTTAACAGTAGCAAAATGACAGTTAAGAAGTAGCAATGAAAATAATTTTATGGTTGGGGGGGTCACCACAACATGAGGAGCTGTATGAAAGGGTCGCGACATTAGGAAGGTGGAGAACCACTGCCCCAGCGTAACTTGGTCACGCTGTCCTTTGATCAATGATGAAGCAAAGGACCAGAAAGGGGGAGCGGCCTGGTCAAAGTCATGGGGGCCATCACTGGCAGGGGAGGCATCCTATTGTGAGAAACAGAAAGATTTCTCCCAAGTTGCCCCCCCCCCAAATATATGTCAAAGCTGCTCACTACACATGGCGAATGACTATACACTTGGGAAGTCAACGAAAAGGTTATCAGCCATCTAAAGCAATCAGACGGTATAGTCTGTCCCACCCTAAGTAGGGCCCACTCCCTTCTGATTGTTTCCCTGAAGGAGAGCCCAGGGAGGTCAAGTCCACGCAAGGGTGACCAAGGTTAGGGTGCCATATTGAGTCTAGGGTCCGCCCATCTTGTCACATGTAAACCCCTAGTCCCTCCCCTTCCTATTATGGGCACACCCCTAGCTCATCCCCTTCCTGTCACGCTTATGCCTGTTGTACAGCCCCTTCCTGTGATGTGTGCCGTTACCTGCAATCACGTCCCTAAGTCACACTTTGGCCAGAAATAAAGAGCAGAGACTCCTGGCCTCTCAGCTCACACTGGTGAGATCATGGCCGTCCAGGGGGTGAGCATGCTACCACGAAATGTGCCTGACTTCTTTATTTCACCCTCCTGGGGCGAGGCGCAGGCAGGGGAGAAGCAGCTCAGATGCCTGGGCCATTCATGTGTTGTGCAACCTGGCGAGTGAGGGGCGGCCCTCTCTGAGCCTCAGGCTCCTCACTCACACCAAGGAAGCCCTTGCCCTGCCCTGCTGTCCTTTCAGGCCTTCTGGGAGGGGGAATATGAGAATGGTTGGGAAGTTATATGAGTCATAGAAGCCCCAAACCAATCCACATTTCTCTGCTTTATGAGGGCGGGCTGTGCGGTCCCCTTGCCTGGCCAGCTCCTGATGCCAGCGGGAGAAGCAAACCCCTCCACACTGCAGAGTCGACTGGGACTCGTCGTAGCGACCCGGTGGGACGGAGCAGAACAACTCCACAGGGTTTCTGAGCAGTGCCGTCAGGGGAGCAGGCACCTCATCTTTCTCCCTCGGAGCGGCGGGTGGTCTCGCCGTTGGCAGCAGAGTGCTGGAGCACTCACCACCCAGGCT
>NW_022111358.1:405746-409440 GCF_000313985.2 Echinops telfairi
ACATATACATACCCACTCACACAAGCATACACACACACATACATATACATACCCACTCACACAAGCATACACACACACATACACAATCACACACACATACATATACATACCCACTCACACAAGCATACACACACACACACATACCCACTCACACAAGCATACACACACACACATACATATAAATACCCACTCACACAAGCATACACACACACATACACAATCACACACACATACATATACATACCCACTCACACAAGCATACACACACACACACACACATACCCACTCACACACACATAGGGTCACCCACCAGGCCCACACTACAGTCACTGCAGTCTACAGAGTGGCCACATATTCTGTCCCAGGCTCTAGGCCCGGGGACTCTCTGAAGGAGGCGGTGAAGGCAGAGCCATGGAGGTCTGAGGGCCCAGCATCCAGCTCCGCTGTGAGATGGGCAAAGGTTGTGGCCCGTTTTACAACTAAGGAACGTGGAGCTTCGAGAGCTCACTGTGAGTCTGGTCTAGTTCCCAGTCTGAGTCCTGTCTGTGAAATGGGAACAATGGCATCGCCAACCACAGCATGGGGAGATCACACAGCACCTCAGGGCCAGACACCAGGTCTCTTTTTTCCTCCAGACTAAGTCCCCTTCTGGTTAACCACTGGACCCTCCCTTCTGCTGGCAAATCCACAAGAGGGGCTTCTAGTCATCTGTCCACTTAAGGCCCCTGGTGAGCCATCTCTTGGCTCTCAGGTGACCTAAGACACATTTCAGGACAAGCCCGAAGTCTGAGGATGACACACATACTCTGAGGCTACACAGAAGGGTGGGGGGCTCAGGGCCCATTGGAGCCATGGGCCCACTTAGGGCCACCAAAGGCCACAGAGACAAGGGGTGGAATGCCAGGAGAGGGAAGAGTTGTGGGTGTGGCCACAAGGGTGTCACAGTGCAGGTAAGGATGGAAGAGCCATTGTCACCAGGACTGCGGGACCCGGAGGAGCGAGGGTCTCAGGAGCCACCACTCTCGGGCACTCTAAAGGACAGCATGCTCTGGACTGCGAGTAGCAGACGGGGTCAGAGAGACGCAGAGCCCAGCCTGACCGAGGCACCCATGGCCGAGGCCCATAAGACTCCAGCTAGCCCCTGGACAGAGCTCTCTGCTCGAGGTCTCAGAAGGGGAAATGAGAGTAGAGTTCTCTGCAGCCTCCAGACCCCAGCAGCAGCCCCCTGAGCCCCCCCTTTGGGCCCCCAGTCACACAGCCAGCAGCAGTGGGACTCGGTGATCCCAAGTGCGCAACCTTCCGGTCCGATGGCCAGGCTTTATAACTGGACCCTCAGCTCCAGTGTTCCATAGCTGAGTGGCCCAAGCCTGGTGACTCAACTTCTCTGAGCCTGTCTGCGAAGTGGGGTGAACACGACCTACCCGGAGGGAGAAGACATACAAAGTGCTTAGCAGAGTGCCAGGTGCAACGTTCCCAAACCAAGCCAAAGCCACGGCCAACGAGCCCCTTCCAACTTAGAGCGACCCTCCACAGCTGGGGGCTGGCGGGTGGGGAGGAGGACAGACACAGCTCCTTGGCTCGTCTTCCTCCTGGACGGCGCCTGGCGAGTATGAACCAGCCACGCGCCTCGCCTCACCCACGGCGCCTCCGGGGCTCCTTCCACAAACAGAACCCAAACTCACGGCCATCGAGTCCACTCCGACTCCCAGCGACCCGGCAGGGCCGGGCAGAACTGCCCCTGGGGTGCCCAGACTGTAAGCCTTTGTGGGAACAGAAAGCCCCCTCTCTCCCGAGGAGCGGCTGGTGTTTGCAAAAGGCTGCTGGCCTTGGAGTTGGCAGCCAACGCGTTACCACCAGCACACCAAAACGTCTGGCAAAGGTGCCCAGTCTCTGTGTTCAGAGTCAGCCGTGCGTGGCGCAGGGGGCTGATGTGCTTGGGAGCGAGGAGAGGGGTTGGCGGCTCGAATTCACTCCGGTGGCTCAGAAGAAAGACCCAGAGGTCTCCTTCCAAAGAAACCCCCACGGAGCAGGTCTACGCTGACCCCCCAGGGGGTCGCTGTGAGTCCGAACGGACCCCCGACAATGGGGTTGGATTTTCTATCCTCCCTGTAACAGGAAGTGTTTGTTGCAAGCTTTCCATGCGCCCAGCTCGGCGCCAGGAACTTTGAGGCATGGCCTCCACCTTCAGAGGATTCAAGCCCACTGGGAGGGAAAGCCATGCACTTCCAATTAAGGCACTGCTAAGAGAGCCAGGCCTGTGGGAGGTCTCTCGCTCTCTCGCCCTCCCTCTTTCTCTGCATTAATTAGTTGTCCGGGGGGGCCCCCAGGGCCTCCGAGTCACACACAAAGTCTCACTGATACTATCAGTAGCTGACACGCAAGGGCCCTCCCCCTTGTCCCGGGCTGGCAAGGCCACCATCTGGTCCAATGTCACCTCTTCTCCTTGGAACATAGGACCAAGTCATCATCACTCCACAGCGGTCAGACTCGCCAACCCCTGGCCAGGGGAGTGTGAGATATCTGCCGGGGACTTTGGAGAAGTGTGAACCCTAAAACCATAGTCTTGGGCCATGGACGCCAAGCCCGCCCACCGGTCAAGGCAGAAACTGGAGAAGGGCGGAGGACACAGGTAAAAGAACAGGGAGACTGATAGCCACCTGGGGTCATGCAGCCTTGGCTGGCATGTGAAGTCAGCTAGCTAGGGCACCTCACACAAGAGCCCTCTAAAAGCAGCGGGACTTCAGGAAACGGATGCCAAGGGACTCGACTCGCATGAAAGTGTTGTGGCCCTCCCGTGTGCCCGCACACATACCAGCATGTGCCTGCTAAGGCACCTCACGTACCAAGTGCAGGAGAATGTACGAGGCCCTGCCCCTCCCTCCTTGTGGAAGGAGGCCCCAGGGGGCCAACACGAGCCCAGAACCCCACGTGCACCCTTCCCAACCCAGGTGGGAGCTATCTCTGGAAGCCAAGGTCATGCCACTTTGGGGGGTGGCCAAGGCCTCCATCCTGCTGCTGTTTGTAAACAACGCTGGCATTTACAGAGTGCTTAATTCCTCTAGGGGTCTCGAAGGACCTCAAAGGGCAAGGTGGGGTAGGCTTTGGGCTGCTAGCCACAAGGTGAGTGGTTCAAATCCTCGAGTGGTTCAGCTTCCCGAGAGAGAGGCAGCTGTCTGTTCCCATAAAGATTTAGTTTCGGGAATGGGCTTGAAGATAATAGGTCTTTGAACAGTGCAGTCAATAGACTCAATTTCTAATAAAAGGCTAGAAGTCCGAGTCCACACTGAAGGGCCTCGATAGAAAGGCCTGGACAGCTGCTTCCAAAGAGTCCGTCTGTTCTAAGATGCACAGGCTCAGCACACAGTCTACTCTGAGACACACGCTCAGTGCACAGTCTACTCTAAGACACACGCTCAGTGCACAGTCTACTCTGAGACACACAGGCTCAGCGCACAGTCTACTCTAAGACACACAGGCTCAGCACACAGTCTACTCTGAGACACACAGGCTCAGCACACAGTCTACTCTGAGACACACGCTCAGTGCACAGTCTACTCTGAGACACACAGGCTCAGTGCACAGTCTACTCTGAGACACATGCTCAGTGCACAGTCTACTCTGAGACACACGCTCAGTGCACAGTCTACTCTGAGACACACAGGCTCAGTGCACAGTCTACTCTGAGACACACGCT
>NW_022111358.1:410349-416485 GCF_000313985.2 Echinops telfairi
TACTCTGAGACACACAGGCTCAGTGCACAGTTCTACTCTGAGACACACAGGCTCAGTTCACAGTGTACTCTGAGACACACAGGCTCAGTGCACAGTTCTACTCTGAGACAAACAGGCTCAGTTCACAGTGTACTCTGAGACACAGAGTATCAGTGCACAATCTACTCTGAGACACACAGGCTCAGTTCACAGTGTACTCTGAGACACACAGGCTCAGTGCACAGTTCTACTCTGAGACACAGGCTCAGTTCACAGTGTACTCAGACACAGAGTATCAGTGCACAGTCTACTCTGAGACACACAGTGTTGCTAGGGGTCTGAATGTGACTTGATGGCAACTGGTTTGGTTTGAACTCATTTTAAGGAGCCCCTGGGCTGGGCAAATGTTAGAGACCTTGGCAGCTCACCCGAAGATCGGAGGTTTGTGTCTGCTCTGCTGTGCCTCAGAAGAAATGCCTGGGAAGCCTCTTATGGAAAGTCAGCGGCGAACGCCTGGCTGCCATTCCGCTCCAATACTCACGGACTTGCCCCCAGAGAACATCAACCGGATGCCAACTGGGATTTGGCTTTGCCACATTTCAAGAGCCTCCCTGTTTGCCCCAGGACGCCTCGCTCTGGGTGCCACACTTTCACCGTCTTGTTTTCCAAAGGGCAGGCGACTTGATGACGTTTGGGTGCCGGAGCGACTCGACCATTCTGGCTGCTTTCACCATGTGCCAAAAAAAAAACAAAAAAAAACTGTTGCTAGGCAACTCTGTTCCGGGGTCTAGAGAGGAAGAGAGCTGACATCCTGCTGTCCCTCACGGGACAGCTCTGGCTCAGCCTAGAGGACAGTTGACATCAGAGGTGCGAGAGTGGTGGGCTCCGTGCGTCATCGGCAGGAGTGGCTTGTCTCCTGGGAAGTCCTGTTGCCAGCGGCTCTCCCGCCTGGATCTGTTTCTGGGTAGAAGGGGCCTCGTGGTCTGGATGGAAAGGCAGGCGGGCAGCAAGGCGTCGCCTCTCCTTGGGGCGCCAATGTGTGTCCCCACGGCTCTCAGCAGCAAGGACAGTCCAAATGAACCACATATGTCCTGGCCCATTCCTCGCTGTCTCTTTCCAAGCGGCACTCACAGTGGGCGATGGCCCTGAGAGGGGGTGTCTGGTCCACTGAGCTTCGCCGGCATGAGCTAGTTAACTCTTCACACTCCGGGCACAGGCAGAACAGGCATCTCACAGAAAAAGCCGTCCACGGTCACAAAACAGGTCAGAGATGAGACCAAGACCCAGGCTCAAGCCCTTCGACTCCAGGAGAAAGCATCCCAAGCCCCGAAAAGTGGTCCAGATTGAAATGATGTTTCAACTGGTTAATGGATTCAGGATGCTTAGAAATGAAGGGGGTTCCTTGTTGCTTGGGCCTAAGCATACGAACAGTGGAACCAAACTGCCCAGTCGGGCGCCATCCTCACACTGTTCTTATGACTGATGCAGCCACCTTGTCCCTCCATGTTGTCAAAGGTGGTTCCATGGCACCCCCAAAACCCCTGAGGCTGATATCATAGAGGATGCCTTCTCCAAACCCTTGATGCTGTTGTCAACGCCAGGGAGAGGGTTTGAAGAGACAGTGGGCTGATGGGATGTGTGGATGGGACTCAGAAGATAGGCCTGGCGAGCTACTTCAGGAAATCAGTCATCCCATGGAGCCTGTTTGTCACCGCACCGACTACCGGTAGGGTGGCAGGCTGCAGACCAAGGTTAAACAGGAAGTGGTTCGAATCCTGGTTCTTCCTCTTGCTCAGCATGTGAGCCACTCTGAGAGTCCGTCCGTCTCTTCCAGAGGGGGTCCCTGTGGTGAGGGTGACAGGAGACAATGCGTGCAATGCCGAGCACGACACCTGCCCCAACAAGGTGGCCCTCCTGCCCCGCTCTCAGGAGAGGGCAGATACAGTGCTCACGTCCGACAGGATCCCCCGCTGGTATGCCTCCGTGTGATGACGAGCGAGTAAAAACATAGGGACCACAGAGGAGTGGTTTCCCAGGGGAGGAAGAAGGGAGGGAGGCGGAGATTTGCTCAGGGGCACTGAGTTCCCGTGAGGGGCGGCAGCATGATGGGGAAGGAGCGTGAGAATGATTGCACACCCAAAGGTTGTAATCAATGTGATTGAATCATACGTGTGGAAACTGTTGAGATTGGCCGATAGCATATGTATATTTTCACCATGATAATATATATATTACTATATACATACATATAGACTAAAGTAACCAGACGTCCCACTTTTGGTGGGACAGTCCCAATTTTTAACAATTTTTCCCCGCTTCCCGCGGCGTTTTAAAAAAGTCCCAATTTTTGGAAAGAATGCACGACAAGCTAGGATATACGGTTTTCGACTGCCATGTGGCTATTTCACCAGGATATGAGTTTTATCAATGGTGTCCTGCTTTACCAATGTTAAAATCTGGTCACCTTAATATATACACATATTCTATATATGTTATATATACGTATATTGTATGTATATTGTATACACATATATTATATGTGTGATATATATAGATATACACATACATACACATACATTTTTATTTAAAAGAAGGAAGACCAAGGAAACTTAGCTCCCGGTGAACCCTCTCAGACCACAGGCTGGGGGACGGGAAAGGCCTTGTTTTCAGACAGGTGGGGTGGGGCATCACTGCAGTCGTGGTTAGAGGCAGTTAGAAGGCGACGCAGTGTCACGCGAGGTCCTTTGTGATCTGGTCTTTAAATATGCTCTGCTTTCTCTTCGATGGAGGTTTTTCCGTTGTACTCTGCCGCTGCTGTCGGTGGAGTTTGTCTGCTCGTTGGGATTGGGGAGGTTGTTCTGCGTATGGAATCCAGGGCAGTAAATCTACGGAGACAGCAGCTGGGTGCACCGATGGCTAGGGGATGCTAGCAACAACAAGTACCGGGAAGGAGAAACATCTTGGATACGGGGACGATGGCACAACTCTTTGAATATGACCGAACTACTAAATCATACAGCGAGTGAGTCATGTCAATAAGACTCATAAAAGAGGAGAGAAGGAGGGAGCGGAGGGGGGTGGGAAAGAGAGAGGGAGGGAAGGCAGAGAAAGGAGGAAGAAAAGAGAGACAGACAGGCAGACGCAGTCTGGCATCATTTGGACCCTCTCTCATTTAGCCCCTTCTGTAGCCCTGCCAACCTTCATCTCCCCACAGCTTCAATCTGCCCAGGGATGGGGTGCTCAGTACTTTAGAGGTCGCCCATGCCTGTGCAAGGCAGCCTGACCTGTGGAAACCTCTTTGTTACGCTGAGCTGACGTGCAGTGGGCTAGTCCACCCTTGGAGTTTGATCCCAGTCTGGTCCATATTTCACACCACTGTCCCCTGAGCTGGTCTCCTCTCAGCTAATCACCGCTGGTCCCATCAGCCGTCCTCAGCACCCCTGACTGCTACCTGCACACACGACCTCCTCTGGGGGCATGAGAACGGGAGATGCCACTGCTTCCTCATTCTCTGCTTCCTCGTTGTTGTGACTGCTCCATCTCACCTGGCTTTGAGCACCGGTTAGCTGGTACGAGGGAGTCATTCCCTTCCCCGGGAACCACACCCCTTGCCTCCTTGCAAATAGGTTTCAATTTAACAGAGGATGCTTCCGTGCAAAGCCAGTGGAGAGCGCTGAGAAAACGGTCCTGTTGGTACCAGGCAAGGGAAAGCGGCAGTGGTCCCTAAAGGCAAGAATGCTCACCTCTTGCCTGCTGAGATGGTCCCTAACCAGGACGTCCTGGGAGGTCAAGAGTGGGGCTGTCCGTCCCTCTGGTGTTGTTATTTGCCACGGCGTCAACCCTGACTCCTGGTGACGCCAAGCACAATGACACAGAACACTTCCCATCCCCATGATGAGTAGTGGATCTAGCCATTGGGATCCATGTGGTTTTCCTCAGCTGGTTTTCAGACACAGATCACCAGGCCTTTCTTCCTGGTCGGTCTTAATCGGGAAGCTCTGCTGAAGCATGTTCAGCAGCACAGCAACATGCAAGCCACCACGGATGGCACACGGCGGTGCTGTCAAGGGGCACTGGCTGGGAACTGAGCCCAGACTCTCTGCATGGAAGGCGAGACTTCGACCACAGAGCCCCCACTGTCCTCATGTGCCCCTCTCACATGAGGGGGGATGAGAGAGGATAAAATATGCTCTAGATCCCCACACCAACTGTGCACCCTGTGGCAATTACATCATCTTCTGTCAACTTGAGCGAAGGGGTGGAGTCTAGCCTGTCAATCAGGTCATAGCCAATGAGGCCTCTGTGTGGGCATGGCCTTCTCCTGAGGATTCTGGGAACTCCTGTCTTCCTCCCTGGAGGCGGGACACACACTCTGTTGTTGAGAAGCCACATGGAGCCACACTGCTGGCAGCCAGAGCCCTGGAGACGCTTCCACTGCCTCTGGACCCACAGGACCTTCCACCCACAAGCCTGTGATCTTCCTGCATTCAGCATCATTGCATGTGCTGCATGAGTCAGAAGCAGAATTGATGGGCAACTATTGGATTTACGTGCTAACATCGAACATACGGACTTGATCTGGACTCGGCGGGGATTAATATACCTTAATATTCCTTAATATACAATGACGCTTGGATATAAAAAATCTCTCTCACACACATGAGTGTTTCTAGATTTGATCATACACACCCCTAGCCCATGTTCCTGGATATGGTCTGAGCTTTCCTCCTCTGGATGCAGGAGGCAGGATCAGCCCAAGGCAGTCACATGACCCACCCACTTGCCTAGGGAACCTGGTGGGACATCTGCAGAGCTCTAACCCGCTCAGCTAAGAGGACAAGCCTGACAGCTCTCTCGCTCTCTCTCTCTCTCCTGCATAGCCAAAGGTCTTTGGACCATCCAGTCATCACAAAACCCCCCCACCCCCCCCACCCCCGTTTAAGAGCTAGTAGTTTGGGTAAAGGTCTTGCCAGGGAAAAAGATGGAACAGAGATGCCCAAGGCCAGGGCTCCATCCACCACTACTGGCACTGCCCAGACTGCCTTTACTGCAGGCAGGGCCGGGGCTCCATCCACCACTGGCACTACCCAGACTGCCTTTACCGCAGGCACCACGGAGGCTTCCAGAGAACGGTGTCGCCAGCAGCTGCTGCACACGGAAGCCTCTCGCTGCCACTAGGGGTCAGGTCAGACCAATGCAAACCCATCAGAGTCCCTCAAAGGCTGAGACAAAGTAAGCTGCCAACCTCCAGCTGCCCAGGCCCCAGCGCTATTGCTGTGGGGGCCCTGCCTGGCCCTCCAGGCACCTTCTCCGTGACGAAGTCAGTGAGGGGTGCGCTAGCACAGGGCTTCTCAAAACACAGTGCTTTCGTGCTCTGTGTACACGCCACGCTGCTGCAAATGCACCAAGGACCGACACGTTTCTTCTGATTTCGTTAGACGCCAAGAAAACCTTCCCGATGGCTCGCACACCTGCTAGGATTGGCAGTCGGAAACAAGAGTATGGAGACCAATGTTCCTCAAAAGAGAGGAGGATACAGCTCCTTTATAAAGAAAAACACTCTTGCAAGACTCCCAGGAAGCTCTCCAAAGCCCCCGAGCCCAATCATCCCGTGCACGGGATCAGCAATGCCAACCGAATACCCTGCCTTTTTAGCCTTTAGCCCCTAGAAAGGCCTTTTCTCTGCAAAGACTAGCTTTGCTACAGAAACTATATTTTAAGCAACAATTTAAGGAAAAGCAACGTTTCCAAATGTTTGGAGAACTGGCGGATAATCCCCCAGCACCTCTGTTTGAAAAGCAGGTCTAGACCTAACCCGAACCAACTGTCCCGTCCCTCGTGACCACCCCAGTGTCATATTACAGCCAGTGGACTGAAAGGGAGACAGGAAGACGTCCTCTAAGTGGTGTCCAGTGCCAGGCACCACGCTGAAGGACAGTGGTGCAGCCTGCTCCTTAGGAAAGGTCAACATGCTCTAGGCGGGTCTCCAAAGACCTAAGAGAGGGGTTGGCTGAAGTCGCTGGGATGGCTAGGTTTTACGTCAACAGCCTGGCCAGGGTCCTCCAGGTTTGGGGCAGTGAGTCCCCTGTGAAGTGCAGGTCACAGCCAGATGGCATGTCCTTGGGGATGTGGCTTACTTGAGGTCTGTAAAGGAGAC
>NW_022111358.1:417681-419534 GCF_000313985.2 Echinops telfairi
AGCCACCTGCCCAGTCTAAACAGCAGAATCCACCCAGCCAAGCCTGTCCTGCCCGCAGCTCAGGTCACCCCAGCTCTGAAGACAAGAGGGCCAGGATGAAAGAGACCAGGGCAAAAGAGTTCATGGCCCCCGCGGGGAGGAGAAAAAGCTGATCCGATTCATCATAGCTCTGAGGTTGCCTCTGTGTGACTGACAGTGACAGTCCCCTCCCTTGCCCACAGGGCTACCCTGGAGACCGAGGTCAGAACAGGACACAGAAGCAGATCTGTCTTCAACCTACAGGTGGAAGGACTTAGGGTTCAAAAGGAGAATTCCCTGGCCGGTTGGCTCAAAGGCAAGTCATGATGAATTCTTCAAGCATTCCTCTCATGACCATACCGGACCCTCCCCACCCCTGGAATAAAGTACACATTGACTGGTCCTCTTGTCAAAGACCAGGGCCTGGACACAAATGTCTCAGGCAACTCTCCTTTGGGCCTACACCTTGACCTGGATGCCAGGTCTTTATTTCCAGTACACATACCGGGCCAAGAGTCTCCAGCCTACAGGTTCGTATAGGGTTTCTAAAAAACACTGGGAACCGGAAAGAAACAACGGGCAGCTGCACACTAGGGAATGACGTCAGCCAAACTGCGATCAGCACCTGCTTCCTTCAATGTCTACAGAGCAGAGCATCGTGTTCGCTGCTCACGGCAACCCAAATTGTAGGTGTTCCCGTTACTCGCCGGGGACTCCTGGGAAGCTCACGTGTGGGACAGCACTCCACAGGGTTCAGAATGTGCCTTTTGGGAGCCGACTGCCAGAGCTTGCTTTTGTGGTGCATCTGGCTGGGGCCAAATTGCCAAGTTCACAGTTAGCAGTGTAGTGCTTGACTGTCTGGGCCACCCAAGGGCCCCTCTTGAAGCTCCCACGGATATATTACATTGACAGTGAGGTTGGGAGCATTTTAATAGGTTAGCTAAGATACGGTGTGGAGCCATCAGAAGTAGGAGGATCCTGAGCCCAAGGGAACCTTTCAAGGTTCCCATTTGAGCCCACCCCACCCCACCCCACCCCATGGATTATGCCTCCCCTTAGTCCGCCAACCAGGGATACAAAGTGTCTCATCTTCAGACAGAGTGCACTGGAAAGGAGATTACTGCAGATAGAGTGAGGTTAAAATTCAGCATCTTTCCACCTGTGTTCCCTTTCGACACATTTGTTTTTTCAAATCTGCTCCAGTTTTTATAATTTTCTGCTTTCTTTGGGATCGAGGATTTCCCGTGTGCTGTTTTGCTGTTGTTGGACTTCTTTTGTATGATTTTCTTGACATGAGAGCCAAACCAAACCAAACCCACAGCCACCAAGTCCGTCCTGACTCACGGCGGCCCTGCAGGACAGGGTGGACTGCCCGTGTGGGTTTCCAAGACTGCAACTCTTTACGGAAGCGGAAAGCCTCGTCTTTCTCTTGCAGAGCGGCGGGTGGTCTTGAACTGCTGACCTTGCGATTTGCAGCCCAACACACAGAACCCACCCCACAGCCAGGCTCCTGTGTGGAATCCCGGATGGGTGACTCTCCAGTGACTGAGGAGGAGTGGGGCGCTCATAACAACGAGAGCAAGCATGAAGAAAAGGCTCTAAAACAGGCTGCAGCGATGCTTGCACAACGTGCAGTAATCCATTGAAACGACCGGATTGTACGGCACATAAATTATCGGTCAATAAACTGCCACGGAGTGGTGAGAATGAATGGAAACGAAGCCTGTGCCCTTAGCCGGAAGCGCTGTTTGCTACTATTAAAAATAAACAGCAGCATCATAAAATAATGGGCCCTGCTGATTGGCTTTCCCAAAACACAAGGCTAGCTCCCCATT
>NW_022111358.1:420200-422790 GCF_000313985.2 Echinops telfairi
CTTCCACCCTCATACACGACAGTAATAGTAGCAAAGGACCCTCGCTCCCATGGGCATCACCCCACTCATCCTCCCAACGACTCTGTGGCAGAGTTTCTGGTTTCTGGTTTCAAAACAAGCAAACGACCGTGTATGGCTTTACAGGTGTCACACGAAATGACAGCGGCGAAGCTAGGACTCTAATAAAGGCCGTTCCAGCCGTACCCTACACAGGCTGTCATTGTCATTGTTGTCAGATGATGCCAAGTCAGGCCCCTGGTGGGGGGTGGGGGGGGGCGTTACTCCACACGCACTAGAAGGAAATGCTGCCTTGACCTGCTGTGAAACAGACCCCTGGGCTCCACGGCTTTCAGCAGCTGGGTGTTGGCAGCAGACTGCCAAGTCCAGCCTGGTCTGAAGGCGCTGTGGAAACAGCGCACTTGGCATCGCCATCGAGTCGGTTCCAGCCCACAGCGACCCTCTGTACACCAGCGCAAGAAGAGACCACCCGGTGCTCACGACGGGTTTTATGTTTGAGCCTATTGTCACCGCCACCATGTCAATCCATCTTGATGAAGGCCTTCCTCTTTCTCAGTGCCCCACGGATGCCCTTCTCCAGGGACCGGTTACTCCTCCCAGCATGTCCAAAGTCCATGAGACAAAGTCTTGCCACCCTTGCCTCTAAGGAACCTCCTGGCTGCACTTCGTCGGAGATAGATGTGTCCGTTCTTCGTACGGTCCATGGTGCTTTCAATGTTCTTCATCAGCACCATCATTTAAGTGCCCGGATCTTCTTGGCCTTCCTGATTCCGTGTCCGACGTTCACACGCAGACAAGGCGGATGAAGGCATCGTGGTCAGGCACACCTCAGTCCTCAAAGGAACCTCCTTGTTTTCAACACTTTAAAGGGATCTTGTGCCTCAGATTCATCCCGTGCAATCTGTCATTTAATGGCTTGGCTGCTGCTTCCATGAACGCTGCGTGTGGATCTGAGCAAGGCGGAACCCTCGACAACTTCTGTGTTGCTCCGTTTCTCGGGATGCCACCTGTTGGTCCAGTTGTGTGGCGTCCTAGCAGCACACAGGCCTCCTTTACTGGCCCTGGGTGGTGGCTGCGCATAAGACGCATTGGCCAGAACATCCAACCCCGGTCCCCCACGTGAAAAGCAAGAAATCTAGCACTGAACCACCAATGCTCTCGCTGTAGACATCATTCTCTAATGGGCAACCAAAACGGAGCTAAGATTCAGACAAGCTTACGTGGGAAGCGGGGCTCTGCCTCGACCTAGGGGTAAGGTTTGGAGGCTCCTGCGGTCTCTCAGCCTGTCTCGCCGCATTTTAAGTGGAATAAGGACGCCTGTTCAGCCAACCCCAGCAGGTCACAGTTCACAAGTGAAGGCCTTGGGTGGACCAGCAAGCATTTGATAACCTCAGGATGGCGAGCCTTCTCTGCCCCCGTGCCAGCAATGGGCTGTCCAAGCTCCACTTGAATACCTCTGGGGACAGAGAGCTCACGGCTACCTCTAGCACAGCAGTGCTCAACCTGTGGACCGCAACCCCTTTGGGGGTCGAACGACCCTTTCACAGGGATCACCCGATTCATAACAGTAGCAAAATGACAGTGATGAAGTAACAACGAAAATAATGTTATGGTTGGGGGTCGCCACAACACGAGGAACTGTGTTAAAGGCTGCGGCGTTAGAAGGATGAGAAACACAGCAATAGCAGCTCCTTCAGATTAGAAAGTTATGTCCTTGGCAAAGCCCAAAGGGTCCCGCTTGTAACTTCTTCCCAGCAGCCTGAGGCAGGCCCTCCCATGCCCTGCCAATCGCCTCGGCAGCCCTCACTGGCTGCTAAAGACACCCCCCGCCACGAGGGGACCTTGGTCCTGCCACCCTGCCCCGGCCTCCCCATGCGGGTGGACACAGGGGGCAGCCATGGGATTCTTGGTCTGCACTCATGCCGCTCAGCTGTCCTGTCCCTGCTTATCAGCCTCCGGAGCCGGCAGGAGCCGTTCCGAACAGAGGAGGGCACTCCAGGCAGTGGCGTCGCTGGTGGAATGCAGGCTGCCCTCGCTCACGTTTCTGACGCCCTTGCTCCCTGCAAATGCATTCGGTATCCCGCCTCCAGCTGGCCCTTGGGCCCCAGGGTCAGGATCCCCTGGACCTTAGACCGCTTGCTTTCAAGCAAGGCCCGTCCCTGTCCCAGAAATGCTCAGCCACTCCCATGCCCCCTACCTTAAAAGACTCCAGGAAGCCCCCATGGCCCCCGTTCTCAAGCTTGTCCTCCTCCGGGCCCAGCCCCAGCATCGCCTGGGTGTGGGCATGCAGCTCATCGTGAAGGTTGTCCAGGAGGGCTGCCCTCGTCCGGTCCTGGAAGCGGGGAGAGGAGGGAGTTGTGGAGCTGGCAGCAAGGGCAGAGAGGTGCCCCCTCTCGGAGTGGGATCCAGGTGCCTGGCCTACCCCACTGCATCCAGGAGAAGGTATGGACACACTGCCAGGCTGGGCTCCCCACTCACACATGCTACAGTCACCCCGAGTGCGCTACGCTCGCTGCCCCTCATCCCGGCGCCATCTCACCACTCCCACGGCTCTGCACACCATCTTGACCCT
>NW_022111358.1:423714-425463 GCF_000313985.2 Echinops telfairi
TCTCTCTTTATTAACGTCCCCACACCAACCTGTAGGACCGTAAAAGACGGGCTGCCTGGCTTGTCCATGTTGGCTACACAGCAGATACTCAACCAGTGTCTGTTAGATGGCTGTCTAGACTTCAAGTTTGGGTGGAGTTTCCATGAGAAGCAATAGTTCTCTTATCCACACACAGGGCTGAGGGCTTAGAGGGACAAAAGAGGAGCCCCTCTCTTGAGGAGCCCCAGGAACAGACCCCCGAGGGAGAAAGGGGGGGGGCTTCAGAAACCTTGCTCTCACCTCCAGCTTCGCAAACTTGTCCGACTTGCAGCAAGCGTTCTCAGCGTTGGTGAGCTTGGTGAGCAGAAACTCCCTGAACTCGGGGCCCTGGAAGAGACAAGAGGCCCTAGGATTTCTCCCACCTCCGGCTCCAGCCTGACGTATAGGTGAGCAGGCAGGAGGAATGAGGAGAGCCCTGGGTAGGTCCTCCCTCTGACATCTGTCCAGAAAGGACCATCGTGGAAACCAGCTTCCCTGGCCCTGGGAAACCAGACCTCCACCCCCACGTGGCTACGTCTGAAGGCAATTCTTGGCCAACACTCCTGGGACCGGAACAGGGGAAGTGTATTTCAGAATAAAGCAAAACAAAACGAGCAAACCAAAAACACCCCACCTTCTTATTGGCGAAGGCACCCCTTTCCCCCAGTGTTAAACACCTCTATAACTGGCCACCTGAGGAGGAGGAAAGGAGAGACCCCAGGTAAGATTTCCCTCAAGCTTGCAAAAAGGCTTCCTTAATATTCCCAGCCCTGCCGGTACTGTGGATTCTGCATCAGGGTTAAACCACAAGGTTAGGGGTTCAAACCCACCAGCCACTCCAGAAGACCACGGAAGCTGTCTGCTCCCATAAAGATTTGCAATGTCAGGGGGGAAAAAACCCATGTAGGGTCACTGTGGGTCAGAAGCAATTTGATGACAGTGGGTTTGGATTTATTTGTTTGCTTGTTTTTAATATCCCCAGCTCAAGTCCCCCCAGCTCCCAACCCGGCCGCTCAGGCATTGAGACCTCTCTCGCACCCTGGCTGTCACTGCGTGTGTCAGAGCAGATTTGTGCCCCCCGGGCTTTCAATGGCTGACGCTTTGAGAGCAGATCGCCAGGCCTTTCTTTCAAGGTGCCCCTGGGTAGACTCAAACACCACACCTTAGGTCTCGCAGCCAAGGGGCTAACCCTTTGTCCCCCTGAGGGACACCGCTGGAGCCCCAGCCCTTGGAGGTAAGAGAAGCAGAGAAGTAGAGTTTCTTACCTTCTGGAAAACAGGGGGGCTGGGCAGAGGGGGTCCAAAGGCAGGCACGTCTTCCCGCGCAGTGACCGAGACCTGAAACACCAGGACGGCAGTGTGTGGGCCCACAGGGAAGCGGTCCCGGCCACGGGTGCTGACACACTCTGTGTTCTCCACAGCAAAGCCACTCACCGGCCGCCTCCCAGAACATACTGGATGGGGTACATGAATACAGCGCTCCCAGGAGCCCCTCGGACTCTCGGCTCCTAGAAGTGGGCTGGGCCGGGCAGTACCATTCCCTCGTGTGCATTCCTGGGGGCTGGCTGTGGCTCTGCGAGGTGACCCCAATGACAACACTACATGAGTGTGCGGGAGCCGCTGTCTCTTCCCCACCTTCCACCTGGCGCTGACCCGGCAGAGACAGTGCGGTGAGAACCGGTCATCATCCCGGTTGTACTGAGGGAGGAACCCTTTGGGGGCAGTGCTCAGA
>NW_022111358.1:427270-438717 GCF_000313985.2 Echinops telfairi
GTTCCGAATTCCACCCACAGGCCAGATTTCAGGAGGAAGGAGAGAGGCCAGGCCTAGCTCTCGGGCTCCCTACCCTGGCCTCCCAGCCCCCTCACCCCGGCCCTAAGTGCGCTGCCTGGGTGGGTAGCTTCAGCTAGGCTCTCCACGCCAAGCCAAGCCTGCCAATCGGCTGCGCCACATCAGAGAGGCTGGGAGAGGGGTGTTTGCTGAGTGAGGCGCTCACCTTCACCCTCACTCTGCACCTCTGCCCACCCCACCCCCAGGAACTAGGCCGGGCCTTTTCCACACCTTCTCCTGAGGACACTTGGGTGACCTGCTAAAGTCACAGTGGCCTGGACACAGCACCCTCTTCCCGTTTTTTGACGTTCGGTGAGGGGACTCAGGGTAGGAGCCTGGCCGGCAGGGGCAGAAAAAGGACTTTGAGAAAGTGACTCCCCAGGGACGGGAACCTTCCAGGGTGGGCAGTGGAAGGAGGCAGAGGTGCTGAGAGTCTGGGCGTCACACTCGAGGCTCCGAGAGGAACTCAGTGGCCTGCAGCCTGGGAGACCAGGAGGGTGGGCAGGACACAGGTGAGGGGCAGGCGCTACAAAGGCAGGGGACCGCCTTAGTGGGAGGGGCTGTCCCCCAAAGAAGGAGGAGGAGTCCTAGCGATGGCTCCGCTGCAATTTCCTTCCAACCTGGAGGGACTGGACTACACCCACTTTTGAGAACTAAGAGGGCGTGCTTGGCGTGCCCACCTGAGTCTGTGCACCCCCACCTGCAACTCTAAGGCTCAGCGATGAAGACCACAGCAGCCCCAGCCCCTTGCCACCACTGGACTCGAGTGGCCCTGATGTAGTAGCCCCAAATTCCCCTGTATAGAAGAGGGTGAGTACAGGGCCCTGCCCCACCACATGGTTGTCGGGATGAAAGAACACCAGAAGGAGCAAGCACCAAGGAAGGGTGACCACTGTCACTCTGGGCTCGATTTACTCTCCCTGCTGACCTGCACCTAAAACAGGGGCCATAGAAAGACACTGCTCCTCCAGACCCTTCCCAGCCCACCCCCACCCTCCAACACCACCCACCCACCCACCCCTCTCGCTCAACTATGCTTCTCCCCCTCACACAGGACGCCAGGGCTGGACTGGAGCTCAGAGGTCAGCTCGTCCCACGTCCTCATTTCACACCGGCGGAAACAGGGGCCCAGAGAGGGAAGGAACTGGCCCAAGGTCACACAGCCAGTCGGGGGCCAGGGCCAAGATCAGGAGCCCAGACTCACAAGCCGCTCCCTCCGGGGCGCTTTCCTGTGCATTCTTCCTCCTCAGCCTCCCCAGTGGAGGCCTCCGGGGTGTTATTCACCCCCAACCCTGCCCTGGACGCTAAGCTCGCAGGGGTCAGCCGAGGTCCCTTCTCACTGGGGAGCCCCTGGGCGACCAGGTTCTCATCCCATCTGCACACTGCTGGAGGGGTGAGTGGACAGAACTTTGGGAGCACTCTGAAAGGTACCTCCTGGCCTCTGCCTCTCTGACCCCCACTCCCACTTCCCACTTCCCAGCATGCCTCCGTGTCTCCCCGGCCTGGGGCCTGCTCTTTCAGGGGACCCTGCCTCTCACCAGCTCTGAGGATGGTGCTGCCCCCTGGACCACAGGCTCTGCAACTCCGGGGCTCAAAGCTGGAGGGGACTCAGATATCTCGGTTCCTGTATATGGGCACACCCTTCCACGAAGCACGTGAGGGAGTGAAGATGCCCATTGGCTGAGGCTCGCATCCTCTTAGGTAGGGACTGAACACAAACATGCAATGTTGACAGGAAGCCTCACCCTGTGGCCAGGCAGATAAGCCACACATGGGTGGATGCCGGGGAGGCCCGGGAGCCCTCCTGGCACAGTTTTATTTTAGGGATCCTTTATTTTATTTTATTTTATTTTATTTTATTTATTTATTTATATATATTTTTTAATTTTAGGGATCCTTCTCAGTAGGCAGAGGAGCCCTGTGGTTCTATATTGGGCTGCTAACTGCAAGGTCAGCAGTTCGAAAGCACCAGGCACTCCATGGGAGAAAGGGCTTTCTAGTCCTGGAAAGAGTTGCTGTCTCGGAGACTCACAGGGGCCGTTCTATGCCATCCTACGCCGGGTCACTGCAAGTCGGCACGGGCTCTGTGGCGACGAGTCCTGTTTTGATTTTTGGTTTGGGTTTTTATTTTGGTTTTCTCAGCAGGGTGGGCGTTCTACTCCCATAAAGAGTTACAGTCTCAGAAACCCACAGGGACAGGTCTACCCTGTCCTACAAGGTCCCTGTGAGTTGATAGCAGCTTGATGGCAATGAGCTTGGTTTGGGTCTCAGTAGGCAAAGGAGCCTTGGTGGAATAAGTGTTGGGCTGCTAACCTCAATGTTGGTGGTTCAAACCCACCAGCCGCTCTGAGGGAGACAATGAGGCCGTCTGCTCCCATAAAGACTGACAGTCTCAGAAACCTGTAGAGGGTTTGTTATGAGTCAGAATCTCCTTGGTGCCAAGGGAGGTTTGCCTCTGTGGGTGCTCGGTCTGTGCCCAGAAGAAAACACCAAATCCAAAGTCGTTGACTTGATCCTGACCCACACAGCGCTGCTCTGTAGGGTCTTCAGGGCTGGGACCTTCGGGAAGCAGACTCTAGGCTTCCCTTCTGAGGCCTCCCGGTTAGGCTCGAACCGCCAACCTTCTCCTGAGTAGCCATGCTTTTCACTTCGCCACCCAGGGGTGCCTCGTCTGTCTCCAGTTGGCTATTTGAACTTCCCGGGAGCTGAGCTGTAGTCCCCAGGCCCACTGTCCCTTCTCGGGGTCAAGGTGGCTGGAGAGGTAAGCTCTGCTCATCACTTGCACATGCCTTGCCCGAGCACAGTGCCCGCCTGGCACTCCGCAGGCACTGGGTAAGTCCGCATCCTTCCACCAACAACTTCGTCAACTGGTTTAAGCAGGAATGCCCATTCCTGTGAAAACCAGTGATCCTGTGGCCTCCGGAGATATGCCCAGCCCGGGCCTTCTCCAACCTCCAAGTAAAGTCACCAAGGACAGAGGGTCAGAGCACGTGTCTGGGTACATGAGGGGGACCTGCTTGCTGCCAGAGGAGGGGACGTTTTGTGGGTCAGGTGCTGGGCTGTAAGCCCATGTAACTGGGTTTGGACGGATGCAACCATCACGCTGCGTCCGTTTCTTGTCCCCATAACCTCTGAGGGAAACGGATCCCTGATGGAGATGGCCGAGAAGCACAGCTGAAGCAGCAGGAGCTCAAATGATTACACAGAAACCATGCCCAGGCCTCGCTGGCTCCCATTAGCAGTGACAGCTCATTTGCCCTCTCCCTTAGACCATGGTCCCTACCACCTTTGAGCGCAGGAAGCTCCGGCCTCTCCCCCCAGAAAGGGCAAAGCCACACACAATCCTAACACTTGCCCACAGTTTGGGGGAGGCTCGGAGTCCAACTAATGCCTACTATGAAAACTCAATCTCAGTCTACGTCTCATGGTCCCAAACGCCACTCTGGTAGGGAGAAACTCTGGTCCACGAGCTTGTGATTGTCTCATGGGGAGAAGAGGAGGGGAGGGCTAGCAATGCAGCCACCTAGTGGGTGCCGGCTGTTTAGGACAATGGCCACACTCTCCTTGTCTCGCCTGCATGAGGGAGGGCTTGGAGCCAATCTGACCAACCACCTGTGGGTCCAGAGGTTTAGGCCCAGAGGCTTACAAACCCTGACTCCCTAGAAGTCTTAGCGTTGAGAAGGATCATTTGTTCCACATGGTTAGACCCGAGGGACCCGGATCTACCAGGTACCTTCCTCCTCACCATCAGCGTTTCTCCCGCTCCTTTCCTTTGTTGGCTGCCCTCTTCTCTCCGCCCCTTTCTGATGGTCCCCGCTACGCTTTGTTCCCCCACTCCATCCCCCGCCCCCCCAGCTCTACCTTATTCTAAACAAATGCCATTGTCAGGTTCTAAACAGAGCACTCAGGGCTTCACACCCTTGAGTTAGATCCTGCCGGGTCTGGGGGCAGCAAGGTGGGTGAGAGGCCCTCAAAAGATACCCCCCCACCAACAGGCTCGCTCCCCAATCATGGGCAATCTGTCAGCACCCTTTTAACCCAAGGCACTGGGTCTGTCATGGCCACCGAGTGGACTCGAACAAACAGAGTTCAACTGCCCCTTTCAGGAGGAGAAAGCGTCAGCCCCACCGCTGCCCCCGTTCCTTGGCACCCAGTCGTTTTGAACTGCTGATCTTGCAGTTAGCAGCCCGCGGCATATCCCAGCACACCACCAGGGCTCAGGACGCAGGGCTGGGAACGCCATTTTGGAGAATGGCCTGCCCAGTGTCAAGAGCATCCCCTTTGATCTTGCTGAATCCCTAAGGCCTGGTGAGGCGTCTGCGCCCACCACGTCCCCCTACCGGCGTCGCCTTACCTTGTAGGATGGGGTCTCCGTTGTAGCTGGGTTCTGAGCCTGCACAACAATGTAGGCGTGTAAGAAATTGGAGGCGATCATATCTGGGACGAAGGGCGTGTTCTCTTCTTGGAAGATGATGGCCACAATGTCATTGCCAATGTGTCTCTTTCTCTGGAGCTAAGTGAAAGGGGTTCCTTTGTTATAAGCCAGGTAAAAGCATTCTGGAAAACCAAACCGTCCTGGACCAGAAAGCCTTTGTTACGTCTCTTTAGACGTCTCTTAGACCTCTGAGACCTAGATCTCCAGGGAGCGCCTTCCATCTGTAGACGTCTCTCGCGTGCGCACGCGCTGCTAGGCAGAGGGTAGTTAACATCTTATTGAGCTCTACAGTATACAAAAGCTGACTCAGAACCAAGGAGGGACACTTAAAAGGTGAGGCCACCTCTCACTTGGAAAGGCTGTAACTGTGTCACTGAGAGACACCAACACAGATGGGGCCACCTGAGAGCACTAACAAAGCCACCCACCAAACACATGCTCAGTCAGCTGCTACAAGAGCAGGGCCGGTCGGCTACGGCTGCACCTAGGGTGACTTGACAGGGTAATCCGAGGAGAGGACTCTGGGCAGCGACTGGGTCTTAATGGAGACGGGATGCGACGCAGACTGGCAGAGCTGAGGAGACAGAACGCTACAGAGTGGCGGGTCAAGCTAAGAGAGGAAGGGCAGCCTCGCTTGGGGGAGGTCCTGGAGGGGAGAGAAAGCTGGTCTTGATCCAGGATCCCAAGCTCATGACCCCGATCACCCAGCCCCTGCTGGGAATCTGGAGCCAGCCCATCAGTTCAGGCTCTTTGCACGCAGGATTTCAATGGCAAGCCCCTGCCGTACACCATGTCCTGGCTAGCATTGATCTACATATCAAGCACCTACTACTGCACGCAAACAAATCTGTCTTGGAAGAAGTACGGCCAGAATGCTCCTTAGAGGCAAGCAAAGGGAGACTTCCTCTCCTGTGTCTTGGACATGCTGACAGGAGAGAGGGGCCCCTGGAGCAGGGCATCGTGCTGGGTGAAGCGGAGGGGAGGAAGTCCCTTGGCACGATGGATGGACACCGTGGCTGTAATAGTGGGCCCCAGCAGAGGAACGATTGGGGCGGTGGTGCCGGAGAGGCCAGCTCTTTGCCTTGGGTTCTGTTGGACACCGGGTCCTATGGGTCAGAACCGACTGCATAGCACCTCGCAAAAACAACTTCCTGCGGTCTCGACACTCACAGGGGCAGCTCGCCGCTGTCCCGCGCAGTCGCTGCGAGCCAGAACTGCCTGCGAGTGGCGAGTGGCTGAGCGACTGACTGCAGGCACGACGCCGGGCACCCGCTGGACACTCAGTGCCATGTGGGGCACTTTTACCCAAGTCATCTCTCCTAGGCCACACGTGTACCACGTCACTTCTTGAGAAGCTGGAGTGGCTACGTAGTCAGTCCTGGCCAAGAACTGGGGCTGGGGTGCAAGGAGCCGGAGCTGAGACAAAGACTGATGGTGAAACGCTTCGAGGCAACCTACCGGGGATACAAAAGGAGCCCTGCTTCCACTTGCTTCTGGAACATGATTTGGGGGCCAAATCATAGTCCTGTTGGCCGGCTTCCTGTTTTCCTCCGCAGCCAGGCCCTATGTTTACAGTTTTACATCCGAGCTCCCTTCCCACAGCTCGCTGCTCGGAAACAAACGGGGCTCAGTGTGGGCACAGGGCTACTCGCCCTCCTCATTTTCCTAGAGATCGAAACAGGCCGGCAGAGTGGGGCCAGGCAAATGGTGACCAGCTGCGGGTTGGGGGGCTCAGGGAGAAGCGCTCGGCCCTCCTGGGCCACATGGCTGTCAGAGGGGCCAGTGGGGAGAAGGGAAAAGACACCCGGGAGCAGGGGCCTCCCTTCAGCTCCCTGGAGAAGGTGAAGGCTGGATTCCTGACCACAGGCAAACGGGGCAAGGATGCGGCTGTGGTCGGGGCGATGGTCTCAGGCAATCACCAGGTTCACGTCGGAGGGGCAGGAAGGCAGGCAGAAGGCTAGTGGCGGATAGATAGGCAAGAGCCCTCTGCAGCACTCTCACCGTAAGCAGGCCAGGTGCTGAATGTATATTCAGAGCGATCCTAATCCCCGCTACAACCCTTGGCGGTCAAGGGTGTCGTTTGCAAATAGGACACACGGTTAAGCAGCTTGCCTAGCCACATCAGGGGCAGAGCTGGTCTCCCAGCTTCCCTGAGCAGACCCCGTCACCTGTAAAATGAGGACCCGGCTCTGCTTCTAGCTCTGCCCCTTGTCTATTCGACCGCCCTCCAAAGAAGCTGCAAAGCCTAAGAAAGACTGTCGGCCACCTTGAGCGGCACTCTCACGGGTCCAGGTGAGAACGACAGGGGCCCAGCCCCGCCTCCCACACAGGGACACGGCGCTGCCCACGTGGAGAGGGAACATAGCCAAGAGAGCTGGTTTCGAAGACCCCACATAACTGGAAATGGACCAGGAACACGGAGAGGGGATTCAGGTCCCTCGGGCAGGTCGGACGATGGGGACAGGAAGCCTGCCTTCACCTCACCTGGCCCCGGGGCTCCCAAAGCCCTCCCAAACCAGGTTACCTGCTGGGCGTCGCCTTCAGTAAAGGGCAGCTTTGTGGAGACGTGAAACATGATCTCCCGGTCCCGGAAGACTGTGTACACGGATTCCACCCCTGTCTGTCCGTGGGTCACATCCAGGCCTCCTCGGAAGCTGTCAGGCGAACAGGGCAGGAGTCAGGAGAGAGAGTTAAGACATGGGTGACGTGCAAACTTTCCAAAGTGCACGGGGTGAGGGCATGAACCCAAAGACAGGGGGGGTGGGCAGCAGGGGGCCTGAGGGTAGAGAGAATTAGGATAGGGGAGCAGGTAGATTTGCTCCTCAGAACAGACGTGCACAGGTCCTGACTATAACTCTGTTACTTAATAGGCAGGGGCAGTCCTTTCGACCCACTGCTGTAGATGCACAACTAAAAAGCACTGGCAAGGATGTAGAGAAATCTGGCCCCACCTGCATGCTGGTAAGGGCCCTGGTGGCGGAGGGGCTACCGTTAGGCTGTGAGCCACGTATCGGTGCTTTGAAACCGCCAACAGCTCCTTGGGAGAAAGACCAGGCTTTCTACTGCTGTGAACAATTACAGCCTCGGAAATCCACTGGGGGTCCCGGTGAATCAGCTCAGCTCGATGGCAGTGAGGAGTGAGGACGTGGCTGGCCGGGGATGTAAAACGGAGTGGCCTCTGTCAGAAAAGCTTGGCAGTTCCTCAAAAGGTTACACATCGAATTACCATGTGACCCAGCGAGTACACTGCTAGGTACCAACCCAAAGATCTGAAAACAGGAACTCAAACAAACCCACGCCCACTGCTCAGTTCATGGCATGACTCGTTCCAAAGACCTGGTTGTCCAGGAGTGAAAATCGGCCGTGGGGGAAAACAGAGGAAGCCAGAGTCAGACCACCAAGTAGAGGATGGCGGGCGGCCTTGCTGTATAACTACTAGCTCACATCCCTGCGTAACTGCCGAACCACTGGGAATCTGTGCCAGCCACAAACCTTAACCGTCACAGTGGGCGTTACTCCTGCCTCACACTGCCGTGTTGTGGCTGCCAGATGTTTGTCCTGAATGTGTGAAATAGTCAGATAGCCAATTTTTTCCCTATTGTTGTAAATAGGAAATGTCAGATAACGGGGTGGCTGATAAGTGAGGGATGGATGCACATGCATGTTGGAAGTAGCATTATCATAATAGCCGAAAGGTGGATGTGGCCCAAAAGCCCATCGATGGATGAATGAATAACTAACAGGAATGTAGCCATTACAATGGAATACTCCTCAGCCTTCAAAAGGAGTGGAGTACGGATGCGTGCTATAACAGGGATGAGCATCAAAAACAGGTTCAGCGGAACAAGCCAGCCACAAAACGTCACATATTATATGATGCCAGCTAAATGAACTATCCGGAACAGACAAATCCACAGAGACGGACTAGAGACGGAAACCTGGGGCTGGAGGGGGGTAGGCCAGGGTGGGCTGAGAAATGACTAATGAATGGGTATATGGGCTTACTGTGTTTACACCAACACATAACTATCCCTTCTTCATATATTATCTTAAAAGGGTTTTGCACCCCAAAAGTGCAAGGGCACTCTGGCCCTCTTTCCCTAATGGCCCGGCAGGTGAGCAAGAAGAGAGGAAGGGGCGCGTCCCTCTCGGCTGGAGTGAAAAGCACTTGGAAAGGCCAGTCTGTCTGGGAGCATGGTCATCAGGCATCCTCGGGCCGCATGTCAGTGCCTTTCCCCATGACCCGCCATTCGGGGCTATGCCTGCACCACCTTTTCCCTAGGAATGCTGGTACACCTTCCTGGTGTGCTGAAAGCCAATCCCATTCCTGTGTCTGTGTTGTTAACTCTTGCACCCCATTGCTGTATGTCCACCCCCCAACCCCCAGTCTTTGAACTAGGGCCTCATCAATGGAGTCAGACCATTCTTGGCTGAAACCCACCCTTTGAAGTCCTGCAGCATGACTGTATCTCCTAGCAGCTCCAAGAACTCCTTGAAGGCCAGGCTCTCCTCGTTGTTCCCGAACAGCTCCTCCTCCAGGGTCTGAAGGAGAACCAGGAATGGAGACAGGAATTATTTTTCAAAAGCCTTCATAGCACCAAGAGAAGACTATGGCTTCCCAGATACCCCATCCTTCCTCCTCTCTCCCACCACGTCTGCCGCCCGGTTTCTGGATCTCCCAGGAAGTTAATGAGGTCTTTCTACAGGAACTGATGGCCAGGGCAGAAGGCCACGCTGAGACAAGCTCCTTGACTTGATGCCCAAATGCTCACTGGCCTGCCAACCAAGGACCAGTGTCGGGTTACATGAAGAGGGCTCAGAGCGCAGCGGAAGCACAGATGCTGTGAGGCACTACGCTAGGCCCACGAGGAAGGCCACGTTCACAACGGAAGACCCTAAGGAGCGTTGACAAGAATGTAGAGAAACCAAAACCCTCGTCAAGTTCAGAGGGCAATGTAAAAGGGTACAGACACTCGGGACAACAGCCTGGCAGTTCTTCCGTAGGCAAAGCATAGAGTTGCCGTACGAGCCAGCAACTCCAAGCGAAAGAACAGCATCAGTCAGCATAAAATGGTGCATGGACGGACACGGAAAGATCACCTGGAAAAACCAGAAGGTGGAAACAGCCCAAATGGCCCACTGAGAGATGAGACATCAAATGTAACCCAAGGAATGCGACGTGTTTGAGGAGAAAGGGGCAGGAAGGCCCGGGACGTGTGCAGCCCAAGAGAACCTTGAAAGGATTATGCCAAGCGGAAGAAACCAGTCGCAGAGGACCACGTGTCAGCTGGTCCCCTTTAAACAAACGTCCCCAAGAGGCCAATCTACAGAGACGGACATCGGTTAGCGGTTGCCTGGAACAGGATGCAGGGTGAGGGGAAGGTTAGAAAGAAACGGGCACAGGGTTACTTTTGGAGGGAATCAACATGTTCTAGAATTCATTCTGGTGATAACTAAAACTCTGTGAATGAACTAAAAGCCATCAAACTGTATCCTTTCAGTGGGTGGACGGTACGGTGTGTAAATAACATCTCCACAAAGCTTTCATCAAACAACAGCACACTCACCAGTAAAAACATAAATGACATCCCATGAGAACACGGTCAAAGCTACGAACAGCTATTTCACCCAAGAGGATAGACAGGTCCCTTGTACATGAACAGGGCACGCAGATGACAGACATAGAAGAAGAGGTTCCACCTCACTCCCCATTAGAACAATGTAAATCAAAACCACAGTAAGATCTCACTACATATCCTCAAAACAACTCACGGCCACCGAGTCGATGCGGACTCACAGCAACCCAACAGGACAGGGTAGAACTGCCCCTGTGAGTTTCCAAGACAGTAACTCTTGACAGGAGTAGAAAGTCCCATCTTTTTCCTGCAGAACGGCTGGTGGTTTCGAACTGCTGACCTTGCAGTTAGCGACTGCATGTAACCTCTGTACGCAACCAATATATAACATGACACCATCAGGGCTCCTACATAGCAAGCAGAACGGCTAAATTTATATTACAACCAGGATACGAACATTAATAATATAAGCCATCCGTTGTACTTGGGTTTCCCCAGCTTTAAATGAACTCATGTATCTGTGTGGGGGTGGGGAGTGGGGTGGGGGGTTCCATTGCACATAATTTTATACAAAGGATCCCTGGTGGTCCAATGATTTCAGTATTGGTCTGCTAACCACACGTTTGGTAATTCCAACCCACCAGCTTCTCTACAGGAGAAAGAGGAGGCTGTCTGCCCTCACCAAGATTTACAGGTTCAAAAAGCCTATGGGGCAGCTCTGTGCTATGCTATTGGGTGGCTATGAGTCAGAATCAGATCGATGGCAGGGGCTTGGCTGAGAGTAGGATTACACAAGAATTCTACAAGATGTTACTACTGAGAAAAACTAGATGGTAGGTACGGGGGATCTCGCTGATCTACATGTGGATCTATAATCGTCTCAAATAAATCATTTAATTCGGGGTGAAAAAAGGCTAAGCTGAAACAGGCTTTGCAGACAAAGATCTGAAAACAGTGACGGGCTTCAAACACACACCCCCTCTGCCTTGACCACAGGCTTCGACCACAGTGGCAGGCGGTGCACAGGGCTGAAGGTTCTGCAAACATCCACAGGTTGCACTCAAGAGGTGCGGGTGACATGAGGACACCCCAGTTGGCCTGACTACTACAAGGAGAAGGTCTCCATTAACCGTCCTTCAAACTAAAAGGCTCACGGCCACTGAGTCCATTCCGACTCGTGGCGACTGTACAGACAGAGTAGAACTGCCTCTGTGGAAGCAGAAAGCCTCATCTTTCTCCCAAGGAGTAGCTGGCGGTCTCGAACTGCTGTCCTTGCAGTTAGCAGCCCAATTCATAACCCACTTCGCCACCAGGGCTCCTCAATAACCTCCCTACTCCTTGGTTGATATCAAAAGGAGACAGCAGGTTCCGAGCTTTTG
>NW_022111358.1:439062-470404 GCF_000313985.2 Echinops telfairi
GCCCAATTCATAACCCACTTCGCCACCAGGGCTCCTCAATAACCTCCCTACTCCTTGGTTGATATCAAAAGGAGACAGCAGGTTCCGAGCTTTTGCACAGGTTGGCACAATCAACTAACTCACGAGGGTCCGAATGACAGCCAATCATGGGAACGGCACAGGATTGGACAAAGCAGCAGTTGTTGTTTTTTGCCAGGGGTGTCCATGAATCAAGGGCCAGCTAGACTACAGGTGACAACAGTTAACAGGGTACATGGGAGACAGGTGTGATAAAAATCATTATCAGTGGCACGTGGTAGAGAAAGTGACCTGAAACAATCCTGTCTGTAATCTGTGTCTGAAGTCTGGGAAGCAGTGCTCTACAACGCAGGGCAGCAAACTGCAGCCTCTGGGCCAAGTCTGGCGCCCTGCCTGTTTTGGTAACTAACGTTTTATTGGCGCCCAGGCACATCCATTCACTCACGTGGTATCTGGAGGCTCTGTCATACCCCACGGGTTGGCTTGGGAGGCTGTGATAGACCCCATAGGGCCTCCAGGGTCTCGTACACTTGCTATCTGGCCGCTGGCAGGAAACATTTGCTGACTCCTGGTCTACAGCATGCCAGGAAGGATGTCACAACTCTATAGCTAGGTGTCTGGTTTGCCCAGGTCGGGAGGCCAAAGGACAGGCTGTTCTCCTGCAACACCTACTCCCAGGCACGCTCCTCCATGTTCCCCTGAGGAAGCCACTTCAAGTGCACGCGCATGGGCATGTCTCTTGCAGGAGTTACACTCCGTCAGCAGTGCCATTCTCATTGTTATACTGCCCCTGAGCTTGACCACACCCTCAGGGAGAGGCCTTGGTCATCTCCGCCTCTCCCTTGGCACCTGGCACGGTGCCTGACAGACAGGAGAAGTCCGTGAGGTGTATTTATACCCCAGAACTGGCAAGAGGACTTTTACGCAGCATATGTTCATCTTAAACATTCCCCTGGCTGTAAGTGTACAAAACAATGACCTGCCTTGTTCATCTTTTTAAAAAAGGCTTCTGTCTTCTGGGCTTTTCCTCCCAAGCAGCACCAAGGACATTAACAACACGCAAGACTCCCTCTCAGAGGCCGATGGCTAGTGTTCCATCATGATAGCTTTGCCGGAACACTGGACTGTAAACACTTGATAAGGAGCCATGGGAGGTCTGGTGGCACAGCGGGTAGGCACTCTGGCTGCGAACAGAAAGGTCAGCAGTTCAAGCCGACCAGCCATTCCGAGGGACAAAGATGGTGCAGTCTGCTTCTGTAAAGAGTACAGCTCTGGAAGCCTTACAGGGCAAGTTTACCCCATTCCACAGGGCCATGCTTAGTCCAATTGACGGCTTCCAGGAGGTTGGTTTGGGTAAACCTCTCAAGCAAAGAATGGAGGGCGTTTAGTAAACAGAGCTTCGAAGATAAAACTGCGATATGTGAAGGTAATTACAGGGACTACCTGAGTAATCTCTCTTAAATCATGAGACCCATCTGTGAGGTGCTTTCAGCTCTTTAGGCCCTTCACCTAATTAGAGTGATTGTAAGTGAACACACAGTGCTTGTGCTCTGATGTCGTCAGACAAGGAAATTCGCCATCATCAAGCCAAGAGAGATGGCCTCGTGCAAAGAATAAAGAACACCAATTAAGTCAGCCAGCGTATATGAAGTGATCATCTCCACAGGCCACAAACGGTCAAACCCAAACTCACTGTCATCGCGTGATGCCAACTCGTAGTGACCCTATGGGGCAGCGTCCAACCGCCCCTGGGGGCTTCCTGGACTGTCACTCTTTACCTGAGTAGACGGCCTCAACCGGCCACAGGAGGGCCCACAGTTTCATGCGTTCGTGAGTGCCCGCACTGATACAAAGGTGGCATGGTTCTAGGACCTTCTTCCATAGATCCTAGGTGTGGTAACACCGTTGGTCTCGCGATGTTCACGATAGGATTGAGGCAGGGACATTGGGCAAGTCTGGTGGTCAATTAAGGGTGGGGTACACTGAGTTCAAAAGAGCTCCAGCATTCTCTTCCTTGGGGGGTTCTTACTGAAACCCCAGCCCACGGCCTTCAAGCCCATTTGACTCACAGTCATCGTGTGTATGGGGCATTCTTAGAGCCCACCAAATGTCTCCACACGGTCTAGTGTTTCCTCAGAAAGAAACAGAAAATTGCCATGGGACCCAACAATTCCACTGCTAGCAATATATCCCAAAGACCTGAGGGCGGGAACCCCAACAGGTCCGTGTACACTCATGCTCAGAGGAGCATGCGTCACCAAGAGCCAAAAGATAGGAAGCAACCACGCGTTCGCCAACGGAAGACCAGATAAGCACCACACGGTGTACACATACGCCGGAATACTCTTCAGCCGTGGAGAGAAATGAAGCTCCGACACGTGCCCCCACCTGGAGGAACCCGGAAAACCCTGGTGAGGGACCTAAGCCCAACACCAAAGAACAAATATTACAAATGGTCTCGCCTGTGTGAAACAGAGGCCAAAGCTTACCCCTGGGGAGCAGGGGCAGAGGGAGGGAGAAATCGGGGTATGACTGCAGGGGGACTTAGTGGTTACCAAACGCGAGGGAAACACTGGAAACAGAGTGTGCTAATGGTTGCCTGGAGCTTATAATGATTGTCACCGAGAGATTGGTTACAATGAGAAATGTTTTATGTATATATGTGTCACCCCAATTAAAAAAAAAAAGGCTTTAACGTTTCCCCACAACCAGTTGTTCATTCACAATGGACCTCACCAGACCAGCGTCCCACAGAGCGTACTCAGAGAGACATTATTTGGACCAACTAACTCCAAAGCAGCATTCAAATACGCTGGTCAATTTTTAACAACCGGCTCTCCCAAGGAGGGAAATAGAAGCCCTGATGTTTGCCAATTACCAGGGTGAAAATCCTCCCACCACGGCTGATCCCAAATGATCGGCGTGGCCCACGGAGCGCAAAGTTGGAAGGAGATGGCGCATCACGGCTTCACGAGTGGGGAGAAAAAGTGAACTCCCGGCTGGGAGAATGCTGCAGATGAGCAGCTTGCGCGGATCCATCCCGTCTACCGACTCTGATTCCCCTTGTGGCCAATGTGCCACGGAGCATTAAGAGCTGAGCTGGTGGTGGTTGGCTTCTGTCGCCTTGAATCCACCAAGTCCACGCCGATGCACGGCGCCCATCTGTGCAGCAGAAAGAAGCCTTGTCCAGCCCTAGGCCGCCTTCCCAGTCACCTCTGAGTGCGTCCCTGTGGCTACTGTACCATCCATCGCACCGAGGGTCTCTCTCCCGCTCACTGCTTTCTATGCCCCCAACCAAGGTCTTCCTCTGGCCACGGATCCCTCTGCACACTGTGTCCAAAGCCAGCCAGCCGCCCGTGAGGAGATGAGCTAGCCAAGCAGAAGCAAAACACATCGGGCACAAGCTTACAAGCCCTCTTCAAGAACCCTTTTGTGAGCGCATTCTACCACCCCATTTAGACTGACATGTCCAGCAAGTATGAAGGGACTCGTGCGTTGTTCCCGGGGTTGGGGGGAGGGGGGAGGATGGTCATCCACGAGAAGCCGTGGGGTCGAGGGATGGGTCTGGATGCTCGGTGCTTACCTGTTTGGCTTGTTGATAAATGACCCCAAACTTGAACGTGTTGTTGACGTCATGTTCATCATAGGACACAATCATGTGGGAAGCCTGGAAAACCAAGGGGAGGCACGGAGGAGATTGCTTGTTCCTCGCAAGGCAGGCGAGGAGACACGTGGGAGGGAGGAAAGACTGCTTGCGGGGAGACTGTGCCTCTGATAGGAGACGTTCACCAACGTGTAGAGGAAGGTGGAGAAATACAACGATGGAGAAGACGCTACGCCAAAGGCCTTTGTTAGCCACGAGCGCCAGGGCATCCTCCAGCAGTGCCCCCTCCCCTAAGTCACCCATTCCATCTCCATGCAGAGATGGGGGCACAGGGAATCCAGTAGAACTCAGGGAGCTGACTCCCACTGAGGCCTCCTTTGCGGTGTGGAAAGGGAAGACGTGTCAATGTGTCGGTGAGGGTGACTCTCGTTCTAGTCCCACCTCTAATCAGCAGGCATTCTGAACAAGTCCCTGTAGTCACGGGGGAATGGGGAGGGAGTACCAGGGACACTGTCAGAGGGAGTGACGCGAAAAACGACAGTCTATACAATGTGCGCACAGCGTTCCAGCAGAAACATATTCTCTCGTATTCAAATACTCCTGGAGTTCTTTATAACAACAAAAACATTTTGGGTAAGCTCAACTAATCTGTTTCAATATACCTACGGGGTGAACATTCTAATCTCATTTCCTTTTGCAGCCTTCTAAGACTGTCTGGTGGGAGCGGTCGCTATGCTCCGTGACAATGCCACTCCGGATCACGGGTGTCATCTGCATGCGCGACAAGCATGTGCTTTTGTTTCCTCTGATGCTGCTGTTTTCCAGCCTCTGATTCTGTCCAGTACTCTGCTGTGTTAGCTACAATATTGTGATACTATTTGTGACCCTCTATCAGTAACAAGGAGCCCTGAGGGGGCTGCTAAGTGCAACGTCAGCAGTTTGGAACCCCCAGTCGCTCCTCAGGAGAAAGAGGAGTCTTTCTGCTCCCATAAAGATTGTCCGTCTTAGCAACCCACAGGGGCGGGTCTAGCCCATTACGATGACTTGGAATCAACTTGGTGCAGTGAGTTTGAGTTTTGAGTATTGATATCAATAATTCTTTTGAGAAAGAAGTAATCATTTTAAAAAATGAGAAGGTAAACAAGCGGCCATCTAGCTCAGAAGCAACAAAGCCCACATGGAAGAAGCACACCAGCCTATGCGATTACGAGGTGTCAAAGGGATCAGGTGTCAGGCATCATCAGAACAAAAAGTCTTATCATAGTGAATGAGCGGGGGAGTGCGGAGTGGAGACCCAAAGCCCATTTGTAGGTCACTGGACATCCCCTTACAGAAGGGTCTTGGGGAGGAAATGAGCCAGTCAGGGTGCGATGTAGCAACGATGAAAAATACAACTTTCCTCTAGTCCCTAAATGCTTCCTCTCCGCAACCACTATCATGATCCGAATTCTATCTTGCAAGTCTGGCTAGACCAGAGGATGTACACTGGTACAGATAGGAACTGGAAACACAGGGAATCCAGGACGGATGATCCCTTCAGGACCAGTGGTGTGAGTGGCGATACTGGGAGGGTGGAGGGAGAGTGGGTTGGAAAGGGGGAACCGATTACAAGGATCTACATGTGACCTCCTCCCTGGGGGATGGACAACAGAAAAATGGGTGAAGGGAGACGTCGGGCAGGGCAAGATATGACAAAATAATAATTTATAAATTATCAAGGGTTCATGAGGGAAGGGGCAGCAGGGAGGGAGGGGAAAAAATGAGGAGCTGATGCCAGGGGCTTAAGTGGAGAGCAAATGTTATGAGAATGATGAGGGCAATGAATGTAGAAATGTGCTTGACACAATTGATGTATGTATGGATTGTGATAAGAGTTGTATGAGCCCCTAATAAAATGATTTTTTTTAAGTTAAAAAAATAAAAAGAAAGAAAGAATGAGAAAGTTAAAAGAGGCTTCCACTCAGGTACATATAATATTGTACCTAATAATACTGTGACTCACTATAGAAAGGTTTTCGAAAGCAAGTCTGTGGTAAGTGTTCACATAATCTAAGAAATATTACTCTTGCGTAATGTACAACTCTGTCACATATTATTCTGTGATTAAAATTGATTTTTTAAAATTACAGAGGATTCTGCAGGGAGCTCTGGTGGCACAATAGGTTACAAATGGGACTTTGAGCCGCAAAGTCAGTAGTTCAAAACCACTCCATGGCCGTGAGCTTGCATTTCTGAAGGATTCTGCATGGTCTGGAACAGGAGGAGGCCCATGGGGTGGGGGTGGGGGGCTGCCTGCACACGGTGATACCAACCCTGAGGACATGGCTGCCCCTCATCGGTGAAAGGAGAGGTCTCTGAGGAGACCACTCGAGGGAGGCACCTATCCTAGTCTAATATACGAAGACAAACTCTGACCCCTCGCTCTGTGTCATTTTCTACCTCGCTTCTAAGAGTCGCCCCGGTGGGTCAGTAACACTAAGCTCTAGCCAGGAATTCACTGCTTGGACTGTGCACTGAACTTCTCTGAGCCTCAGACGCCCTCCATCCTATGGAGATGTGCAGGAGGGAAGAATCCTTGGAAGCTCGCAGGTAAGGTGCCTAGCACAGACGACAACATCGTCGTCATCATCATCATCTACAACACGAAGTCAACAAGGACTACCGCAAAGCCATAGACGCCATTGTTAAACCAAAAGATAAACACGTGAACCTGCTGCTCCTCCGTGGGGCTCCACACCCTGCTCCTGGTGGGGCCATCTTCCAACCCTGCCCCAAAGACTGCGCTCTGTGATTGACACCACCGCAAAACAGCCTTTGCGCCTCCCCGAGGAACGTTGTTGTTTTTGAATGTTCTTGAAGTTTGGCGGTGGGGGTGGGTAAAGAAGTCTGAAGGGGCAAGGTCAGGCCTGTAGGATAAATATGGTAAGGTTTCCCAATGAAATTCTTAGAGGGCAACCCTCGTGACCCTTACAAAACGAGCAGGTGCCCGGTCTGGATGGAAACCAGTCTCTCTGTGCAGTTTGCCTGGCCTATATCTCCTGGATGCCGTCTTCAAGTTCATAACATTTGCTCATCATAGGCCCCTGCGATTGTCATGTGCCCATCAGAAAAACTTGTCGGGATCACCCTTTTGGTCCCAAAGGCAGTTGTCACCACCTTCTGGGCTGATCTCTCTGCCTTGATTTCCCCGGGAAGCTGCTGCTTAGACAGCGCCCTTTTCTCCTGAAGGCACCCTTGCAAGGCTAACGCATGTGCTCTAAGAGAACGCATCTGCCGCCCTCCCCTGTTCACAGAGATGGGTTTAAATCCATTTTGTTTGGAATACACCCAGGCATGTATGAATCGGAACGCAGGTAGCAATACCTTCGGACTTACCCTCCTATAAAACTCTCCAGGAAAAGCAGAGCTGAACCAGCTCGTTGGAAAAGGGAAGGTTTGGGAAGCTGCTGGGATTCCTTCTGTCACGGTGGACTGTGTGTGTCAACTTGGCCAAGCTGTGGTTCTCAGTGGTTTTACCAGACACGAGACTAGCTGCTGTCCCGTGATGTAATCATCTTCCATAATCTAATCTAATCTAATCTATGCAGTCCTTCAGTTGAAAGGGGAGTTCCTTCCGGTATGGACAGCATTTAAATTCCCCAAACCAAGCGCACTGCCATCTAGTGGATTCTGACTCAGTGACCCTAAAGGACAGAGCAGAACTGCCTCTGTGGGTTTCCAACTCTCTCTCTCTCTCTCTCTCTCAATTTGGTACTCTTGCCATCGCCTGGCCTACAAATTGGCGGACCAGAGCCTACGGAAATTTCCCGCTTGCCACTTGATGGTCTGAATCTGTTTCTCTCTGGTCCAATTTCTCTACGTTGAAGAAGACTAAAGAGAGAGTGCGCTTCGGCCGCATGCTCTGCTGGGGGAACAAACAGTAAGTTGGGGCTGAGTTGTTGGCTGGAACAGGCAGCCCATGCTGGTGGCTGCTGGAGGGGTTGGACACTTCTCAGCCTGGGCTCAGAGCCGGGAGAGAGCCCTCTACTCCTGCCTGGGATGAGTCAAAGGGGAGAAGCAGCTGCCCCACCAGGGAGCGGCACCAGGCGATGGAGACCTTCCAGGGCACATTCTAAACCCTGTGACTTTTAAAAAACACACACAGATCTCCACCAGATTAATGTCCCAGCTGGACTAAGCAGTCCTTTAAATATAAAGAACATGAAATACAGCTGCTCCCCCATTATTGCCCGGGCCAGGGGCCTCCCAAGTTACACAGAGAGCGATGCAAATGAACGTCCTTTGGGCCTCTTGGTAGATATGATTTGACAACAAAACCGGCCAAAGGTGCAGTTAAGTGAGGCTGTTGTGATGGGCGATCATGTTTGATTAAACCTCACTAATTCAGCTTTAATTATAAAGGCTCAGTCGATCTGCAGGATAGGAAGTGTTCAGGGGAAGTGCAGCATTTTCCGGTAAGTGCTCACAGACGCTCACATGGCTAAAAAGAAGGCCGTAGAGAGCAGCAGGGCTCTGGCAAGTGCTCCCTCCAGGGCAGACTCTGTTATTAGCTCATCAAGGGCGGGGGGGCGTGGCTGTCGAGTAGCTGCAGCTCATGCAAACCCCAAGTGCGGCAGAACAAAAGGCAGCCACCGCTTCATGACCACTGGTCTGCTCACGTCCACCCGAGCAGAGGCTTCTGGGTATTCTGAATGCCTTCCAAGGTAGGGGGCTCAGCTTCCAACACAATCTCAGACAAGATTCCACTGTGAGCCAGAGGGTGTTCAGGGGTGGACTCTTGGGCACGGATCTCCAGGCTTTTCTTTCTAGTCTCTTAGTCTGGAACCTCTCCCGGAGCCCGCTGCCAAGGTCACGGCGTCAATCCATCCCATCAAGGGTCATGCTCCTCATTACAGTAACATCCCAGTGGTGCGGGGCGGCAAGCAGCAGCATGGACCCTTAGGTGGGGCATTCTATGACTCCCGTGGCAAACTGAGAACGGTCCAGGCATTAGTTCCAGGGATGTTGTGGCCAGGTCACTGACCTCTCTTCCCTACCATACACGGCCACAGGTGTGCCGCCCCCTGGGGCCACAGCCAGAAGCTCAGACGTGCCACTGGACCGTGACTTCTCGCTCAGATGGAACCTACTGGCTGGAGAAGAAACAGCGCAGCACCGGGTCTTCTGTGGCCCGTTGCAAGCAGCTCACTGCCCAGGGTGATTTAAATCCTGCCCCGCTGCAATTGCTCTTGAGTGAACTTGTGGGTTTGTTCTGTTATTATTGCTCCTCTCTGCACTCATACCCTGACAGCGGAATGAGGGCGGGGGTCAAGATCCGCCACATCCTTAGCAGACCAGTAACAGAGAGCAGCCAGTTTATTAACCAGGGCCAGAGCGGCGGTGACATGGGCAGTGGGGAGTGGTGGTCTGGCCTTTTATTTCTGAATGAGTTTCCACCTCCCCTACCTCTAAGGCCCAGGGTTGCAGAATGGATCTGCACCAGCCCTAGAGCCCCAGGCAGAACCATCCCCCCTCTCCACCCCCATCCCCCGCCCAACCCGCCCAGCACCAGCCTCAGAGACGTACATCTGGGGCCAAGTAGGGAGACCACAGCATCACTACATCTCTGCCACTTCCACACAGAGCCCCACAAACCTCACCAAGATGCAGACACACACACAAACACACACACACATACACACCACCGCTGGGCAGCCACAGGTATGCCAATCCATGGGAAGCTGCAGTTCTGGGTAAAGTGGGTAAAGTGGAGGGGTGCAGGGTCTCACCTTGGGGTACAGGACAGGGTTGAATTTCAGCCCCACCGCGTCATCACAGAAAGCCTGGTAAGAGAGAAACAGCGGGAGTTTTCCACAGCCCTGTCCACAGACTACATCTGGCTCGTCTCCCCACCGAGAGAACGCAGCAAGGGAGGGCAAGACACAAGGGGTCAGGCCTTCATGAGCATGTGCCCAGGCAAGATGACCAAGCTCAATGGAGTTTCCCAAGAACAAGAGGGAAGGGGCAAGATGAAGCTGCACACCTCTTTCCACTGTGACCCCAGGAAAATGGCCTAAGCCTATCCTGCCCCAATTCCCACTGCTGGGGTATGACCCGATCCTGCCTGGCACTGCTGCACCCAGAGCACAGGGCCCTCACCATTCAGCCAACCACTCTTTGTCCTAACTTGCTCCCAAGTTCCTGGGTATCCTCCCACACCAGTAGCATGGACTCACCACCAGCTGCCTGCTGCTCACGCCGGAGGATATGCTGCTCTGGACCAACAGCCTGCCATCCCTCAGCCCAAAGTCTCCCTTGGTCATCCCCCTCGGCCCATTCCAGCCCTCTCTATCCATTTGTCTTGTCACCTGCACTAGCAGTGACGGACTGGGGACAGGGACCATGAATTCCAACGCTGCTCCCCAGAGCAGCCTCAGCATCGAGGACAAGTGAGGGAGGGTGTAAGGAGGATGAAGGGGGAACAAAGAGGCGTCTCCTCCAGCAACCATGCTCGGTCTCAGAACCCACAGAGGACATTACCGTCTGCCCCAGGGGTGCTGAGTCAGAATCGACTCAACAGCAGTGACGTTGAGAGGAAAAGTGAGGCGGCTGCCAACAGCCCTTCCCCCACCCTCCATCCATGCAGATCAAGGGCACAGTGCAAATAAGCATGCCCCTCCTCAAGGGCATAGCCCACCCACAGACAAGTCACCTGCAACCCCACCTAGGCGCCAGCCCAGGCTGTCTGAGGTGACGGTTTTTACCTTTGCAATCTGAGGGACACTGGGCAGCTTGCTGAGTCCAGCCAAGGGGATCCGCTCATGCACGGTCTTCACTTTGGACCTGCATGGGGGAAGAAGGGAGGGAAGGGTGCCATTAAGAAACGGGGCCAACAAGGAAGGTGTCTGAGATCACACCAGACGGTATTCAATGTACCTGGCTTCATGCCTCTCCAGGTCATTACGGCCAACCTCTCAAGTGGACGGAGGAAGGGAATCGATAGAAACCCACTTAGGGCCCCGAGGTGGCCCACCTGGTTAGGCCTCCATCCACGAGCCCAGAGGCTGGTGGTTCAAACCCAGAGGATCTCGGAAGACCAGCCTGGCTTTCTACTTCCAAAAGATGCCCAGCTTGGACCCTTTGGACAGTTCGGCCTTGTCCATACAGAGTTACCGAGGACTGAGGTCAAACCAGCAACAAGTTGGTACCCTGTTGGGGAGGGGACCACTTGAAAGAAACTGCCTGGGAAGTCTGTCTGCCACTGACTTCGTCTTCCACCCAAACCAGGCTCCCTGGATCGAGTCGATCCCGATGGACAGAGACCCTGTAAGACGGGGTAGAACTGCCCTTGTGGGTTTCCAAGACTGGAACTCTTTTCTTTGTTTAATCATTTTATTGGGGGCTCGTACAACTCTTATCACACTCCACACACCCATCCATTGTGTCAAGCACATTTGTACATTTGTTGCCATCATCATTCTCAAAACATTTGCTTTCTACTTGAGCCCTTGCTATCAGATCCTCATTTTTCCCTTCCCTTCCCACATCCCTCCCTTACGAACCCTTGTTAATTTATAAATTACTATTATTTTGTCATGTCTTACACTGTCCAATGTCTCCCTTCACCCACTTTTCTGTTGTCTGTTCCCCAGGGAGAGGATTATATGTAGATCCTTGTGATCAGTTCCCCCTTTCTCCCCCCACCTTCCCCTTACCCTCCTGGTATCGCTACTCTCATTATTGATCCTGAGGGGTTCATCTGTCCTGGATTCCCTGTGTTTCCAGTTCCTATCTGTACCCATGTACATCCTCTGGTCTAGCTGGATATGTAAGACAGAATTGGGATCATGGTGGTGGGGGAAGCATTAAAGAATTAGAGGAGAGTTGTATGTTTCATCGTTGCTACATGCACCCTGACTGGCTCGTCTCCTCCCCTTGGCCCTTCTGTAAGGGGAAGTACTGGAACTCTTAACCAGAGTAGAAACCCTCATCTTTCTCCTGCGGAGCGACTGGTGGGTTCGAAATACTGACCTTGGGATTAGCAGCCCAACTCATAGCTCACTGCGCTAGCAGGGCTCCTTGACATATTCTTGGGAGATGCAAGTCTTGGCCTTCACCGTCACCATGATGACTTTGTTTTGTCTGTGGGGGGTTTGTGTTCCCCCAAAGAAGCAGGCACAATCTTTCTGGATATATTTGGGCTCTGACATATCACTGAAAAGGGGAAAACTAATATTCAAAAACCTGGGTTCATTCAAAATATAAATAGGATGGAAGTGTGCTTTCTAAAGGGATTCACCATAAGTCTCTAAATTTAGCCTGTTCCCCTGATTCATTTAGCACATTATGAAAGTGTTGGATTTTACTGCTTTTCTGCATCTGCTCAGACAAGCATGTGGCTTTGAATCTGTTAACCCTGATGCGTTACATTTCTGTGGAACTGTCTTCTCATTCTGTGGGGAAACCTCCGCTTGGTTCGGCTGGATTATGTTTAATATCCTACTAAATGGAGTGTGTTAATCCTTTATTTAGACTTTCACATCTATGTTCAAGAGCAACTGTAGCCTCTTTTAAATGTTCTTAGACTTCTTTTGACAGGTTTTGACATCAAGGTGTTACTCTGGCCTCGTAAAATTGCTGCGCATTCTGTGAAATAGTTTGACGAATATAAGGATTATCTGCTTCTTAGAGAATTTGCTAAGGCTTACCGGTGAAACGTACAGACCTGCTATTTTGGGAGGAGAGGGAGGATGGGATACTTTGGGCTACCAATTCCGTCCTGTAATGATGAATGGTTAGATAGCCTACTCGTTACTGAGTTAATTGGGGTCATTTATGTTTTTCTATAAAATGACTCATCTAATGAATCATTAATAAAGTTATTTGTGGCATTCGTGTATGGGATCATCGTTATCTGTGACCGTGCGCCTTCCTTCAATGCAACACACTCTTGATGTGTATTTGTTCTTTCACCGGACATTTTATTACTCTCTTTCAAACGGATAGAGTTGAGTTTTGTTAATCATCTCCTTTTTCTTTGTTTTAACTTTTGCTATTTCACGCTTGTTCTTGCCTTATTTTCCTTCCTTCTGTTTTCTTCAGGTTTATTATATTATTCTATTTCCAACTTCCTGCGCTTCGTGCCGACTCATTTGATCTTCCTCTCCATTTTACAAATGCACTTAAAAGGCAGCATCTCTCCCCAAGTACCACTTGGGCGACGTCCCACACAGTACGAGAGGTAGCACTGGTCCCCCGCTGCTGAGCCCTAACTATTCTGTCAGTTCTTCCACGGTTTCCTCCTCGGCCGACGAGCTAGTTAAAAGGGTTGTCTTTTCTTCTTTAATTTTCCAAAGGTATTGAGCTTCTTCGTCACTCTTTTCAACATTGAGTTCCAATCTAATTGTCTTACAATTGGAGAACCGGATCCACGGGATAGTAATTATTTAAGTTTGCTGCCTTTGTAGATGGACTTTTTTCCTGAGAGTTTGAAAAGTGTGTCTTTCTCATCCCGAGTGCAGGAACACATAGGATCAAGTGTGTTCACCCCAATCTAATTCACCATAGATTGTTTTAAAAGATCAAATGTGTTCATTGATTATATTGTTCAAATTCTATAGGCTCATAATTTTGTGTCTGCGTGATGCACCTGTTTCTTGGATAGGTGTCAGAATCTATGTGTCTATTAAACGTGTTTCTAGTTCTTCTTATACCTCTGTCAGGCCTTGCTTTTGCTTTCATTCAAGACTGTTTGGTTTGGGGAGTCACGGATGGTTCAGTGGTAGGAAGTCTGTTTTTTTTCTTTTTCATTCTGGTACAATTTATTATCCGTTCCCTATTTTCCCCCAACCACCCCTGCCATATCCCTAAGGAACTATTGATCCAGTTACAGTCTCTATAGCTTTACCTATCCTGGATTTCATAGAAAAACATACAAGACAAAGAACAGAAAAACTTCACTAGAAAATAAATCTAAACTAGAGCAAATTTTAAATCAGCCAAAAGAGAAAACAAACGATAAGGTGTTAAATGTTCATTTAATGGCACCTGCAATCATCCACCATCCAATGCACTGATAGCAAGGCTATTCACATCCCCAGTCCTTGCTCAGAGAGGATCCACCAGAGGTTTAATCTGCCTGGGGGGTCCTGCAAATAGATTTAGGGCTTTCACTGTCATCCACAGTCAATGCAAATCAGATGCTCAAAAAGCAGACTATAATACAGTTCCCTCCTCCAATCTTGGATTTTATTATTCACAACCTTTGGATCACACAGGCTGATGTGCTTCCTCCACGTGGACTTAGCTGACACCTCACTTTGATGGCTGCTTGTTTTAAGACAAGCCTTTAAGACCCCAGAGGCTCTTCTTTCTGATAGACAAGCAACAATCTCAGTTCTTCACAGCGGAAGAATTCTTGCCTTCCATGTGGGATAGTCAGGTTCAATCCCCGAGCCAATGCACCTCGTGGGCTGCCACCATTCCTCCCTCAGTGGAGGCTTGTGTGCTGCCTCCAGACTTCAAAAAAAAACTAGGAAGAAAGGCCTGGTGATCAACTTTTTTTTAAAAAGCACCAAAGACAAGGCCATGGTGGCATAATAGGCTACACCTGAGCTTCTAACCACAAAGTCCAGGCCATCCTCAGAGGAAAGCTGAGGCTGTCTCCTCTCATAAAGATTCAAAGAGTAGAAAGCTAACGGGGCAGTTGTACCCTGTCTGCTAGGGTTGTTATGAGTCAGAATCCATTCGACACCAGTGAGTGAGCATAGATCACAACAGTCCAGTCTATAAGCAAGCCCGAGGATGGCACAGGACTGGGCAGCATTTCATTCCATGGTACGTGGGTCCCATGAGTTGGGGTCAGACGTCAAGGACAGCTAACAGTGCGTGCTTCCTTTTTCATTCAAGACGGGCTCGTGGCTGTTAGATGTTCCAGGGGGACTGTTCTCTACCATCAGGTACCCTGAGGCTCGCAGACTCGCATCTTTCCCTGCCCAGGTTCTGAACAAATTAAGAGGAAGACAATAAAAATAAACTAAATAGTAAGGAGGTGGGAGCGAGGATCAAAATAACTCCTTGACAAAGGCCAATGGGGAGCATCTAGTTAGTATGAAGACAAAATGGACCTCTAGCTGAACCCCAGGACTACCCGCCCCGTTACAGCACTGCTAGGCAGGAGCAGGCCGCCTCCTGTAAGGTCCGCTAAGAGAAGGCTTACAGGAGGGGTTGGGGTGTAGAAGACATGCCCTAAAGGTAACTAACTTCAAGAGAAAAAAGCGGAGGAAAATCAAGCAACATATGCCAAGGGCTTGCTCCAAATGTCAGCTATCACCTCCCAGGGGAGAGGCGAGTGAGAGAGTGGAAGAAGCCCGGGTAGTACACAGGGCATTCCCCCCAGGGACCATCAGGAGTGGGGAAGAAGGATACCCAAGTTATAAAGCGGTTAGTTGTCTTCAAGCCGATGCTCCACAGGGTTTTCCAAAAGCTCCGCAGAAATCCATTCCGTGTCCTAGCAACCTGCAAGCTTCCACCAGGGATGGGCGTTGGCTGTGGGGGTGGGGGGGGGCACTGACCAGGACTCAAACCAGGACTCCTACCTGGCAGGCAAGAGTGCCACCGCTGAACCACTGGCACCTTCATGGTACTCCTCACTTGCCTTGATCCGTGGGTGCCTTTCAACCGTTCCCTTTATCTTTGATGTTGGTGCCTATCAGAAGGATTGTTTTTGCTTTAAAACTGTGCTCGGCACCATGGGCATCCTTCGTCAATTCAGGAACACTCTTGGAATACTTCTCCACGCGTTTCTCTCTCTCTCTTTTTTTCCTTGCTGGAACTCCTTAAAGACAAATGCTGGGTGGGGCCTCTGAGTCAAATACTTACACATCTTCTGTTTCACATATTTCATTTCTTTATCTTTGCTCTAGTCTGGATTAATTCCTTGAGACTGTCTTTCAATCCACAAATCCACTCGTTGAAAAGACCGGATTTTACCCCATGTGTTAAGTCTGTGTTTCCTGGTCTCTTTGGTTTTTGGTTTTGTTTTTCATTTGCTGTTACTCTTTTTAAGTGGTCCCATCAGTTCTTCTTTTATATCCAATCACTGTGATTGCTTTCTGCTTATACCTGTGTGTCCCTGATTCAGTTATCTGGGGCATGGTTGACTCTCTCATTCTTTATCATCTTTTTTTTTTAATCATCTTCTTTATGATAATTCTGTATCATCTTTTGGGGATGGTAAGTACATTTATTTCAAGTCATTTTGAAAGTGTCGCATTATTTGAATTTCATCGGCAGTAAATCCATCTTCCATTTGTTGGCGTTCTTGGCTGTGTTCTGGAATTTTCCACCCACTTTCTCTATCCTGGGTCTAAGTCCGCCAGGTTCAAGTCTCACTGGGTCTGCCGGGCTGCACAGTGCACAGGGCTCGTTCCCATTACGTCATCTGGTAGCCTGCTCATCCCACCAATCCCTGAACTCCTTCTCCTCCTTTGGGGCCTGCATCTCGTCACGCTGGATGCCTTACTCCAACCCGAGGAATCTTTCTACAGTGCAAAGGGGGCCATGAACCCTCCCTTCAGTAGCCCTCCTACAGCTCTTTGGATGAAATCCAAACTCCTCCTCAACTACACATAATATAGCCTTTCTTACCCCTCCAGTATCCCTCCACCTCTCAACACACTCAAGTCATTTTGAGCTTCTTTCCGTTCTCCTCCGCCACCTATCTTTTGTATTATAGGCAATCAGGGTGAGAGCCCACAAAAGGAAGAAAATGAGTAAGAATGAGATGCTCCTTTGGAAGAAGCATGGGTAGCATGTGTTGAATGCTTTCTAAATCCAAGGAAATGCTTGCTAGAGCTTATTCCCCACTGTATCCTCTCCCTTTGGCAAAGAATCACACATATTAAGCCATCAGTGAATTTCCCCATATTTCCAAAGCAATTCTCCCTTAGATGTAGTGAATGAATTAGCCTAGTAAAGGATGGCTGAATTTAGAATTGCTGGAACTAGTATTTTATTTAAAGTCTTTACTTCTACATGCATAAGGAATAGTGGACTCTATATTCTCTTCCTTTTTATTGTTTGCATTGTATTTGGTTGGTTGGTTTTTGGCTTTATCATGGGGACCTTTGAAGCATGGTCAACTTAATAGGGAAGGTTCCATGCTTTTCTCTTGTTTTGTTTTTGGCTTTACTTATGTATTTTCCTGTTGGTGTCAGAGCTCTGGGATGCGTGGGGAGGCAGGCAGAGTCCTGACTAAGGGAGCTGCCTCCGCCGGCTGGCCGGGCCTTCTGCAGCAATTCACAGCAGGCTTGCAGCCAACAGGACCTCGCCTGGGGAGATGCTCGCCTGCTCCAAATGGAACCGTGGGGCAGCCTGCCTTGGGGTTACCAGAGCACCACCGGAGTATCGTGGCTGTCGGCATATTCTCCACTCAATATGGCTGCTCCCTAGGCCCCAGCAGCCTCCATCGGCATTTCTCAAGAGGTCTTTCCTGTGGGTTCCAGAGGCCTGAGTGTGGGGTGTGCAGGGAGGCAGGTGAAGTGCGAGCTGTGAGCACAGACTCCTTTGCACTGGCCTTCTGTAGGAACTGGCAGTAGGCTGCAGCCCACAGTGTCCAGGAGGGAGAGGTGCTGACCTACTCCAAACAGACTCCCAGGGAGGGTTGATACTGAGTCAGAGCAACCTTACAGGGCAGAGTAGGGCACCGCTGTTGAGCGTCTGAGACGTTCTACATGAGTAGAGTCTCGTCTTTCTCCCTCGGAGCAGCTGGTGGTTTCAAACTCCAGACCTCAAGGTTAGCAGCCCACCGTGTAAGCACATGCCTGAAAAGCAGGCTTCTGTAGAGATCGTTCTCTGAGAAAGGTTTCCGTCTCTTCCTGGTTATTACTCTGCTCAAGGGTTGTTTGTTTAACCTCATCAAAGAGTTATAGTCCCGACGTTTCAAATAAACCTCTCAACTTAATAGCATGGGTTAACAGAGAGCCTTTATAGTAACTGATTAGCCTTTTTTACATCTGTGATTAGATGCCTTTTTGTGCCTAACTTTGTGTGCATTTTTCTCTTTTTAAATAGTCTACATTTAACAAGGTAGCTACTTATTTTATTGGTTTACTTCCTCCAAAGAAGTCGCTGGAATTTATTTATCAAGTTTAGTGTTCTTTCTGTTTCTTTTTCTTTCTTTTTTAATCAGTTTATTGGGGGTTCATACAACTCTTATCACAATCCATCCATCCATGTGTCAGGCATATTTGTACATTTGTTGCCCTCATCATTCTCAAAACATTTGCTTTCTCTATTTGAGCCCTTGGTATCAGCTCCTCACTTTTTCCCCTCCCTCCTCAAGCCCCCTCCTTCACGAAACCTTGATAATTTATAAATTATTACTATTTTTTCATGTCTTATACTGTCTGATGTCTCCCTTCACCCACTTTTCTGTTGTCCGTCCCCCCAGGGAGGAGGTTGTATGTAGATCCTTGTGATCGGTTACCCCTTTCTACCCCACCTTCCCTTTACCCTCCCAGTATTGCTACTCCCATTATTGGTCCTGAAGGGTTTATCTGTCCTGGATTCCCTGTGTTTCCAGTTCTTATCTGTACCAGTGGACATTCTCTGGCGTAGCTAGATTTGTAAGGTAAAATTGGGGTCATGATAGTAGGGGGTAAGGAAGCATTAAAGAACTAAAGGAAAGTTGTATGTTTCATTTGGTGCTACACTGCACCCTGGCTGGCTCGTCTCCTCCCCGCGACCCTTCTGTAAGGGAATGTCCAGTTGCCTACAGTTGGGCTTTGGGTCTCCACTCCGCACTCCCCCTCAATCACAATGATAGGATTTTTTTGTTCTTTGATGCCGATACCTCCTGATCCCTTCAATGCCTCATGACCGCACAGACTGGTGTGCTTCCTCCACGTGGGCTTTGTGTTTCTAACTAACGTCGCTTTACTCTTCGCAAGTCCCTTCCTTTTGCTTTATTTAGATGATACTATCGATGACAAGAAAAACACAGCTGCCACTCCTGGGTAGCGACAATATTAAGCCCTGGCACATAATCAGCACTCATTCTTAAGGCAGATACCAGCACCACGTCTACACAGATGAGGAAACTGAGGCGCCAAGCAGTTCCTGATAACAGCAAATTGCAAATATCAATCGCTATTTAATTAGGAGCCACTTAAGGCAATGAATTCTCTTCAGAGTACATTAAAGCTAGTACGCTTCAATGTGTAATATTATAAAAGTCATTTTAAAATAAATATTCTGTAACCAACTTCCTCTTTGAACTAAAAGTTATTTAGGAAAGTGTTAAGATTGTTTATTTCAAGGTGGGAATGTGGGGTTTTAAAAAACATTCTTTAGCTATTAAGTTCTAGGTTGTTTGTTTGTTTGTTTTTCACCCCTTAAGTTCCAGTTTTATTGTCAATGTGCAAGTCAATAAATCCAGTAACATGTCTTTCTTTTTAAACTTGTTTATAGATTTACTTTGTGGCTCAACAGACTGGTTCCTAAACCTACATGCTACCAAGAATTACCTGCAAGATTTTTCTAAATAGAAATTTTGAGTAGCCATGCAACAATAAAGGAGACCAAGTAGGGTAGCTGGTTATGCACTGGATTATTAACTGCCAGGTTAGGAGTTTGAGCTCACGAGTCACTCCACCGGAGAAAGATTAATCTTCCTGCCCTGATAAAGATTTACAGACTCAGAAATCCCCTGGGACAGTTTGATGGCAGAGGGACAAGAAGGAGCTCAGGTGAGGCAATGAGTTAGCACTGGGTTGCTGGCTGAGCAGTTACGTGTGAGTGGATGTGACACTGCACGACTGGCAATCTAGGTCTATAGAATATCTTCGTGTGGATGTTCCCTTGTATGACTAAGCTATAGCTCTCTTGGCCACACTGATGGTTTTTTTGCATTCAATGCCACTTTTCCTTATTAAAATTGCTAACCTTGCGTTTATTTTTTAATGTTTGCTTGCTATTTTTTAAAGTCCTATGAGTTACTACTCTAGTAAAGGTGTATAGAGAATGTGTGTACACATAAACACGTATGGGGGGGGCTTCAAAAAGTTCAAGGAAAAGACGCAACTAAAAGATGGTGAATTTTCCCATGAACTTTCTTAATACCCTATATATGTATCCATGAATCTGTCTACAATGATTTCTTTTCTCTCTCTCTCTCTTTTTTCCCCATTTGGAGGTATAACTCAAACTGAGAATCTCTGCTATTTATTCGTGCAATTTAATTATCTATACTTATTTTGCTCACGTATATAAGGGGGCTTCAAAAAGGTCAGGGAAAGCTTCAACTATCTTTTAATTCCACTTTTCCTTAAACTCCTTACACCGCCGTCACAGTTATCTACAACGCCTTTACATTCTTTTTCTGTGTGTAAGTTTACCTTGGCTTCCTTAGTAATTTGGAATACTGTCATTTGACCAGTGATTTTTCTACCGATGCAATACTAAATTTCCATCAAAATATGTCCGCTATTGCTTTCCTCTGTGGATTCTGTCTGATCTCGGGCATGTCGTTTTGATCTACTGCTTTGTCTTCCACCAGCTTAGGCACATCGAGGCGGTTGGTGTCCATGCAGAATCTTCTCTTTCACAGGCTTATTACCCCCCCTCTATATTCAAACTGGAAAAGAAGACACCTGCTCAGGCTTGCTATGTGTCTCTGAACTTGGCTCTTCCCATGGTGTACCCCAAGGTTGTAGAACCTCTGTCCAGATTTCAGCTGGTTGTGATAAGCTCGTGCAATCAATCAAAGAATACAGAAACGTCCAGAAAATGAAGTAGGCTCTGGGGGTAGGAGTCAGTGGCAGCAGGGGAACTGCATCTAGGGATACCTTCTTTGTGGCTGCGAACGCTGCTAAGCCAGGGGGTACCAATGTTTTTGTTTTGGTTTGGTTTTAAGATCATTTTATTGGGGGCTCTTACAACTCTTATTACAATCCGTACATCAATTGTATCAGGCATATTGGTACATATGTTGCCATCATTCTTCTCTAGACATTTACTTTCTATTGAGCCCTTGGTAACAGCTCCTTTTATCCCCATCCCTCTCCCCCACCCTCGGCACCCCTTGATAGATTATAAATTATCATTGTTTTCATCTCACACCAACTGCTGTCTCCCTTCCCCCATGGCTTCTGTTGTTCTTCCCCCTGGAGGGGAGGGTGTGGTTACGTCTCGTTCATTGGGATCGGTTCCCCCCCACCTCCCCCCACCCTTTCCCCTACCCTTCTGGTATCGCTACCTCCACTCCTGTTCCTGAATTCCATGTGTCTCGAGCTCTTATCTCTTATCTGTACCTGTGTACATGCCCCGGTCTAGTCCAAAAGGAGAGGCAGCACTGGGGTCATGATAGTGGGGCTGAGGAAGCCCCAAGGAAGCAGAGGTATACTGTGTGTTTCATTGATGCTCTTACTGCACCCAGGCACCCAGGTTGACTCATCCCTTCCCTGTGGCCTCTCAGTGGGGGAATGTTCCATTGTCTGCAGGTGGGCTTGGGGTCTCTGCTCCAACCTCCCTTGTTCTCAACAATATGTTTTTGTTTGTTGGTTTGTTGGTTTGGGGTCTTCTGATGCCTGTTACCCAGTCCCAGTGACACCTCACGATCACACAGGCTGGTGTGCTTCTCCCACGTGGGCTTAGTGCTTCTCTGCTAGATAGCCAGGCAACACCCACTTTCTTCACCACCTTTGCTTATGGCCCTATGTTTTTATGTCTGGTTTCCAGCTTTGGCCTGCCATCGCTCCAAGTGCATGCAGTGACTGTCCAGATTCTTAGCTAGTGCCTCTTTTCTTTCTGTCTCCCTACCACTGACTTTCTCTTGGGAGAGCCACCCTAGAGCTTACCTCTAGGTTCCCCAGGGCACCGCTTCCAAATGCTGCTGACCCCAAGACAACAAAAAATGGCTGCGTATGGCGCTCACTCCTAAAAATTCCACGGTTCTTCTAGAATCCATCACCGTCATAAGTAATTCCTATACTAAGCTGTTTTCTAAGAAAGAGGAGCACAACTCCTTCAGTTACCAGCCTTCCGTAATCCTGTGGATTGGTTACTGAAAGATAATGGAAACACCGTCAAGTGCATGCTGCATGCCTCATATCTTTTTCTAGCATTCAGTCCTGGCGCAATATCTCAGACGGGATACAGCACTGGAACAGGAAGTTGGAGTTTCAGTTCTCATCTTACTCAAGAAGCCTACCCCAGCTTGTTCTGATTTGTATGACGAAAGGAAGAAGCATTCTTTATGGAGGCAAACTTCACTCGAAATCCTATGTGGAGATGGGGATCCAGGTATTATCCTTCAGAAAATTGGCTCTGCCTATTTAATGGTCTCTCCTCTGCCTTGGAAATATGATTTCTAGCCCGGTGAGCACAGCAAAGAAAATTGCTTCCTTTCTTAATAAAACTTAAACCCAGATTCGATGTGTGTTGACATCTCCCTTATACCCTGTCCGTTCCCCATTCCCAAGAGCAAGGCTATGGGCTCCTCTTTCCCCCCATCGTTAGCTCAAAAACTGGGGAGAAAACAACTTGTCCCTGCCCTCCCCCACCCCCGGAAAAAATTACTTTCAAGGACTTCCCTTTCAATTCAGCAAATGCACACAAGTTCAGACGCTTGGCCTTCCACTTGACCTTCCCTGTGCTTCCGCTACCCCACCAGGAACGGAACTAAGACAGGGCATTCTGTCCCTGTCACTAAAACAATGCCCATGACATAGATTACGCATGCTCCCTTCCCACTGGGCCATAACTCTTTCAAGAACAGGAACCAGGTCTTATTTATCATTATATTCCCCAGCACCCAGCACGGCTCCTGGTCCATAAGAGGTTTGCAAAACATGTTAGTTGATCCAATACAGAAACGTGTTCTAGCTCTCGTCCTTGCCAAGGTCATCATCCAGAGAGAGGTGCTTCAGCTAAACCTCAGCGCGCTCTCCAAAGCATTCCCGTTGAGAGCAACCTTCCATGGCAGCGCTTCCTGCTCACCCAACCGAGGCTCTGGGCTCTGCGTTCCCTGACTAGATGCGCGCTATATATTCCAGCCACACTGCCACCTCTGCTTTCGCTTCTCAACTCCGTGGCAGCCACAGTCTCCCACAAGAAAGAGAGACAGGGAGGGGAATGGTCCGAGTGACCTCGGGCTAGGACACCACTCCCGGATTTCCACAAGAAATGGCTGGAACACCTGAATTTCCCAGCCTGGCAACTTCAGACACAGCCCCAGGATTATAGCTGGTCTTTCCCCCCCACTCTTACCTCCCCCCCACCCCACCCCGGTCCCAGCACATCCAGACCAGACTGGTCAGACTGGTATTTCTGGGTCCCCAACACAGAGCAGGCCTGTCTCAAGGAGGCGTGGCCTCAGAGAGCCACAGCAGCCCCACCTGAGAATGATCCGAAGGTACTCGATCCCCTCTGCCTCCTCGCACTTGATGGACAGGATCAGGTTGCCCAGGCTGCTGCCAGTACAGTAGAAGTTTAGATGGTCCTAGGAACAGAAGCCTGATGTTAGAGAGGAGCAGGGACCCTCCAGACGAGCCCCTCAAACCACCTCCCAAACCCAGAATTAGGTGTCCCATGGCCATGAGGAAGAGAAGGCCAATGATGATGAAGAGGATGACTTCAGCAGTTACCAAATCCCGAACTGCCGAGTGTGCCAGGAACTGTGTTTAGTGTTTACTATTCATTGTCTCCTTTAGTCCCAACTAAATGGTGACAGCATCACCATCTCCGTAATTGCCCAGGGACCCACAACTAGTAAGTGACAGGGGCGTGTTCAAATCCAGGTCCATCTTGGCTCTGCAGCTCAAGTTCTGCCCCACCGGACACTGAGCCTCGCTCCCAGAGTGCAGCGCTCGCCAGTGCAGGCTAAGAGCACCTCTGCACCCACAGGTCTCGCCCCAACTCTGGCACACTGGCTAAGACCACCCCTTCCTGGAGCCCATCCCAGACCTGACCGAGCAGGGCAAAGGCCTGGCATCTACAGTTCAACTAGAGCCCCAGGGATGCAGATGGGGCCCACTCTTCGGGAGACTGCAAAGCCACCTCCTGCTGGAGGGGACCTTCTCAGAGACTTCTGGAACGTAGCCAGTCTGAAGGGTGGAAGAGTCAAAGAAAGGAAAAACCAGCACTTTGCAGCAGTTCGGGGCTCGCAGCATCCGTCCGCTGGAAGGACAGGCATGCGTAGCCCCAGTGCGCCTTGCAGGTCGCTGCATTTCTTATGAACTGAAGGTTGGGCACAGCCCCACACTGCACAAGTGTATTGGCGCCATTTTCCCAACAGGATGTGCGCGTTCTGCGTCTCTGCGTCACGATCTGGTCCTTCTTGAGATACGGCAAACCTTCCCGACGCAGTTTCACACTTGAGAGGCCACAGTCTCATGTAAGCATCACTTCGAGATGCACCGGGAGACCCAAAGATTCACCTGAGTCGCTTTAGGGTGCGACCCACTTTCCTGCAGCGGCTCAGAACTGGGTCCATCCTCAAAGGACTTGTTTGAATGAGGAGGGCACGAGGCCTTGAGCTATATTTACATGGAGATGGACGTTTCCAGCGTGTGGGGACAGAGTATTTTTCCTCGAAGGTATGACTCCACCCCATCCTCCTTCAGCTCTAATCACGACCCAGCCCATGGGTTCCTAGTGCATCTTTTGGGGGTGGGTCCCTACAAGAGACTCTTGCCCCGGGGCCATGCTGGCTCCTGCTCTACCCCTCTTCCCTGCCTAGGGGGCAGGACTGGTCAGTGAGCTCTCCAGCCCAAGACAGAGGGGAGCCAAGAAGGGTGCAGGACCAGGAAGGAGAAGAGGAGTGGAGGTGGGAGGAGGAGGGGACCCCTGGGCTCCCATCTGTGTGCCCCTTGGCCAGCGGTTTCCTCCGAGCCCCGGGCCTCACCTTCCCCAGGAAGTGTCTGCGGTAGGCCCTGGCTTCACTCTTGCATTCAAGCTTGTAGCTGAATGTGCTGGCCCTGAGATTGTCCTCCTCCTCCTCCTCGCAGATGCTGCTTCCCAGGGAGGTCGGCGTGCCCACGGTCTCCGGGTCCTCGATCCAGTAGCCCCCAAACTGGGGCAGGATAACAAGGGGGTACGGGCCGCCCTTCTCCACAACCTGAAAGCACAGGGCGGGTCTGACCAGGTGGCTCGCCCTGGGAGGGCAGCGGGGAGAAGCTGTCAGTAGTGGTGTCCCCTGCTCCGGGGAGGGGATCCCCATTCTTGAAGGCACAGGCAGTCATATGGGAAGCACCCGATTTAAACGTGGGGAAAGCTGGGGTTACAGAGTAAGGCCCTCAAGTCCCAGTCGCAAGGTAGAGCCAAGTAGGGACCATCCCTTTCCTCTCCACAGCCCCCCCACCCAGACCCCAGGCCCCCCACCCCACCCACAGGCCCAGGGACTGCTGCCAAGGGAAGGCAAGGCTGCCAAGAAGGGGAGCCTACCTCATCAATGCTGGGATAGGGAATATAGTCGTCCTGCAAGGCAAACCAGAGAACCGACCGTGAGTCCCCGGCAGGACCTATAACAACACTCTTTCCGGCCCCCTGCTCCCAGGCCGGGGAGCGGCGGCAGGGTGGGGGCCCGGCTGACTTCCCTAGGTACTGGGGAGCCTCAGCGGGGGACCCACAGATGAGGAAACCCTCTCGAGCCAGCTCTGGGATCCGGTTTCCCGCGAGCTCTTCTTGTCACGGACAGACCTGAACACAAACCTTGCTTGCTGGCAAGGCTGTCTGGAAAGATACTGCACTTCTCCCCACCCCCACCCTGGAGACACCAGCTTCTTACCCAGGAGGCCATCTGCTATGGATTGAATGACACCCCCCAAAACGAGGTGCCTAGCCCCTGCACATCTGGCCCTGTTTGTAACCGGGAGCCCTGATATCAATATCTCTGTGTCAGGCGGATTCTAAGCTGGTCACCTGGGAGTTACGTTACAAAGCAAAACAGACCACAGAGACAAGCACACAGGAGGTTAAAAAACAAGACACAGCGTGAGGATCATCTGCAAGCAAGGGGGCGCCAAGGATGGCCGGCAGGCGACAGAAACGAACCGAGAGGCCTCCAGGAGAAATGGACGTGGCTGCGATCCTGATTCGAACTTCGCACCCCAGAGCTGTGGGACAGTAAAGGTCTGCCCTGTAAACCTGACTCTTTGTGGCGTGCGTGAGATGGCAGCACTTAGAGACTAAGTCGCTGTCACTAGATACCAGGCTTTCTCTAATCCCATCTGCGGGCCGCACCCAGGCGAGGGGGCTGAGCCGCACTGCGAGGCCCTGGACTTGGAAGGAGAAGCTGAGAGCTAGCAGACTACCCGCTGATTCCCCTCAACCCGGCGGGCATGGAGGGTGCAGCAGGGGTGTTGAGGGGTCCAACTGCCTCGAGGGCTCACTCGAGGCGCCCAACTACATCAGGCCAAGGCCCCCTTTGCTGCCCATCACGCATCGGTCTAGCAAGGACGTGGTCCTTTAAAACGGCTCTTGGGGTAAGTCCGTGCGAAGGCAGGGGTTCAGATAGAAAACCTGCCCGCTGCTCCTTCCACCTGCCTCTCGTCGATACCCCCTTCACTGGGCCCTCACCCACCCAGCCCACCTTGTTCTTCTGGGGTCCTGGCTTCTGCTCTTCGAGCTTGATCCCCTGCGGAAACAAGGAAAAGAGGATCCGTGGAAGAGCAAAGGTGACAGACGAGGCGGAGCAGAAAAGCAAAGCGCCTGGCCTTGCTGCGGGTTAGTCACAACACAAAGACGACAGCCACCGCCAACACGCGCTGGGCCCGCACCGTGAACAGGGTGCCGCTGGCCACGCTCAGTCCTCGTGGCACACCCTGGCCAGGTAGCAAGGCACCATGGCTAAAGCAGGGCTGGAGCCGAATCGCCAAGCTCAAACACCAACACTGCCCCTGATAAAGCAGCCCCGGGCTCCGGGCTCCCCTCTGTACAAAGGGCACGATGGGGGCACCGACGACCGTGGTAAAGGTTGAACAAGGGCCTGGTAAGCACTCAAGGACTGTGCTTGCTGTGTGATCGATGTTACGTGTTTGCTGTCGCCATGACCAGAGCAGACGTGTCATTGGGAGGTTAGGCTCTGTCTCCAGGTCACATAGCCAGAGGGGAGGGGCAAGGCTGGTGAGTGTGCCCCATGCCCTCCCTGCTCCGCTCCCTCTCTGGCTGGAGGGTCTACAGTGACCCTGGTCCTCATTCAGTCACTTGTGACCCTTGACAAAGTGTAACACACCTTTCACCTCAGAAATGAGGATACCAGCACCTGCACACGCACACGCACACGCACACCTGACCCCTCCGCTACTGCCGGGATGAGATATGACGACGGGACTGGGGACGAGGGGTTCACCTACAGGTATCTGGGAACCCACCCCCGAGGAGCGCAGACGGTTCACTGTCCAGAGGTTCTGCGGTGGAATTCTGACTTCATGGGGTTTCGCAAGAGGGGCGTGCACGGGGGTGTTGTCAAAAACTGTTTGAATAACTTGGGAGAGGAGACCAATTCGGAGGGGAGCGTTGCAGAAGCCATCCCTGCCTAAAGCTAACCCAGGATCTTCATCTTCCCAAGTGGCCTCCCTCTGCAGGCTCCAGGGAGGAAACTGAGGCTCAGCGGAGGACCAAGGTCAGGGCCCGATTTGAAACACAGCCGAGGCCCCCTGGGTGCCTCTGTGGAGTCCAGGCTCCCTGGGGGCATTTGGAGGCAGCCCTCGCTGACTTCTCAGGGCTGAGCACCGGGCTCACCTGCAGCGGTTTACAGAGGGTGTGGGAAGGCCCCTCCCACCAGACAGGTGCTCCCCTCCCCTCCTCACAGAGGGAGAAAACCACCTGGGTGGCCCCGCAGACCCTGTGCAGGAGGGCAGAACTGGGCAGATGGGGAGGGGTGATGTCAGGAGTTGCTTTTGTTTGCTCTGCATTAGTCATGCCCTGCCTGGGAACAGACCTCGGGCGGGAGAACCGTTCAACGCCCTCCCCCACAGTGCACACACACACACACTTACTTTGCTCACCTCTCTGTGCGACACCCGCCCATAAGCCTCTTTTGTCTGAACCAAGAGACGGAGCACCCGGTAAGTGACTAGACAGGCTATTCAGCTACAAGGTGTATGGCTAGGACTTGAACCCAGGACTGACCAGATCCAAAGCCTGGCCTCTTAACCCCCACTGCCTCACAGGGACGGTTTCCCATCTTCAAAGTCCTCCTCTCCTGGGCTGGGAGTCAGGAGTCCTGGGTCCTCGCTCCAGCTCTTCACAGCTTCACAGTGACCGGGCAATTGAAAGGAGCCTCAGTTTCCACATCCGCAAGGTGATAGACAGGGCAGGATGTGGTCACTAGGCCCCCTTTGTCATCATGACTTCCCATGATGCCGATGTCCCGCTCAGAGCCACGGAGGGGCTGGGTCCCTGCTTCAGATGGCCACGTGTCGTCAGGCCCACTCTGGCTTGTGAGGTCTCCAAGTGGGTCCCAGCAGGACTGTGCTCCCCACCCCAATGGCTGTGCTCTATCTGAAACAGACTGCCAGGCTTCTCTTCCCAGCTGCCTCAGGATGGGCTCGGCCTCCCCGCCTGACAGTTAGCAGCCAAGTGTCCAGACAATTTGCACCACCCGGGGGTTCTGTGAGCCTGGGGTTTAATAAAACCAGGGTGATGTGCTTCAAGCCCCAGCAGTCTCAACTAAGACAGAATAAGCAGACCCTACCCCCACCCCCCGCGGTGGGTACACAGAACCAAACACACTGTCTCCAAGTGCATTCAGACTCATAGCAACCTCATAGGGCAGGGTGGGTTTCCAGGACTGTAACTCTTTACACGAGTAGAAAGCCTCGTCTTTCTCTCTCAGAGTGACTGGTGGCTTCAAACTGATGACCTTGCTGTTAGCAGCCCGGTGCCTAGCCCACTACACCAGCAGGGCTCCTTATGGAATGCAAACCAAACGAACAAACCCGCTCTCATCACGGCGATTCCAACCCTACAGCACAGGGGAGACCGACCCCTGTGGATCTCCAAGACTAACTCTTTATGGGAGTAGAAAGCCTCGTTTTCCTCCCTCATAGCGGCTGGTGGTTTTGAACTGCTGACCTTACATTTAGCAGCCCAGGATATAACCACGATGCCACCAGGTATACAAAAACCAAACCAGCTGCCATCGAATCAATGCTAACTCATAGTAAGCAACCTTCCATGGGTTTCTGAGACGATAACTGTTCACGGGAGCAGAAAGCCCAGTCTTTCTCCTACGGAGCTGCTGGTGGTTTTGAACTGCCGACCATGAAGATCGCAGCCCAGTACGTAACCACTGCACCACCAGCGGTCCTAGAGCTATACAAAGGGAGATAAAACCAAGACTTCCTGGCCTCCAGAGGCTCCCAGAAGACAACAAGCCCAGCAGGCGCTAAGCAAGAGGAGAGCTTGGGGCTGCCTTCTGTGCTCAGAGAAGTGCTGACGGGGAAGCAGGGCACTCTGGCTGGGGGTGGAGGGTGGGTGGGCTTGCGGGAGCAGCAGGGAGGAGGAGGGGTGACCAGCTTCCCAGGGTGCCAGGACTCCTCCTTGGCTTGAAAGTGAAAATCCTCCCTTTGCTCCCAGCAGCGGCTTCACATTAATTATACCCTGTCCTCCACCTCTCGCTGTCATGGAACACGCCATCCTCATTTCCGCAACTGGATCACAAGTCCCCTAAACGCTGTAAAATTAGTGTGTTCCACACGAGGCCCGGGCACAGCGCAGGAGCATGATAACTTGCTCGTGGTAATGGCACAATCGCTCATAATCTTCGTCCCTCCGGCCCCACCAATCCCCACGCTCAGGGAGACCCGGCCTTCCCTGGGGACCACACAGCCCTCTCAGCACCCCGCCTGCAGTCAGAGATGGGGTGAGAACCAGACGTGCCCCTCCTAGGAGCTCCAGAGGAGCTCTGGTGGCGTAGTGGGTTACACATTGAACTGCTAGCCACAAGGGCTGCGGTTCAAGCCCGCCAGCCAGCTGCTGCGTGGCAGAAGGATGAAGCTATCGACTCCGGTAAAGATTTCAAGTCTCGGGAACCCGAAGAGGCCATTGGACTCTGTCCTGCAAGGCTCACTAAGAGTGGGCATCGACTCCTGGTGGCGGTGAGCTTCTTAGAGTTTCTTCAGGAGCCCGGGTGGCACTGTGGGTTAGGCGTGGAGCTGCCAAGCACAAGGTCTGTGATCCGCACTCATCTCGGGAGACAAACGTATAGATCTACAGTCTCATCTCAGAAACCTATCCCATCTAAGGTCACTGCGAGTGGGGATCAATTCGATGGCAGTGGGTTGGGTTTGGTGGGTGAGCGGGGGTACCTACAGAGGTCTAGAAAAGTTCATTCCTATTAGCATTAGGTCCAGGGCTGTTTGAGCCCAGTCCCACCCCCCCTGTTTTGCCCCCCAGACCAGACTTCCTCTAAGACGGGCTTTATTTCCAGGAACAAAGGGCTCTTTCAGACCCTCCACGTCCGCAGGATTGACGGCATCCCCTCTTCTCTGCTGGGAAAGTTCTGGTTTTTTATCTGCTCCTTGTCACTCAGGCAGGAGTTTCCCAGAATTCCCCATGCCACGCTAGCCTGGGTCTCTCTTCTCCCGCCCTTCCCTTGGAGATGCCCACGTTCTCTGCATGGCTCATCCCAGGTGCTGGGTCCATGCAGACAGCCAGGTAGCCGCAGTCCCCCACCCCGGTCGCCACTCCCTCCTTTGAAGACACTCACTTGCATTTTCTCCAGCATCTCGAAGAACTCCGCGGACTGAAAAACACAAAGAGGGTGGGGAGAAAGACGGGCGGTCAGCCAGGTGGTGCGCTGAGAAAGCTTCTCCTCACCAAGGTCTGGAAGCCCCGTCCGTCCCTGAGGGACAAACCCCGCTTGGATCAAGAGGGGTCATTGGTTTTGCCTGGGCGGGACTGCAGGACTGAACACCCTAGTCACCTAAAACCCAAAGCCACCACGGCTGACCGGTAGCCCCCCCAGAAGAGCAGCCGCTTGATTTCTGTCAGGAGAGATGCCAGTGCTGCCCGAGAAAAGCCAAGTTCCCCCCCAAAAGCCTGCCCGTCCTAGAACTCATCCCAGCCCCGCCAGCAGGATTCGGGTTTGGGGTGGGTTCAGCCCAACAGGGGGGCCAAGGAGATGACCAGCACACGTGGTCTCCACTTCAGTGGTAGCCCAGCCCTTTGTCTCCCCATACACGAGCCCACTCGACCCCCGTGTATAAAACAGACCAATAAAAACCGCTTTGGCCCGACTCCATGGGGGCTCCAGCTTCTGAGGTCCCACCTTCTCCCTGCCCCTTGCCCTTTGACCCTACAGGTTGTGAACCAAAGCCTGACGACCAACCAACTGCAGGCTTCAGAAGCCTTTTAGAAGCGCGGCACGGCGCTTGTCCCAGCCTTTACCCCACTCGGAGGCTGCCCTTGTCATTGACCTCCAGGTAGGGACAAGAGCAAGAAAGAGGAAGAGCGATGGGGAGGAGAGGAGATGGAAGCTCGGCCGTCAAAAAGCAAATGCGGAGTTTCCTCAGAAGCGCTGTCCTCCTGGCATCCCAAGGACCCCGCTCCACTTTCTTTCTTTTTTTTTTTTAACAAACATTTGGTTTATTAGATAATTCAAAAAACATTCAATATTTTATATCTGTATTAACTAATATTTGAGTCCTAATTTTTTTTTAACATTTTATTAGGGGCTGATACAACTGTTATCCCAATCCATACACACATCAATTGTGTAAAGCGCATTTGTACATC
>NW_022111358.1:470959-472713 GCF_000313985.2 Echinops telfairi
ACATCTGCCCACTGTTAACAGGTTTCCAGAACAGTCTTGTCTCCAGACAATGGCAGGAGAACAGAAGGCAATGTTCGAGAGGGAGGCGTCTGTCTCCCTCACCGTCTGTCTCCCTCACGTCTTCGTGCAGCAGCAAGGAAAGCACCCACACTTTGCCCCCCTCCCCAAAGAGGAGAACCACGGTGAGGGACCCCTCTGGGGAGTCAGAATTGAACACAAAGACAGCAAGTTTGTTGGGGGTTTTGTAGGAGGAGTTAGGGGCGACCCAACACTGTAGCAGACTCTAAATGACTCGGGTCAAGATGAAGCTATTCTATCAGAGGCAAAAAAAAAAAAAAAACCTGCTCATCCACCAAAGGTTCAAGTTGTAACTTCTAGGCCCGCCCCCCAATGGGTGAACAGACAGGTGTAGGCACCCACATACAACATCACTGACCAGAAGGCACCACCAAACAGCCAGCTCCCAAACCCACCACTCCCACTTGTTCTGGGTGTAAATGCACCTAGCACACTTTGTACTCTTACCAACTCCAGTCTCCGGGAGACCAAGGTTATCAGACATAAAGAGCTTGTAAAAACCAATAAAGATAAACAAGATGAACAGAGGGAATGGTGCAGAACACACACGCCCTTCACCCAGAAGTCTATGCTATAAACTTACTCACACATGTGCATAGAGATACACTGAATTGCTCATTGCAGCCCTGTGTTGTATAACAACCACCACCAAAAAATGGAAGCATAAATACCATTCTATCAGAAAGTGCTTACAGTAGGCTTTAAGACAAACAAACAAACAAAGCCAAACTCACTACCACCAAGTCTATTCTGACTCATAGTTTCCATATAGGACAGAGAAGAACTGTCCCTGTGCATTTCTGAGGCTGTAACTCTTTACAGAAGTAGAAAGCCTCCTCTTTCTCCAGAGGAGAGGCTAGTGGTTTTGAACTGCTGACCTCAAGTTTAATTCACTATCCCACTCAAACTCAAACTCACTGCCATTGTGCTGATTCTAACTCATGCCGACTTTATAGGACAGCGGGTGCAGCTACCCCTGTGGGCTTCCAAAACTGTAGCTTTTTACGAGAAGAGAAAGCCTCATCTTTCCCCATGGAGTGGTTTCTGGTTTCAAACTACTGACCTTGGGATCACAGCCCAATGCATAAAAATAACCACTATGCCGCCAGGGCTCCATCAAAGTGGGCTGCGTGCATAGGATTAGATAAAAATGCCATCAGTAACTGACTGCCAATAATTTAGAAAACTTAAGTGAAATGGGTAGGTTCCTAGAAATACATAAATTACTGAAATGACTCAGGAAGGGAGAGAATATCTGACTAGACGTCTAACAAGTAAAGCAAATGAATTCATAAACCAAAAACTACACAAAGAAAAGGCACGGGTCCAGCTGGCTTGGTGAATTCTACCAAGCATTTAAATAATTCATACCAGTTCCCTGAGTTGCGGGCTCTTATCTGTAGCAGTGTACATATTCTGGTCTAATCCGATTTGTTAGGTAGAATTGAGGTCATGATAGTGGGGGGAAGGAAGCACCAAAGAACTAGAGGAAAGTCATGTCTTTCATTGATGTTATACTGCACCCTGACTGGCTCATCTCTTCCCTGTGACCCCTCTGTGAGAAAACGTCCAATTGTCTACAGATGGGCATTGAGTCTCCACTCCATGCTCCGCCCCCCGGCCCCCCATTCACCTTGGGTATGGTTTTATTCTGAGTCTTAGATGCCTGATACCTG
>NW_022111358.1:473785-475053 GCF_000313985.2 Echinops telfairi
CTCCCCAGGAGCAGTTCGTGAACTTGAACTCAAAATTCTCGACACCAACAGGGTGAGTGCCTTACCATTTCAATCGCTGTAGAAGAAGCATGTTATAAAACTCAACACCCTGTCAGGATACAACACTCAACAAACGAGGAATAGAAGGGAATTTCCTCAACTTGATAAAAGCCATCCACAGAAATCCCACAGCTAACATCATCCAGCACGTTCACCACTAGAGGCTTTCACTGCCACCACTGCTACTCAAAGTCGTGCTGAGGAGCCCTGGGTGGTGTGGTGGAGTGGTTCGGCATCAGGCTGCTAACCACAAGGTCATCTCTTTGAAACCACCAGCTGCTCCCCTGGAGAAAGATGAGGCTTTCATCTCCTGTAGAGAGTTATCGTCTCAGAAACCCAGAGGGGCAGCTCCATTCTGTCCTATACGGTTGCTATGAGTCAGAATTGCTTCATTGGTAGTGAATGAGTTTGAGATGGTCAAATGATTTTCAACCAGGGTGTCAAGGCCATTAAATTGGGAAAGAATCATCTCTTAGTAAATGGTGCTAGCACAAACTGATGGTCTCCCCTGTAAATCACCATACCCAATTCACAATAAAAAGTTGGGTTTGGGTTTTTGTTTTGTTTTTTAATATACAAATAAGTATATTAATATATACTTATTCATATATAAATAAGTATAAGTTGCTGAGACAAACTGAGTCGTCATATGAGACTAGACCCCTATCTCACACCATCTAGTCAAAATAGATCAAAGACCTAAATATAAGAGGCAAAGCTGTGAAGGTCCTAAAGGAAAGTGTGGAATAAAGTCTCATGGCCTCAGATTTGGTGATGGAGTGTTAGACATGACACCGAAAGCACAAGCAACAAGCGACACAGCAGATACAGTGGCTGCACCGACATGGAAAACTGCGCTTCAACGAACAGTACCCAGAACATAAAAAGGCAGTCCGCAGATGGAGGGAAACACTGGCAAACTATTATCTGATAAGGACTTGTATCTGGAAAGTATCATGCACATTGACAACTAAACAGTCCAATGATGCAATTCCATATCTCAACTTAAACCCAGGCACGGAACTGAACAGACACATCTCCAGAGAGGGTATACAAATGACCGAAAAGCATATGAAAAGACAGGATCAGATAGCATCATTAGTCATCAGGGAAGTCCAAGTGAAAACAATGAGATACCACTTCACCCCACACAGATGGTGGGACTACAGATGGGCCATCACAGGGGCCGAGGAGGATGTGCAGGGACT
>NW_022111358.1:475330-476518 GCF_000313985.2 Echinops telfairi
CCAATGCGTAACCACGACACCACCAGGATTCCTCAAGAGCAACGCAGTCCCACACAAACATGTACAAGAATGTCTACGGCTCATTATCCATAATAGCCAAAAGGTAGAAGCCACTCAAATGTCCACTGACTGATAAATGAGTAAGGAAAATGTAGTATTACCCACAGAATGGAATCGGATCGCATCAGAAAAGGGAGTGGAGCACCAAGACATGAGACCTGGTGAACGAACCTTTGACAACAGTATGCAAAGTCAATGGTGCCTGACAGAACCACACACTGTATGACTCCATTTGAATGAAACGCGCAGAATAGGCAAAGCTACACGGAAAACAGATTACTGGTGGTTGCTTAGGAATGAGGGCGCGGGTTGAAGGATACAGGGTTTCTTTGGAGGTCATGAAAATATTATAACAGTTACTATGCTCCTGGTTGCACAGCTCTGTGAATATACTCAAAACCACTGGATTCCACAATTAAGTGGGAAAATTGCAGGGTCTGAAGATTGTAACACAATAAAACTGTTACCAAAATACTTTTCCGGCATTCAAAAGAAAACAGTGGTCTTACTTTGCCTACAGGTATTTCCAAGATATCTGGGAAGAAAGCAAATACGGCGTCATCATTATATATAGATAGATAGATAGATAGATAGATAGATAGATAGATAGATAGATAGATAGATAGATAGATATTAAAGAAACTTAAAAACATCTGTATGTATGTATATAAATGCACAGAAAATGACCTGGAAGGATATGCCTCAGATTGCCAAAAAGTAGCTATCTTGTGATGGGTTGGTTTGGGTTTTGATTTATATTCTGCCTACTTCACCCACGTTACTTGTATAATTAAATTTCTTTTTAAACTGAAGTTTTGTGGAAGGGACAGAAAAGTATGCAAAGGGCAGGAACAAGAAACATATTGAAGGAGAAACATAAAATGGCCAATACACATATTGAAACAGCTCCAGCTCCTTCATGATCAGAGAAATTTCAATGAAGATAGTAGTAAGATAACATCTTTGAGGGAACAGATTGGCCAAGAGTGAACTCCGTCTTGGCAGAGACATGGAGGTAAGGACACAGGAACGGTAGGTACACTACTAGGGACAAGCTTTCTCAAGGGCAATTGGCACTATGTGTCCTCAGCCTTCGAGATAGACAGACACATCCTTAATGCTAGCCTT
>NW_022111358.1:478019-478956 GCF_000313985.2 Echinops telfairi
GCAGAGGGTCGGTAAAAAAGAAGACCCCCCACCAGATGGTTGCACACCGTGGTTGCCACAATGGGCTTCACCATAGCAACGATTGAAGATGGCGCAGGGCTGGGCAGTGTCACTCGGTAGGACTTAGGATCTCTCTGAATTGGAAGCATCTACTAACACCAGTGTGCAAGGCGTGGACTAGATGCTGGGCAAATGAGGACACACCAGCCAAGACTCAATGTCTAGGGCCCTTGATATTAATTATGAGATCATGAATGTCACAGTGGCTCAGAAAAAGCCCAAAGTACTTCCCGCTGGGAGGTCAAGCATATCCTTGGAATATTGCAGCTGTAGCAAATTACTCCAAAATGTAGTGGCTTAGTCCAATTTCTGTAGGTCAGGAAGTCAAGAGCGGCTTAGCTGAGTGGTTTGGGTTCAAGGTTTCTCTTGTGGTTGCAGACAGACAGCGTGCTGGCAAAGACGGCAGTCATCTGAAGGCTTCATTGGGACAGAAGGATCCACTTCCAAGATGGTTCGTCACCTGGCTTTTGGCAGGAGGCCTCAGTTCCTCATAAAAATGGGCTTGCCAAGAAGCCGTCTGAGTGTCTCCCCAATATGTCATCGAAGTTGCCCCAGGGGAGGCGCCTCACCAACTCGAGAGCACAGAAGCAGCTCCAGTGCTTTTTATGACCTCGTCTCCACAATCACACAGCAGCGCCCCGACTCAGGCTCCAAGTCCAGCTCACGCTCAGAGGAAGAAGAATTAGGTCACCGCATACACTCGAGTATAAGCCGACCCGAATATCAGCCGGGGCACCTACTGTACCACAAAAACTGCATTACAAATCTGCTGGAACTCCAGCCTGTGAGAACACGAGGCGTCGAAGGGATCAGGGATCAGGCATCAAAGACCAAAATAATCATAGCATTGTGAAAGATGGGGAGTGTGGAGTGGGGA
>NW_022111358.1:479277-480366 GCF_000313985.2 Echinops telfairi
GAGCACTTTCATCCTCAAAACAGCATCCTAGCTTTTCAACAGATCGACCCCATGCAGCAGATGGACCAATGCAATGAGTCCTCCGATCTCCTGGCTGCTGCTTCCATGAGCATTAACTGTGGAACCCAGAAAGTTGGACTCCTTGATAGCTTCAGTCTTTCCTCTGTTGATCATGATGCCAAATATGAAGATCTCGGTTTTCTTTGTAGCCCACTGGGAGTGCTCTCTAAACAGCAGTGATAGGAAACGTGGAGTCTCTGGGGAGTGCTAACCAAAAGAGTCCACCCTGAGGCGTGCTGGAAGAAAGTCCTGGGGATCTGCTTCCAAAGAATCAGCTCCTGAAACCCTTTGGGGCACAGCTCTACTCCGACACGCACGGGGTCACCGTGAGTCGGATCAACTCAACGGCAACCGGGTTGGTGATTAGAGACCGGTTTTGTCCCTTGGAGCGAGGGTTTGGCAACTGTAGCGTATTTCATTTCCCCTGTTTATGACTCTTTCAGTGGCATCACCAGGGAGGAACAGATGGCACCGCCACCACGATCAAAGGGTGGCACCAGAATGCGCCCAGAGTCTGTGGTGGTGGCACACTAGCACAGCAGGGGGAGGGGCCCCTGGGATCGTCGCGCCACCATATGTGGTGTCTCCCATCACCACCCAGTGTGGCACATGACTCGTCACCCACCCATGTGTCAGTCAGGGTGCCTGCAGGCCCACTCACTCCAATAGACCTGCCACCACTGAGAGAAGGGTCTTCTCCTAGGCCATTGGGATAGGGAGGACTCGGGGAGTTGCAGGGGTGGGACCAGAAGGGACAGGCTATGCAGCATGCCCACGGAGGGATGAGGGGAGAGGCATCAGGAAGAGAAGAGAGGGTCGGTTTGGGCACCATGAGTTACAGCACTGAGTGGCACCAAGCCTAGTGGTGGCAGCCACTGGGATGTTTACCCTTCCCTGATGTCACTGGTCTCCCCAGAGATGAGACATGTTTCGGTTGCTGTTTAAAAAGTGCCTGTGTGCGATCACGAGGTTTCGAAGGGATCGGGTATCAGGCATCATCAGAACAAAAAATCTTACCATAGTGAATGA
>NW_022111358.1:481208-484549 GCF_000313985.2 Echinops telfairi
GGGCAGGTGGAGAGAAGAAAGGTGTGTGATTCATCATCAGCCTGAATGAGGCAATGGGGGGATGGCTCCTGCGCGGACAGCGCCTGGGAGTAGAAGCCCGCCCGGCTGGCCCGCTCCCCCCGTGACGCACTGGCCTTTCCAACTGGACAGCTCCAGGCTGGCGAGGAGCGTGTCTCCTTTTCCACCCAGAAGCGGGGTGACTCAGGCTAGCAAAGAACACCAGCCCTGCCCCTTCAGACCCACCCTCGGTACACACACACACACACACACACACACCCTGAGGTGGCATCACACAATCGAAGGGACACAGTCCGAGCTCCCGGACTCACGGCACTGTCCTGCAGGCCCTTGAGGGATCACGTGAAGCCCTGCCCTGAGATCCCCGTCCATCAGCAACCAGACGGAACAGGATTCCGCCTCGGTGTCAAAAGCAGGGGCCACTCAGCTCCCCCCTTATTATTAGCATCAGCCGCTGCCATCCAGCGAGGAGACCAGCGCTCCCCACGGGCTCTGCGTGAGCAGCCTGTCAAGTAGGCTGCGAGGTCATCCATCACCCGGAGCTAGCACCCAGCGCAAGGTCGTCACAGGGTGGGCCTCGTGGTTCCGTTCTGATCCAATTCTACCCCCACATCCCAATATAGCAACCACCTGGGTTCTTCCTCCGAAGGACAGAGGGAGTCCTTGGGAAGAGAGTGCTGGAGGAGGCCCGGGCCAGCAGGAAGTATAAAGCCAGTCTGGGAAAAACCTTCCCTGCTCCCTAACTAGGGACCCTCAGAAATCTCATTCTAGAACCAGTTCACGGTGCAGGCATTGAAGAAGTAAATGCAATGGAAGGAATATAGGGAGGAAGGGAGGGAGGGAGGGTGTGTGTGTGTGTGTGTGTGTGTGTGTGTGTGTGTGTGTGTGTGTGGTGGGGGATGCTGTGTGAGACAGACAGACAGGAAGGAAAGAAAGAACATGAACTGCAGCACACCTCAGTACCACAGGCTCCTCCCTAACCAGCCAGCCCTCTGACCTTCGACAACTCCACACGTCAAGAGTGAACGTGGCCTTCCCTGCAGATGGGTGGCCACCTGTTCTCTCCTTCCAGCTGGTGAGGCCCCTGCCAACACACTCTCCTCTCCCTCCTGCTCCCCTCTGCCTGGTGGGAGAAGGAGCACCTGCTGCCGCCCACCTGAGGCGCGGCCCACCATGTCCCATAGCTCTGCCTCCTCTCCCGGCTCCTGGAGGGGAGGGTGTGCTAAGGTGTGAGCACAGTCCAGGGAAAGGCTGCCTGAGCCTCAGATGGCCTGCTCCCACAGCAGCAGGGGAGCAACAGGCGTCCACACATACAAAGCCATGACACACAGCATGAGCTCCTTGCCCAGGGGCGGCTACCTGGTGACTCTGTCCATCCATCTCAACTAGGCCAGACAGCAGCAGGAGGGAAAGGCATGTCAAGAGCAATAAGAGACATGTGAAATCAAGAGACAGACTAAGGTGATGCTTCCACCCAACTTGGATCCCAGGAAAACAGTGGAGACGTGGGCGGGCAGTGCTAGGAAAGGGAGGGACGAGGGCTAGGGGAGGGAAGGCTTTCTGGAGAGTTTTATAGTTTATGGAAAGCTGGGGAGCACACACCCCATCTGGAGCCAGATGGATGTGCCCGTGCCTGCCTAACTGCCCTGCTTTGTGGCTGGCTCGGAGGCCCATGTCCACAGGGCCAGCAGGGTGAGGGCCAGCTGGCCGCCAGCCTGATGGCTGTGTCCTGCAGAAGAAGCCAAGGCTGTTCCCAGGCAAGATACAAAAGGTAGTTCACTAGCATGGAAGCTCCCAGACCAAAACCAAACTCACTGCCGTCGAGTCCATGCTGACTCCTGACCACCCTGCAGGACAGGGTAGACCCGCCCCTGTGGGTGTCCACGTCTGTGACGCTTTATGGGAGTAGAAGGCCTCATCTTTCTCCCACCGAGTGACTGGTGGGTTTAGCCCAACCAACTCTTAACCACCACGCCACCCAGGGACCCTTCCCTTGATTTTGCTCACGGCTGTGTCCCCAGGAGAGCCCCTGGGTGGACCAGAAGATTCACACAGTTAGCTGCGAAATGAAAAGCTTGGCAGCTCGAATGGACCCAGCAATGCCTCGGAAGAAAGGCCCGGCGATCTACTTCTGCAAAGGCAGCCGTTGAAAACCTCATGGAACACAGTCCTACTCCGATACACACGGGATCGCTGCGAGTCAGAGTCGGCTCAAAGGCAATCGGTTGGGTTTGATCTGTACCCCCGGGACCTAGAATTGCCCGGCACACATAGTCGATGCTCAAGAAATAGCTGCCAAAGGAATGGCTCACTACAATGCCAGCAAGATGAGCCTGCAGCAGGCCATGCAGTAGGGAGCCTCAGGCCCGGGAGTGGCCAAGGCTGGGTCCTCGGGAAGGTGAGAGTCAGGGATGGACAGGCTGTTAGCGCTGTTCTCTGGTTGCAGATGGCAGAGAACTTCCTCACCCTCAGATGGTCAACCCTACTGCTAACAGGTGCCACCGACAAGACTGTCATCAGAATCATGGCCCGTTCCAACCAAGCCTCCCGGCCACCATACAGCCATCTTCACGTTCATCTCCCAGTTCTTGAGCTCTCCCCGGCCCCACCGCTCATGTTGAGCACACTGCTTCCATCTCACAGTAAGCGTGGCTCCCCGGCTCCTGGAGACCGCACATTAACTCTAGCACTTGGACCAGGCACCTGCGATGGTCTTCTCGGACCTACAGCGAACATCATCAACCTGCTGCTGGTCAATCAGTTCTGACTCAAGGTGACCCCTAAGTGTTACAGAGTAAGCCTGCTCCATAGGGCTTCTGGGCTCTAGTCTTTAGGAAAGCAGGTCACCAGGCCCTCCTACCCGGCACTGGGTGGGTTCCACTCACCAACCTTTAAGTTCATCGTCAAGCACGAACCGTGTGTACCACCTAGGGACCTGGGGTCGTAAACCTCAGGATACAGCAAAATCTCCTGGAAGGCTTATTAAAATGCAGGCTCCTGGGACCACCACCCTCAGAGTTTCTGAGTCTCAGACAGAAAATCTGTCTGAGAAATTCTAACAAGCTCCCAGACTGCTGGTGCTGCTGGTCCAGGGGCCACACTTGGGAAGCTACTGGCCTTTGGGATTAAGCATACTAAAGGCACGTGGTGTGTGCGTGGGACCACCCTGACCAGAGCAGATGTGGGGCAAGGTAAGGCAGAGGGAGGGGAATGTCTGGATTGCCACAGCTGGCAGACTGGATTACACAGGACGTGTGCATGCAAACGGCTACAGGTCACCCACTACCAGCGCCAAGTCAGAAAGAGGCCTCAGTGTTACCCAC
>NW_022111358.1:485952-486950 GCF_000313985.2 Echinops telfairi
TGTACATGTCCGCATGACAAAATGGATGTGTGGATTGTTATAATATATGTAAGAGCCCCCAGTAAAATGATTTATTGTTTTTTAAAGAATACAAAGAAAAATGTATTATACAACAATATGAACTGGTGATTCGTTATACTTCATCAGCCATCAAGGAAATCTAAGTCAATCGAATCCAAAGAATCTTATAAATAAAATGAAAGCGATTTAACCATGAAACAACAAAAAAAGATGCCTATGTTGACCAAGCAGAATTCATCGACCAGTCAAATCAGCCCCAAGCTCTGCTCTGGGTCACAGGGAACATTAGATGTTCCTGAGCGAGAACAGATGATAGGAGCAATGCTTTAGGCAGGCCAAGGGACTTTCTGTTGGCCACCTCTGATGTGCCAGGCACTGGGCTCTGCACCAGGGACGACACAAATGCCTCTGGATAAACCTCACAAATGCCCAAGGAGGGAGGGCTGGAGTAGTGATGTCATAAGCCCAAAGCGAACACAGTCAAGGCAGAACCCAGATTCAACTCCGGATCTATGTGGGTTTGCCAACTCAGGCTTTCCCACGGATGACTGATAGGCATCTCAAACACAGCAAACCCCAAACAGAACTCTCATTCACGCTTGCCCTCAAAAATCTCCCTGGGGCAAGGGTGTGGGGAAGCTGGAAGCCTCTTCCATGGCTCATGGGACTGTAAAATGGTGCAGCTGTGGACAACAGGGTGGCGGGTCCCCCGCCCAAAACCAAACACAGAACTGCCAGCCCCACTCCTTGGGATGCACCCAAAAGATGAACGGCCAGGGGCACAAACAGAAAGGAACCAGTGCCCATGGTTCACAGCAGGTGGAAACGTGGCAGTGTCTACCAACCGAGGAGCGAATAAACAACGGAAGAGCTTTCTCTGCGTGCACCGGAAGCCACTCGGCCGTGAAGATAAACGTGGGTCTGATACAGGCTGCGAAACAGACGGAACGCGTCGCACCCAAAAGGACACACACGGT
>NW_022111358.1:491990-493657 GCF_000313985.2 Echinops telfairi
AGACAGTGTAAGATATGACAAAATAATAAATTATCAAGGATTCATGAAGGAAGGGGAGTGGGGAGGGAGGGGGAAAATGAGGAGCTGATGCCAGGGGATTACATGGAGAGCAAATGTTTTGAGAATGATGAGGTTAACAAATGTACTGAGCATGCCATGGGGAACTTGCACACTTGCATGTGCTTTATATCATTGATATATGTATGGATTGTGATAAGAGCTGCACAAGCCCTCAATAAAATGATTTTTTAAAAGAAGAAGAGGAGCAGTGACTACACCACACACACACACACACACACACACACACACACATTTTTTTTAATTGAACCAAATCAGAGAGCTTGGGGAGACCCCGCCTGCAGCTACAGCTCGAGGCTCAGAGAGGCACCCTTACACAGTGTGCTGTGCGATTAACCAGCGCCTGCGTGTGAAGAGTGAGAAGCCAGGCTCGCCTGGGTCCCAGAGGCCCCGTCCAGCATTAATTAACATGTCACCCTAGGTACCAGTCCGGGGTCCCTGTCCAGCTTGGGGAGGAAAGCAAAGTCTCTGACTCAGAAGAGGGGTACGCATGATCAGCCGTCAGGGAAGGCAGGACGCTGTGACAGCAGGGTGCGGCGTGCGGCTCTGCCCCTCACCAGGCTGGCCGGCTGGCTCCTCAGCCTCGGAGCCTCGCTGTTCAGCTCTGTAAAATGGCCCACTTTGCCAGGTGCTTATAATCTAGGATTTGGCACGTGTACAGTGCCCGGGCAGAGTGTGGCATGGAATACAACTGGGTACATGCCAGCTGTGAGAGCCATCATCCCTCCCTCCCAGATCGGGTTCCATGCTCATTCTTCACACCCAGGTGGGTCCCCAGGACAACGTACAAGTTCCCCAGGGCATGCTCAGTCCCACCCAAGAAACCAATCCTGTCTCGAGTCCCTCCCTCCCCCACCCCATCCCCCTTCCAGTCTACTGCTCCCTCTGGCAAAGCCCCAACCTGAGCTTGCTGGGGCCCCAGAAACCACCCGCATCCCACAGGAGACCCAGGAGGGCAGGACGTAACCCCAGGACACAGCTCAACCCAAGGCAGGCAGAGGAGGGCCTTGGTGTGGATCCATCTCTGGGGGCTTGAGACAAGGGAGCAGGTGGGGAGGAGCAGTTTCTGGACCAGGAGCAAGATCATCACGTCCGTTTACAGGAGCCATGGGCTAGAGGGGACCCTAGTTGAGGGGAAGGCTAGCAATCTCCGTTCCAACTCTTCAGATTCTGTTATAAAAGATCCTCTTAGGAGAAGGGATTCTAGCAAACTCACTGGTCTTCCCAGCCCTAAAGCAAAAGGGAGATGATTCGCTAGACCTAGCTGCCCCTAGGGAGCCCTTCTCTCCCTCCCCTGGACGGGCCAGCCTCAAGCTCACCCCACAGACTCCATGTTCCCTCTTGCCTCTGCCTCTGGCCGATCTCCATTCCACCTCCTCCACACCAGTGGATCATTCAGCAGTGGTGGGTCAGGGGTAGAATGCTTGCCATCCGGGCCAGGGACCGAGCTAGGGTTCCGTGCCCAGGCAGTGTGCCTCATGTGCAGCCACCCCCCACCCCATCTATCGACAGAGGTCCGTATATTGCTGGGGTGCCCAACAGGTGTCAGCAGAGCTGTCGACCAAGATGAACTAGGAAAGAAAGCCAGG
>NW_022111358.1:494151-497277 GCF_000313985.2 Echinops telfairi
CTCTAGGGTACGGCCCTCTGGTTGGGCTGGTGGAAAGCGCTTGTCTAGTCTAAGCTCCTGGGCAACCCTCCTGTGGCTTGTCATCTCTCCCCTCCCCCCGCCCCACCTCTGCTGTGCTAGCTTGTTTAACGGCTTCTATGTCAAAAGAAAATGACTCAAAATACACCCTAGGCTAACCTGCCTCATTAACATAAGAAAGACAGCCCTTATCCGAATGGGATGCGCACCATGTATTCTTAGGACACATAATTCAACCCATAACATTCCACCGCCCTGTGGTTCCACGCCTTCCAAAAAAAATGCATGTCCTTGATGGATGCAAAACACATTTACCCAAACACGTGACCACAAATGTCTCGACTCCATTCCAAGTCTCAAATCACATCTTCTGAAGCATCTGTATCAAATACAGGAGAGACTTGAGACCTACTTCGTCCTGGGACCTGAGAAATCCATGCTTCAGTGATGTTTCCAAAGTACAAGGGGGGAGTGGGTGCAAGGGAGACGTTTCCATTACAGATACCAGAAGAACTGGAGGGAATCATGGGCCCCAAGCAAGTATGAACCGCAGTAGAATCAATGACGTTAGCTCTCAAGGCGTGGGAAGACGCCTCTGCTCCCTGAGGCTATCTGCAATGGCCTCTCCCTCCAGACTTGGGGGTCCTCAGGCTTCTGGGTACAGGACCCTTGGCCCTGGGCTTCTAGGAATAGCAAGTCTGCTAGTCCATCTGAGCAGCAACCCCACCCCTGAGCAATTCTTGTGCCCTATCGGCGCGGCCGCCCTTCTCAGCTCTGGGCAGCTCCCGAGAACCCTTTTGGCAAAAGAAAACAGCTCCATAACTCCAGAACCACGCTGAAGGTATGACTCTTTGAAACCCAGGGGGCTGTGCCTCTCTCTGCCTGCTGGGACCCTTACACCGCTGGGGACCAGCTCAGCCGCAGTTAACAACAACCTTCCTTCCGCTCTCCCTGCCCATGCGCATTCCTGCAGTCTCATGCCCCCACCCCGATGAGTACAGCATGCCCTGAGCTGGCAGGGCCTGTCACCCTCCTCCGCGGGCAACCCGGCCCTGGCCTCTGCTCTTGCCAAAGGAGAGGCGGAGAATGAGTGATGACCTTTCCAGGTGAAAATGGCAAACCCTCTCTAGTTCTAAAGGCTCAAGACCAGCTCAATGCCATCGAGTCGATGCCAACTCATACGACCCTACAGGGCAGGGTAGAACTGCCCCTCTGAGTTTCTGAGATTGTGACTCTATGTGAGTAGAAAGCCCCGTCTTTCTCCTGACTGCTTCAAAGTCCGCTGGATGTACACAAGTCATTTCATGAGTTGGGAGAAGGGCTAATCTTTACTGAGCTCTTTCTAGATATGGCAGGCGGTTGACAAGTGTTTTAGATATGGTCTCATGTTTAACCCTCATTAGTATACCCACAACACAGCTGAGGACCCTGAGGGGGAGAGAGTTCAGTCACGAGGTCCAGAGCTGGCAGCAGCAATGAGAAGCAGCCGTCAGCCTCCACACCCAGGCTGTGCCCACCACAACAGTAAGGTCTGTTGCTGACATCAGCTGGTTGAGACCAATTCCCCCACCCCACCCCCAGCCTCCTGAAAGCCGGAGCCAGAATTCCCATTGCACTTGACTTGGTCTGGCTACATCTTGACCACAATGGCTGCCGCCGTCTGATCATCTCTGAAACCTTAAGCCCCTGGAGGGCAGAGACATCCACAGGGCAGACGCCATCGAATCTGAAATGCCATCCCGCGTAAGGTGCCCGCAACTTTACGCTCCACTAAGCAAGCGAAAGCACTGCCAATTACAAACGATGGCAGGCTGTTGCTGGTAAGTAAAATGCCTCTTGATCTCAGAGCTGGTCCCTGAGCCAGGGAGGAGTGAAATACAGTAGCAGATACTCAGTCAGTATTCGTCCCCGGTAATTATTTCTGAGGGTACTGGAAAGCACCCTGAACCGGAAATCACAAGACTCAGATCTCCGCAGCTGGCTAAAGGGAGCGCTTTATTGTCTCTGTAAGCCTCAATTTTCCCATCTGTAAAGTGGGGAAATAATTCCCTTCGAGAGTAGCCATGAGAACCGGAAGAGCTCCAGAAAGCACTTTCCGAGTGGTGTTGTCATGGTTAGGGGCCCTCAAGTCGGTTCCGACTCACAGTGACCCCGTGTGCAACAGAACAAAGCACCACTCAGTCCTGCGCCACCCTCACAGTTGTGATGTTTGAGCCCATTGCTGCAGCCCCTGTGTCCATCCATCTCGTTGAAAGTCTTCCTCTTTTTCACTGGCCTTCGGTTTGATCAAACACGATGCCTGTGACAGTTAGATTTTATGTCAGCCTATACCCGTGTGCAAGTAGAGGCGAGGAGGTCCAGCCTGTCAACCAGGTTGCTGCCTGGTGATGCCTCCTAGAGGGGTGGCCTTTTATAGAAGAGGCACTGAGAAGAACTGGGCCCTCTCTTGCCCCTCGTTGCCTACTTGCTTGCTTGGATTCTGCATCTGGACCTGCTCCTGCCAACCTTGGATCCACACGGTTTTGCACCTACCAGCCTGGGATCCCCCAGCTTCCCGCTTTGCCTTCCTGCTTCAGTGGGCCAATGGCTACGCAAGTCAGGAGGGCCTTCAGCTAGCACCTGACCCATAGACTGAGCTGCACTGCTTTCTTCATGTAAAAGTATTTCTTGATACAAACTTTTTTCTTATACGTATATGAAGGTCACACTGGTATTGCTCCGATAGAACACTCCGCCCTTTTCCAGGAACCAGTCTCTGGGATAACATGCCCAAAGAAGTATGAGAGGTGAAGTCTCACCATCCTCACTTCAAAGGAGGGCTCTGGTTGTACTTCTGAGACAGATCTGTCTGTTCTTCCGGCAGTCCATGGTACCGTCGCCAATACCATCATTCAACAGCATCAATTCCTCTGTGGTAGTCCTGATTCACTGTCCAGTGTTCACATTACATAAGCAACTGAAAATACCATGTCCTCAAGGGGACGCCTTGCTCATTAATACTGTACAGAGAGCCTGTGCTGTTAACAGGTATGCCCAGTGTGATAACTTTGCTTCCAAGAGCCCTGATTCTGAGCTGTCCTAACAGGAGGAAATAAAGGAAGGGCATTA
>NW_022111358.1:499747-502013 GCF_000313985.2 Echinops telfairi
ATGGATGGATGGATGGATGGTGATAAGAGTTGTACGAGCCCCCAATAAAAGGATTTTTTTTTAAGTGTAACGATGGTATTCAACCTGTCAATCAGGTCACAGCCCAGTGGTGCCTCCTTGTGAGCGTGGCCTTCTCATAAAAGGGTCCCAGCAACCTCCCCTTCTCTCTCTGCTCTCACCTTCCTGCTGGCTGACCCTGAGAGCTGTCAGAGCCACTGCCATTGGATCCACGACTTTGTCCCCAGCGGCCTGTGATCTTCCTGCATTCTGCGTCTGGCCTGTGACTGCGAGTCTGAAGAGGGACTTACGAACTATTATTGGACTTACACACTTGCGTTGGACTGGGTGGGATGTTTTCTCTGTTCATAATTAGTTCTTCCTATAACGCTCTCTCTTACACATATGAGTGTCACTGGATTTGTTTCTCAAGTCAACCCGGCCTCACTGGTTCCGTTTCTCTAGAAAACCCAGCCAAACACAGTGCCCTTTTCCAGGAACCAGTCGCTCGGGAGAACATGCCCAAAGTGTGGGAGATGAAGTCTTCCATCCTCACTTCCAAGGAGGACTCTGGCTGTACTTCTTCCAAGACAGACCTGTCTGTCCTTCCGGCAGTCCGTGGTACCTTCAGTGTTCCTCACCAACAGTCTAGTTCAACTGCATCAATCTTTCTGGGGTCTTCCTGATTCATTGTCTTGTGGTATTCTTTACTCGTTGTCACTGCGAGTCTGCCTCACCTCAACGACAGTACGTTGGGAGGATTTTCTTAGGCGGCGCCTTGGAAGAAAGTCCTGGCTGATCTACTTCTGAAAGGGCAGCATCTTGACCACCCTAAGGAGCCCAGCTCTACCTTCTGCACCTGCAGAGTCACCATGAGTGGCCTCGACTCAGCAGAGACTGGGTTGCTGCTGTTTCAAGAAACCTTCATGGAAGTAGATTGCCAGGCCATGCTTCCACAGTGTCACTGGGTGGATTCGAACCATCAACCTTTCAGTTAATAGCTGAGAGCACTGAGGGACGTGGACAATGAAGAGACCCTGGGGCGGATGGGGACGAGCAAAGAGCAGCACGGGACTCTCAGTGGATCTCAGCTTCCTTCCACCAAGCCTCCCGTTCCCTGAGAAGGGCATTGCGCCCCTGTGTTCTACAGCTCAGAGACCCTCCTCATATGGCGCCAGTGGGCCATGTGTCTGGTGAGCCTCGCAGCCTGGTCCCCTCCCTCCTTCACTGTGGTGGTCTTTGTTCTCGGGGACGCCTTCCAACTCACTCGCCCCTCTCACATTACTACACTTCCTTCCGATCTCCCTCTTCCTGCCCTGCCCTCCTGCCCACTCTCCTGCTGGCTCCTGGAGAATGGAAACTGCAGCCAGGCTACCCGGCACATCTGGAATGTGGGTTTGGAACCAAAGGCAGCAAAAGCATGCTGAACCTGCCAGCTCCTCTCCCCATCCTCCTCCACCAAGGCCTTTTAAGGGCCAGACACAGACCCAGGGGACCGCCTAGAACCCAGCCCTGGCCTTTGCTTAAATCTGGAGGAGAAGAGAGACCAAGGAAGTTTGTGGCTTTACCGAGTCAGAAAGACTGCATCACAGGATAGATGTGGATCCTGCGCCCCTCCCCAGGAGCCCTGCTCTCCCTTCTAGCCCAGCCCAGGTACCCCTCCCACCTGCCCCGGCCCCTCCCCACATCCCATGGCAGTGCCACTGCCCTTCAGTCAGGCTCTAGTGTCCTCTCGGGGAACTGGGGACCCTCTCGGTGACCACCCGGGAGGGAACACTCTAGAGGTGCCATAACACGGCTGTGACCCAGAGCATGGATCCCTCAGCTCCAAGATGAAGCCCCTCCTGCTCTCCACCGTCTCATTCCCAGCGAGGAGAAAGGGCATGTGGAGGCTGCCCCCTCACTCCCCTTCTGTACCGAGACACTAAAGCTCCCTGGAGTCGCTCGTCCCCCAGTGCCTCCGTGTCCACACTAACCACGGAGCATGTCGTCGCCAGGGCTGCAGCTGGGGTCTCAGAGAGAACATTCGATCCAAAGAAACCAGCAGCAGCTGGCTGTGTCTGCCCCAGCACTCGGCAGCACCCTCCCGGGGAGACGTCTCCCGCTGCATGCCCCTAACCCCTCCCCCACCCCCGTGGCTGCATCAGGACCATACGAGGTGCAGCGATTAACTAAGCCAGAAAGCCCATCCTCTGGGCTCCTCCTGTCAACCCCACCAATACCCCCCAGGATAGTGACGACGGATGTTGGCTGAGATGGGCTCCTGGTC
>NW_022111358.1:502318-504300 GCF_000313985.2 Echinops telfairi
GTCAGAGAGGGCAATGCACAAGGAGAGCTGAGGGGCTCCGACCTCCCCGAGTGCTGGGCGTTTCGTTTGAAGGGGACGTCTGCAAATTGCATGTTCTTTTTGCTTCCCCATCTCCCGGTGAATGATCACCTAAATAAGCGCTTCAGTCCCCTGCCGTTCCGGCCGTCAGTCCCCTCCTTCCAACAGCCTAATTATACACGCACAACTGCGTGGGGGCTCTGACGCTACACAGCTCTCTTCCCCATAAACCACATGTCAAATACCACGAGCGCACCCCTCCCCCCTTGGCCAGCTGGGGCTGATGAATGAGGGGCCGAGGCAAATGTAGGCCCTAACGAGGTTTGGGGCAGGAACCCCGGGCTGCCCATCCCAGGCCCAGCTGTGCTGGTTGGAGGGGCCATAGCTATAAATGCACACACACACACACACACACACACACACACACACACACACACGAAATCCCACTGTACACAGCCCCAAACAGACACTCAAGCACACTGATGATACAAAGAGCCACCCCAACACCCATATTCCCAGGAGAAAGAGGAGACTGTCTACTCCTGTCAACAGTGACGTCTCTGAACCCCCCCAGGAGGCCATCCCATGCCATCCTAAAGGGTCACCCTGAGTTGGAATCGACCTGGTGGCAGGGAGAGCGAGCGACCCTCCACAGCCACTCACACGCACATGACCACAGACACGTGCTCGTGGGAACACGGTCCTCTGGGAGGTGATGGCCCCAAAGGTGAGGGCCATCAGCCGGCTGCCTACACCCTCCGGCTGTCAGCAGAGTGCTCATCTGATGCGGATGCTGGCTTGCCTGCCAAGGGGCACCTCCCTCCAGAGCAAGCGGGCGGGGGGCACACAGGGCAAAGCAGGGAGCCATGGGAATGCAGCCCTTTTCTCACAACCAACTCCTTTTCCATCCAAGAGAGAGCTGGCCCTGGCAGGCATGCAGGAAGCCACGCTGGTACTGACGCTGAGGTCGAAGTGCCATCTTTCAGACCTCAGCAGGAGGTAAAGGCTGGTTGCTTCCACAGCTGGTGGGCCTGAGATCCAGGTAAGGCCGCCCAGCAACAGAGGGCCTCCCTCTGAGCCCGAAAGGCTGTGGCACCACCCCATCCTGGATTCCTGGCCTCCCCTCAGGAGGTCTCCGGGGCACCTGAATGGTCACCTCGGCAGTGAAGTTAGTGGTGAGTGGCCTCCAAAAGACCAGGTAGCTTATGGGCTTATCAAAGCAGGCTCTGCCCCGGGCTACCATCTGGTGTTGAAGATCTCGGCCACAAGGGGGACTGGTGAGTCATATGGAAGGTTCAACTCCACAGCTGGGCATCTCCAAGTTCCCAGTCACCGTGGAGGGGTGACTTTGGAACAGAGGACTGCAAAGCAAGTCTATCTAAAGGAAGCTCTGGTTCCAATGATTCCAGACACACATCCAAGACCCTCCTAGCCGTCCCAGCCGTCCCAAGAGCAACGATACGCCTTTACCCTGAGGCACGACCTGGGGCCAGTGGGTGACTCTCCCACAGGGAGGAGATCTGGAGCCCTGGAAGTGACCGGTCTGAAAGAGTCACCAGGACTGTGGAATCACAACCCACTCCAGGCCTAATGGACAGGACACATATTCTGGAAAAGGAAGGTCCATCCACGACTCTGGGGATCAGGCTGGGAGCTCACCCTCTTGGCCATCCGCTCTGGAACCACCAAGCTCTGGAAGCATCTGCCTCTGCGAACTGTCCAGCCAAGTGGGGAAGACGCCCACTGTCTTTGGAGGGCAGGGCGGGCAGGGGCTCGGGACAGTTAGGACGGGCACTTTGCCTGTATGCAGGACTCCAGTTCCAATCAGTCAAGGGAGCTTTGCTCGTCCTACAGCCTGGCCAGTTTCTGTGAATCCTGCATTCCTGATTTGACGCATTGGCCCCACTGGCGAATCAATCTGGGGCCAATAAGCCCCAGAAACTACTCCTGTCCACATCACCCAT
>NW_022111358.1:505675-507531 GCF_000313985.2 Echinops telfairi
TGTACAAATGTGCTTTACACAATTGATGTATGTATGGATTGTGAAAAGAGTTATATGAGCCCCTAATAAAACTATTAAAATGAATAAATAAAAACAAAACTCCAGCCCCCTTTTAAGGCCCACAAGACCCAACAGGCTCTGGCTCTTGCTGCAACTCCCCTCATGCATTCTACTGTCTGCACAGGCCTCCTCCCTGATCCTCAAAGAGGCAGGCCTTTCCTGCTCGGGACACGCTCCCCATTGCTCTTCCACGCCACTTCTTCTCATCCTTCAGGGCTCAGTATAAATGCCACTCCCCTCAGAAGCACCCTTAATGCCCAAAGAAAGACATGTCTCCCCCGATGTGCCCATCCACTGCACTGGAGTCAAATCCGACTCATTGTAACCCTATAGGATAGAGTCAAACCGCCCCTGTGGGTTTGTCAGGCTGTAAATCCTTATGGGAGCAGACAACCTCATCCTTCTCCCGGGGAGCAGCGAGGGGATTCGAACTACCGACCTTGAAGTTAGCAGCTGAAAGTGTAACCCACTATACCACCAAGGCTCTTCTGTCCCTCCTACAGACCCCCAACATTCTCGAAGTCACCCTTGAATCATGACCACCCAGACACTGCTCATTTCTTTCCTTCAGAACACCTGTCAGAAGGTAGACCTACTACTACTAGTTTACTACTCTCATACGGACAGTCTGGCGGCCTCACCGGAAGGCCTGCTTTGATCACTGATGGACCCCAAGGGCCACAGCAGTCCCGAATCGCCAGGCATCAGGTCACGAAATGAGTGAAGGGAGTTGACCAGCACTTCTGTGCGCACGGGGTTCTTGCGCAAGAGAGCAAGCCACACAATGGCCCTGACAGAAGAGTTCCGCACTCTCACTTGAGGCCTCGGGGAGGACTTCCCAGGGGAGGTGGCACCCAAAGGAGCTTATGGGAGGGGAGGAGCCTGGACAACAGGAGAGGGACAATGCAGGGAGGATAATGAACCAGACTGGTTCTAGACCACCATGCTGATGTCAAACGCCCCTGCTCCAGGTACACCCCGATCAAGACCCCACCCATGGCCTCCACCCTACATAACCTAGGAAGTATCCCAAGGGGGTCACTTACACAGCATCAGCTAAGAGGAGCCCGGCCACCTTCCCAGTGTTTCAGATAGAGTGGGCCTACCCACCTCCTCCACCTCCCGCACTTCCCCACCAATTGCTAGGACTCCCGGTCTGCTCTGCAGGGAATCAGGCCATCCGGGAGCAATGAACTCACAGGCAACACCCCCGTGTGCTGCTGTTACTGCTAGCTGCTGTCATCCACGCTGGCCCAGTGACGGCAACCCCATGCACAGCACAACCAAACACTGCTGGGAGTCCTAGTGCTATAGTGGTTATGCCTTGGGCTGCAAGCCATAGGGTTAGCAGTTTGAAACCACCAGCCACTCTACGGGTACAAGGGGCTTTCTACTCCCATCAAAAGTTATAGCCTCAGAAACCCAAAGGGGCATTTCTACCAGCTCCTATAGAGTCAGCATGAATTGGAATCAACTCAAAGGCAGTGAGTTGCATTGAGCCCTGCGCGTCTATCCCTGTGGGGAACGGACTGCTGTCATCCACAGGGCTTCTTCGTTGACTGGTTTTCAGACGCGTCCACCTGGCCATTCTTCCGAGTCTGTCCTAGTCTGCAAGCGCCACAGAAATCGGCTTGGCATCGTGGGGACACACGCGTCCACTGACAGCCGCGGGGTAGCTGTGCGTGGGGGTACTGGCCAGGGAGCGAACCCAAGTCTCCCACGTGCAGGTGAGAATTCTATACCACTGAGCCAGCTCGGGCTCTTCAGAACTAAACTGATGTAACAAGTTTTCTTTA
>NW_022111358.1:509639-510664 GCF_000313985.2 Echinops telfairi
GAGACCCTTCACACCAGCCTCTTGATGGGGGCTCAGCCATGCCCCTCACCTCCGAGGGGAGGAGATCACAAGGCACCGCCTCCCTTAGTCGCAAAGGGAGGGCCCCAGAGCCACCTGGTTCTCTTTTTCCAAAGCAAAAAGCTGACACATGCTGTCTAAAGTTAAAATAAGTTAGTCATATAACATAATGAATGTCTCCATGTCACAGCATTCACAAACGTAAAGGTTTGTGTGGTTTGTTTTTTGTGTTTTTTAATAATGCTTTATTTCATCCTTAGAGAGCTCTTACAGGAATTCTTTTCTTGTGAAGAGAAGCCCTGGTAGGGCTGTGGGTTAGGCTGCTGATGCCAAAGTCACCGGTTCAAATCCACCAGTCGCTCTGCAGCAGAAAGATGGGACTATCTGCTACTATACAAACCTAGAGTCTCAAAACCCTCTGTAGGGTGGCTGTGAATCAGAATCGACTTGAGAGCGGTGACTAGGGAGAGGAAGCAATTTTCTACCCTTCAGCAATTCCCTATAAGCCACTCAGGTTTCTCCGTTACTGGCTAAGACGAGGCTGTACTCCCATAAAGAGTCGCAGCCTCCAAATCCCACCGGGGAAGCTCTACTCTGGCCTATGGGGTTGCTTTAAATTGTAATCGACTTGGATTAGTGTGATTAGTGATTAGTGGATTAGTGATTAGTGTGATTGCTGTCGGGTTTTATTTGGGGAGTGGCAGTTGTTAGTTTTGGTTAACATGCAAGTAAAATTAAATGTCACTCTTTTAATTACAAAGATGTACAGCAGTAAGACCCTGTTAATTTAATCCCTCTACCTACGGGTCTGATGCCAAGATGCCTGGACCCTTACCACATAGGAAGAACAATAGTTCCATATGGTAGGATTTGAGGCTTGTTTACTTTTTTGGGGGTTTTTGTTTTTTGTTTTTTTTGTACTTTACAACTGCTTTGAATTCTCTATAGTAACCATTTATCATTTTCTTTAAAATAACTTTAGTATTCATTTTCTTTGTTATTTACTC
>NW_022111358.1:512134-520475 GCF_000313985.2 Echinops telfairi
GTTACCGTACATGAGACACGCAAGGAGGAGAAGCACGCTAGGTGAAGACAAGGCAGACATGGGAGTGGTGTGACCACAGCCAAGGAATGCTTGGATCGGCCAGAAACTGGAAGAGGGGGCGAGGAAAAATTATCCCCTAGAGTCTTCAGATGAGCCCTCGTGGGTTGGGGCTTACCTGGTGGACTAACTGCAAGGTTCAAAACCACCAGCTGATCCACAGGAGAAAAAAGAGGCTTTCTGCTCCCATATTTACAACCTCGAAAACTTATGGGAGCAATTTTACCCTGTTGCTATGAGGTCTAATATACTCGATGGTAGTGAGGTTGGCTGGTTGGTTAGTTGGTTGGTTGGTAGGATGGTTGGTAGGCTGGTTGGTAGGTGGGTTGGTTGGCTGGTTGGTTGGTTGGTTGGTTGGTTGGTTGGTTGGTTGGTTGGTTGGTTGGTTGGTTGGTTGGTTGGTTAGTTGGTTGGTAGGTCAGTCGGTCTGTCGGTCGGCCGTTCAGTCTTGGACAGTCTTCAGAGAGCCCTGCCAACACCTTGATTTCAGACTTCTAACTTCCAGAACTGTGAGAGAATACATTTCTGCTACTTCAAGCCACCAAGGTTATGGTCATTGGTTACAACACTTCTAGGAAGTTAACACACACTCCAAGGCCTGACGTCCTATCTCCACACTCAGCCAAGGGCATGGAGTCTGCCAAGGGGTCTAGGAATAGACAGTCAATGGGAGGGAAAGACAGAGAGGTGCCTGACAGGGGCTCAGAGCCACGCAGGCAATGTCCACTCAGAAATAAGCACGGAGCCCACTGCCCCTTGGGCGGCAGGCACAGTGAGCTGGGAGTCAGGTAAATGACAAGCATGGGTGTGGACAAAGGGCATGAGGGCACAAGATCTTCCAGAACCCCTCTCCTGGGCCTGTCTCCAAAAATAAGTGTCCATGGAGAAACCCTAGTGGTGTCGTGGTGATGTCTTGGGCTGCCAACCGCAAGGTCAGCAGTTCAAAACCAGCAGCTGCTCCAAGGAACAAGACAGGGCTTCCTACTCCCATGAAGAGTCACAGTCTCAGAAACGAACGGGGACAATTCCACCCTGCCCTACAGGGTCCTTGTGAGTCGGAATTGCCTCAGTGATTGCGAGGGCTTTTGTTGTTTTGTTTTGTTTTTTGGCAGCTGGTGGGGACAGAATGGGATTACAAAGCCAACTGTCCTCCTCAGTCAGCCAGCATTTAGCTTGCTAACCAGGAGACCAGTACTGCTATATGACACCTGCAGGTGGCACCTGCTTCCTCCCTTAACCTCTGCATGACCAAATCCTTTTCTGCTTTGAACTGTGTGCTGAAACCACAGGTTTCCAGTGACGGCATCACTGATGTCAAGTTGGGAGGAAGGGAAAGGATGAATATGAAGTCATGTGAATTTTGATACCATTATGTCCCAGGTGGATCTTTATGCCCCCAGTAGGCTCTGGCGGCAGGATTGGTGGGGTGCGGCCCTTCTCTTCAGTTTCGCGCAGTTAGAAAGGCTCCTGTCAGGTGGCAGAATGTACCACCTACCGCCAGGATAGCAGCTTCCAAGAAACCCAGGAAGCGGAAAGTGCTGGTGGGCACTAAAAACCTTGTGGGGAAATCCTGTTGTCTTTGAAGTCCACTTCCCCATGGGCTTTTGGAAGCCCCTTTGCAGGCTGCATCATCGTCTGAGAGTGTCAGTCCACAGCAGGGAGCTCAGTTCTATAAACAAAGCAACCAGGCTTCCAAAATACTGAACCACAGAAAGTCACACCGCTGGTTACTAAACTCTAAGACCAGAACCCAGGGCTCTGTAACCCCCACACCCAGCACAATCCTGCTGGAATGGCAGGGCTCCACATATGGAGGGAGGTTGCAGCATCAGATCTAAGCTCGGGTGTTGGAAGACTGGTCAGGCCTTCAAAGGCAGGCGGCATGGCAGCGGCTAGAGGAGCTCTGGACAGGAATTGCCTCCAAATGAAGTCCTGAATGCCAAGTACCCAGTCAGGGTCTCCTGACGACAAGGGGGCTTGCCTCCACAGACGGACAGAAAGAAGAGGGTGTTTCACCAGACAAAGGGGAAGGCCTGAGGCAAGAGAAGGGAGCAGTTAGGTAACTTCTCCAGCCAGCCAGCAGGCCCTGGTAGCACAAATGCTCAATGCTCCAGTATTCAAAAGGGTGGCACTTCGCGTATGCCCAGAGGTGCCTAGAAAGAAAAATCCAATGAGTCAGTCACTGAAAACTCAGAGGAGCCCAGTTCTACCCTGACACTCAAGGGGTCGCATGGCTCGGGGTCAACACAAGGGCTACAGATCTGGGTTGTTTTGTTGTTGTTGTTGTTGTCGTCCCAACATCAGTTGGCCTAAGCCCTCCAGTCAATGGGACTGCTCAGACTGACTGTCTTTAACCCAGTGGGGCCTCCCTTGGACTTTGGGCCCTGCTTCCTGCCTACCAACGTTCTTCATAAGATCACTATGAAGACTCATCGACTATGAGCCGAAGGCAAAAGAAGTCAGAAAGCGGGCACTAACTAGGCCAGCCTTGAGACCCCGCACAGCTCAGAATGCTCCACAGCTCCACTTAGTCCATCTCCGGAAACCTTTATGCGGGTCTTGGAGGTTCTTCCTGTAGCCATGGGGGACTGTCTGGCCGATTACTTCAGGGTAGCCTGATTAGAAGAATCCAGAAGGTATCCTCCCGCCTGAAGACCCCTTTCCCCAGGTCTGTCTGCGTTTGCTGGGGCTAGAGCCTTGTGTTGAGCCCGGTTCCAATGCTCTCATTGTCATGCACCTTTATCACGCGGGATTTGCAGTCGAGCACACAAAGCTCAGGTGGCCACCCATAATGCAACTTCAATTCCAGTCCATTCAACATGGAGAGGGCCCTCTGTGATGGGCACTCAAGGAAAAACTAAACTCACGGTAGCCACAGGAAAAAAGTGGGAAGAATACTAATCATTAACATTTATGTACCATATACTGCAGATCTCTATTTTAAGCAGTGGCTATAAAGGATCTCAACACTATTACAATCAAATGGGAAGATCAGGGGCCCAAGACTTCATGAGAGAGAAGCCAAGGGATTCTTATAGGATGGGGGCCTGAAGCACTCTAGAGAGAACCCCTGTTTGTATGCTCCTCAGGGCAAGAGTAATAATATTGTTACTGCTAAGAGTTCTACTATATCATAGCTAATTTTAATCAATGTTATTATTGCTTGTATTATTGATCAGTCATGTTCATCATGATGATCATAGTCAACTGCTATGTCGGGCACTCCAGTAGCTGCTCCGTGGATTACCTATTACTCCTGGTAGCTACAGTCCCTATTATACAGGCGAAGAAAAGACAAGTCAGAGAGATGAAGTGACTTGCTCAAATGAGTTACGCAGAGCCGCTTGGAGTGGGTGCTGGAACCACGAGGACACTCCTGGGTCCAAATCCTGGCTCTGCCACTCACCAGCAGCAGGGCCTCGGACAAATAACTTCTTCCAACAATTTCCACTAGAGATGCCCGAGCCATTCTTCTCAAAGGTCAGCTCCAAATGTGTGCGGTGGCTCAAGGGAGAGACAGCCATGATCCATGTGAAGTGACGACACAAATGTCACACACGTGCCGCCCCTGATCGAGAGTAGCCCATCACTTATAGGGACAATTATCCCAGCACATGGGACACTTACACGGTCAAGCGATGATCGTACGCATTTATGGTAAGATACACGTAACATAAAATTTACTTCATTAATCATTTCTAGGTGTGCAATTCTGTGGCAGTTAGTACATCACCGTATTGTACAACAATCACTAGGATCTCCTTCCAAGAGGCCAGCTGATTTTCTTTTTTTTTTTTACTGAGGCATCGATAGGATGCATGGAAATAAGCGTTCCTTGTCAGCAAAAGATGCTGTAACAACTGGGTGTCTGCACAGGAGTGAATGAACTTAGGCCTCGTCATCACGCTGCACACAACGAGTAAATGGAGATGGATGGAGATTAGAGCTAAAGCTAAAACTATCGAGCCTAGAAGGAAACGTGGCAGAAAAGCTCTGTGACTTCCTGAGACACAGAAAGCTATAAACATTAAAGAAAAAGTAGACTTCGTCGAAATTAAAACTGCTGCTGCTCAAAGACACTGCTAAGAAAAGGAATAAACGTCCAGCCAGCATCCGTCCACAATGTCCCAGACAAGGCATCCCGTCCAGTTGTGGAAAGGAGGGAAGGGTAAAAGGAAGTCACCAGAATGGACAGTGGACACGGGAAAGTGGTCAGCATCACTAGGCATCAGAAAAACACGCGGTGACGCTCCGAAATTATACCATGACACATTCACAAGAGAGCGGCTAAAACCGAAAGGCTGACAACAGCAAATGTGGACAGAGAAGTGGAGCCACCAGAACACAGAAATGCTGCTGATGGGACTATAAAGTGGTAAAACCATTTGGCAAAGAGTTTGGCAGCTTCAAAAAAATAAATATGCACCTACCCTTTGAGCTATCATTTCACTCTTAGATGTTTACCTAAGAAAAGTTAAAAAACTAAAATGCATGCCCTCCCCCACAAAACAAAGCAAACCAAAAACTCAAAACCGGCAAACATACCCAGAAGGTTCATAGCATTTGGTGAATCACCAGCGTCCCAAACTGGGAACAATCCAAATGTCCCTGAACAGAAAGTCGGTAAACAAATTTTGGTATATTCATACATTGGGATAACTCAGCAGGGAAAAAGCAAAAGTAGTCACGCACAGAAGCAGCATGGCTGGCTCTCATGGGCATCGCACCAAGCCGGACACAAAGGCGTACTGAGGACAGGATTCCATTTAAATTCAGTCCTAGGCCAGCAAATCCTGACGAAAACATCCAGAGCACTGGACGCCTGTGGGGGGAGGAGCTGGGCTCGACGGGGACGTGCAGACTCCTGGGGCAGTAACACGCGGGGTGTGCACCTGGGGTCCTCCACGCGCAGCCTCTGCGTGTTGAAAGGCCGCTTTGCAGCACTTTGCTGTGACAAAAGACACACATGCGTACCCGCTTTCCATCCCCGAAAGAAACCTGAAGAGAATGTTCACTTTGTGGAAAAACAGCCCAAACGAAACTAGACTGGTACAGCGTTTGTTTGGCAGCGATGTGCCCCCCACCCCTTATTAAAGAGGCAGCATGTACGGTGGAACAGTGGGCCTGGCCTCGTTGGGCTCCTTCCCCCGGGGAGCTGCGTGAGCACCTCCGCTGAGAACCGTGTCTGTGTACACTGTACATTGGCGGGATTTAGGTTTTATGTGCAGTTTGGTAAGACGTGCTAGGGTATCTTTTGAGTCTGACAGCACTCAGAAGTCCTTCCTCTCTAAATGAGTGACAAGTGCATCTTTGCTTCCCGTCCCTTTGGCTTACGGAGGGCTCACAGGAGCACTCTCGTTTGGGGTGCCGGGGTAAAGCTGTATCTTGATAAGGCTCTTAGCCACACGCGAGTACTCATGACTAAAAGCATGTCGATATGACTTATGTGTTCCACAGACATAAAAACATTCTAAAACCCAGCTGCACCCACAATAACTTACAAGAAGTATCAACTAGTCTCCAAACGAAACACCCCTCTGTGTAGGTGTGCACACAGAGGAAGGGTCCTGCCCAGGCGGACGTGTTTTGTGTTCTTGGAGTCTTAAAGGAGGACCTGCAACCTCCGTATCCAAATGAGCCCTTCCTTAAAGTCTGACTTTAATCCCACCTGCCCTGTTTTAGGCTCCCTTGTCCATGGGCCTATGTGCAATAAAAGGGTCTTCTGGAAAGAGTGGGAGCCCTGGTGGTGTAGTGGTTATGAGTTGGGCTGTGATCCACAAAGGTGGCAGTTCAAAACAACTAGCTACTGCAAGAGAGAAAGATGAGGTTTTTTTATTCCTATAAAGAGTTACAGTCTTAGAAACCCACAGGGGCAGTTGTACCCTGTCCTACGGGGTCACCATGAGTCGCCACCAACTCAATGGCAGTTGACCTGTCACGGCCAATTGTCTGGAGCGGTGACATCCATCGATGGAGCCCGTGCAGAGACGAGATCCACTCAATCAACCAGGGCACATTTGAAATGAGCCTGCACCAGTGACCCAGCGGAAAGCCGTGCAGAGAGGGTAAGAGAACGGCAGCCCACTGAGCCCGCTGTGCCCGAGGAGACCCCCTCCGGGTCAGGGGAGTATGTGCGCCACTGCGTCTTCCTAGTTGATGTTCTGAAACAGATCGCCACGCCTGTTTCCCAACGTGCTGCTGGGCAGACTCGAACATCCAACCTTCACATTAGCAGCCAATCACGATGACGGTTTGCACCAGGTAGGGACTTCAGTAGATAGAATAAGCCACAAAACCATACTCACTGCCATTCGGCCAACGCCGACTCATAGCGACCCTCTAGGAACTGCCCCTGTGAGTTTCCGAGCCTGTCACTGTTCACGGAAGTGGAAAGGCCTTATTTCTCCTGTAGAGCGGCTGGTGGTTTCGAAGCGCTGACCTTGAGTTAGCAAAGCATAGCCACTATATCCTCAGATTCCTAATACATATATAATAGGGAGGATCAAACATGTGCCCTAACTCTCATGTCCTTGCCGTGAAAAGAGAGGAAACCGAGGTTTCTTGATGTTCTTGCATTCCCCCGGAGCCAGCTCAGGAAGGCTCCCAACATCCCTCCCCAAATACTTCCTGGCCTCATCCAGGCGAAATGCATAGATCCCTTTACTGAACACTGTCAGAAGCAGGCGGTTTCCCTGGGGAAACAGAAGAGGGAGAGTCCAGCCTGGGGAGTGCTGTGAGCTAGAAAAGAATCCAGGCCCCCAGGGACGGACACACGCTGGCGGGCAATGCATCCTGGGAGGTGCAGCTCAGCCCAAAGGTGTGGAGATGAGCAGGCGCTCTGGGGCCGTGTTCTTCCCAAACACAGGTGACCCGACCCGACATGCCCACCGGCTGGACTGGAAGGGTCTCTGCAGGCATTGATGAGGTGTGGAGAGCTTAGCACCACAGGAAGCATGTAGAAGGCAGGCTTGACTGGACTCTGGGAACCCGGAGCTCCAGTCTCCCCCTCTGACAAAGACTGGCAGGAAGAGGTAAGGAGGGCACTGGGGAAGGGTCACGGCCCAGCCGCCCCGCCCAGCCCAGCCCAGGGTCTGGTGGGACTCCAGCAACGAGTTTGTTCAGATCAAGGCCAAGTCAAGTCCAAACATACCGGACGTCAGCACAAGGCCCTACTTGCCTACTGGGAGCTAAGCAGGAAGAAGGCGGGTCGGACCCAGCTTTTCACACAGCCCAGGAAGCTTACAGAAGAAGGTGCTGGTAGGTTAGCCCAACCTCCCCGCTGGCATGGGAGCCTTTCCATCCCCAGTGCCACCGCCCCAAGAAGCCTTCCCCCACGTCCTTCTACTGCGGGAAAAGCTACAGCGCAGACAGCTTGCCACATGCTGAGCCATCTGCTGTCTTCTGCTTAGTTAAGGCCCCTGTAGACTGCAGGTTCGTTGACGGTCAAGGCCTGTGGCCTTGGTATGACCCACAAGATCGGGTATAATGCTGGGGTGCCCAGGAGCCCCCACTAACTGTCTGTTGGTTCATCTGGGCATGAAGAGCCAACCATGAAAAGGCAGCCCCGGAAGCTGGCAGCATTCCAGGGGAGCTGCCCCAGGCCCTCTCTCAGCCCACCCTGCTCGGTCCCCAGCCTGGGTCTGGCTGGGAGCTGGGTGCTCACTCGGTCCAGCTGCCGCTCACATCAGGTTCACATCAGGAGTGGGGGAAATCCCTGGAAGAATACAAGCAACAGAGGCGAGGGAGCGTGGGCAGAGGACCGGTTGCAGCAGGCATGGGGGCATGGGGTGAGGGAGACCCTCAACTAGGGTTCAAAAGTGGCGGGAGTCACGAGAAGAGGGGCTGTCCCTGTGCATGGGAAGTTGGATGGTTTAAGACTTAGAACTGGACTCATCCCACAGAAGAACACAACTGCCTTGCGGTGGGACCTCACAGGGCAGCTTCTGTCTCTCGCTCGAACTCTGGTTTACCTACAGAGGCAATGCACCATCCGTCCCTGACATTCTACGACCGCCAAGCTAATCGGTCAGAGGCCCAGCCCACCTCGGGCCTGCATTGCCAAGGAACCAGGTGAGGCCCACCTCGGCTATCCAGATGCTTGGAGGGGACGGAACAGAGTCATGAGGTGGCCTGAGGAGATGCCCAGAGACCCTCCGGGAGGGTGCAGCCTTCACTCCAGGATGTCTCAGACCTCAACGTCCAAGAGTAAATGGAGGACATTGGAGGAGGGGTCAGTAAAACAGGTGGAGGTCCAGGGCAGCAGAATGATGAGAGTGGCGGGGAA
>NW_022111358.1:522410-540149 GCF_000313985.2 Echinops telfairi
CTGGACATGGAGGAGGCCCTCTTTGCTTCCTGCTCTACCCTTTGCCTCAGGAGGCCCCTGTCTGGGAGATCGGGCTCAGACTCTTCTGGGCCTAGCCCCAAACACCCATCCCTCTCGTTCTCTTCCCCTTCCTCCACTGCACTCCCCGCCCTCAGCCTGTGTGTAATGCCCACAGCGGTGTTTCTCAGGCTTACGGGCACACCAATCATTTGGAGACCTTAGTAAAATGCAGATTCTGGCTCAGGAAGTCTGGGGTACGGCTGAGAGTCTGTATTTCTAGATTTGCTCCCAACGGACGCAAAAGGTAATTCAAGAGAACCCAGAGCTGGTTCCTTGGCCTCGTTTGGGGTTACAGGGATCTAGAGCATTCTCCTCCTGATTCCACCTTTACCTAACTCACTCCTCCTCAACCCTCGTGGCTCAGCTTAAACACCTGTTCCTCAAAGAAGCCCTCGTGGCCCTCCTCAAGACAAGAGCAGGTGCCCTTCAGCTCCCGTTGCATTCTCCCGAGCGACTCTTACTTCTTCTCTAGAATACTCACCCCACGTAGCAGTCCTTCATTCTTGAGATGAGTTTTTACCCCCAACTTTTCTCTGCTTAGTGAAGACTACAGGCTCCAGGAAAGCAGGGACCAAAACGGTTCTGTTCATTCCCAGCCCCCAGCATCCAGCACAGGGCCTTGCACCTCATCAACCACTCTCGTGCTGGAAAGCTGCTGGCCTGGACCCCCCTGCTCCCCCCAGCCCTGCCCTTCCCCACTCTCAGTTCTCACAGCGCAGGCCGGTGGGCATGAGACTGCAACCTGGCCAATCAGTGCCTTCTATCTCTCCAGGTATAATGATTGGTTCAGAGAGAAGCATGTGACCTAAGCCAGGCCAATGAGCTCCATCCCTGGGCTTTTTGTTAGAACTACTGCCAAACAGATACTCTTATTCCCACTGGGGTTATGGCTGAGGGGGTGGGGGTGGGGGTGGAGGGTTGCTGTCACCATCCACAGAGAAAGAGCATGACAAAGCAGCAGAGAGGTGGAAAGAGGCCGATGCATGCACACAGTCATGCCTGCGGTCCAGACTGGTCATTACAAAGGCAACCTATTTCCTTTTTTGTTTAAGCCAAATTGAATTCTGTATCTGTCACTCTCAACCAAGAGTCCTGACTATTACAGCATTCAAATAAATACTGGGCATTGGATGGATGAAGTGAGTGAGTGAGTGAGTGAGTGAGTGAGTGAGTGAGTGAGTGAATAAGTAAAGCCTGCCAAGAAGACTCAACCACCCCTCTTTGAAGCCTGCGAGTTTGCCTGGCAAACGCATGCCGTCCCTGGGCACAGAGGCAAGCTCTGGGCTGGAGTTTAGAAGGTGGCAGGACTCTCAACATTACTCTCTACCCACAAGCCAACACCAGTACCAGCTCAGATCCCAACACCTGGGACCAGGCCAGGCAAACTGGTCGGCCCTTCAGTGCCCTCTGGAGACGCTACCAGGGGGAAAGCAGAGATGTCCTCCGTCAGCCGTGTGGCCACTCACTTCGGGACTCCTAATCCAAGCTGGGCAGTTAGGGAGTCCACACGGAATGGGAATGGGAAGGTGGGTAGGTTTGCCTGCGTCCTCTGAGGTGTGACTGTGTACTAGGTTGGGTCAGGGAGGGGGAGGCAGTGGGAAAAGGCTAGCCAATTGTTTCCTTATGAGTCACCCCCCTAGCCGAGCCCTAGGACAGAAAAGGGGGCTAGCCTAGCGGTCCCGTCCGATGATTCACAAGGTAGGTAACTTCTTCAGAGCAAAGTGTGAGAGAGGGATGCCTAGGCAGGGACACTGGACCTGAAGTCCCCCTGAGGCAGCGCAGGCCTGTGGGGCATCCTGCTTGGGTTGGGGGGAGGGCGGGGCGGAAAGTGAGAAGGTGGAAAGAGGAGAGGATTGTCCCCTGCTGCTTGCTGGAATGAGAGGGCCCTGGGCCTGGGAGCCTGGGCTGTGGTCTCCCCAGGGCACAGATTTATGAAGGAAGTGCCCGACCAGAAAAAAACTACTGGTCCCCCACCTCAGTCTCCCAGACAACTCTACCACAGGGATGAGGAGGCAGGGACATGGCCCAGAGCCATCTGCAGTGGGACAGAGGCAGGGAGAGCAGCATGGGGGTGTCATTTAAGGTCCATGAGGGTCTCATCTCACAGGAGCCCTCCCTCTCCACCCCAGCTCAAGCCAGTCCTAGGTGGCTGGCCCCTAAGCCACCACTGTATTCTACGCTGACCCCACTTCCTCCCACCTGAGCCCCTCTGTGCCACAGGGCCCTTCCCTAGTGGCCAAGGGCCCTGCCGACCCCTTGTAGGACCTGTGCATGCCCTCACCACCGTGGGCACAGCCACCTGCATCTTGCAGCCACCTCCTCCCACCACACCCTTGCAGCTTCATTAGATGCTGTCTCAGAGGTGCCAGGTTGCCCAGGCCCCACTGGACCGCAGCGGTGTCTGCAACCAAGGTGACGTCATGGTCCCTATACACACCCTCCCCACATGCTTCCCCTCCCCCCTCCCAAACTCTCAGCCCCTTACCTTCATGGTGGGAGGTGCAGTGAGAGGCGGGGACAGTGGCCGGTCTGAGAGGTTCACATCCGAGCTGTTGGCCAGCTCCTGCTTCCTGTGGAGGGAACAGAGATCCGGTGAGTGAGGGCCTGCCCACTGCCCGCCTCGCCCCTCGGCGAGCACTGGGCTCAGGGGCACAGGGTAACAAAGAGTGGGGTGCATGTTCTTTGCTGCGACCTGCTGCATTCTAAAGCAGAGCTATGTGACCCCAAGGTGCCTGCACCGCCAGCGACAGCATGGCCTGGGAAATGCTAGCAATCTGGCTCTCAGGTGCACACCAGGACCTGTGGCAGTGGGCCCCGGCATGTGTTTCTATGCCCGCGCTCGCCCTGCTGGAGTGTAAGAAGCATTGGTCAGAAGAGATACAGGCCTGGGGCTGAGAAGAAGGAGAGGAGGGGTCATCGTTGGGGAATGATCCTCCCTTAAACCCCTCGGTCCCTGCACACACACACACACACACACACACACACACACACACACACAGGCCCCGGGGAAAGGCGGACTTGGGCAAGATGAGGCCGCCTGCAGTGTGAGCTCCAGAGAAGACTTATTTTCGGCTGTTGCTGGCTGGGATGGTGGTGGGGCAGCTAAACAGAGTCACATCACCATGACGACATGGCTGCAACAAGTTCCCTACTCACACACACTCCCCACTTCCCATCTGGCCCTGGCTGGTGGCTGGGCTGTTAACAGCCGGGTCACCAGGTGGAATGTTTGGGGTGAGATAAGCCTTCTCGGCAACAGTTACGCAACAGGGCCAGCTGGACAGACCTGGGGAATCCCCGCGGCCCAGGGACTCAAGTGTCCTGGCCTCACACTGCCTCCATCGGGGGTGGGAGAGTGGGTGGGTGGGGGGGGGCACAGAGGAGACAAGGATAATGATGTTAAGGAGCCTGAGAAGAGAGGGCTGGGTTGTCAGAGCCCCTGACTCTGTAACTCTCTCCTTCTCCAGGGCCGAGTCGTCAGAAGAGTGGGCTCAGGGCCTGGGTCCCCATTTAAAAATGGCCAGAAGTTCCCCAAGTCACCTCGAGAGGATGCTTTTGTACCCCCAATCAGCCCGTATTCTGTCAGCTGGAGCTGCACCTCCAACCTCAAGCCTTCTTCCTAAAAGAAGCCCAGTCCTCCCAGGAAAGCCGGGACCTCCTGCTTCCAGAGGGATCTCTGGCCCTGGCCTGCTCCCCTCGGACCACAGGACACCAGCCACAGTGACTCTGTGGATACCATCTCAGCAAGGCCAAGGTCCAGGAAGAAAGACATCGGAAGGGAGGTGGAGCTAAAGACAGGGGAGATAGCAGGTTTGAGGTGGACAGGGTCAGAGGACTCCTCTGTCAAGCAGGTGTTCAGGCAGCCTGTTTATATGACCTCTGACTCCTGGAAGACCCAAGAAGCCAGGCTGGGCTCCCCAGAGCCCTGTCTACCCTGGCTCGGTCACTCCTGTGAGCTTGTCCTTGGAGCAGGTAGATAAGGAGGCCGCCAGAACCCCTGGTCTGACTGACACAGGAGCCATCTGGCCCCAGCAACCTCCGCCACACCTGCCTCCCGGGTCCGTGGCTGCATCTCCCTTCTTGGTCTCTTTTCAGGACCTTGGGCTCTGTGATGGCCAGAAGGGGCCCTCTCTCTCCTGACCCAGGAGCTAACCAGCACAGCCAAGACTCACACGGATGAACCAGATCCTGCCAGCTCTCAGCAAGAACCACCAGCCTCCCCCCACTTCACGGATGGATTTCGGACTTCCATGGGGTCCAACAGAGCTGCTCTGACCCAGGCTCGCCCCTCCCACCACTCTGCCCTCTCCTGGGCAGCCGCTGTTGCTTCTCGTGTTGAGAGAAAGGTGAGGTCGGTGAGCAGAGAGGGGGAGCGTCACCCTAAGCTGAGGATGAGGTGGCTCACCTGTGGGGCTCAGAGCCCGGGTGGTGCCAGCGCAGGCATGAACTCTAGTGGCGTTTGGTGAACTAGTGGTGACACATTGGGCTGCTAACCAGAAGGTTCAATACCACCAGCCACTCCGAGGGAGAAAACCTGGGCTTTTTACTCCTTTTACGCTCCCAGGAACTCCCAATGGCAGTTCTATCCCAGCCTATAGAGTCGATATGAATCAGCATTGGTTTTGGTTACTGGCCTTATGCTAACGCCAGGGCTCTGTCTGATACTCAGGGCAGGGGAGGGCAGGCACCTGGTCGGCACCCTCCGAGAGATCAGGACCCAGGGCGCAACAAAGCCTTTGTCACAACTTGAAATCTACCCTGCCGTGGTATCCACAGGGCCCAGGTGGTGGGTCCAAGGGAGTGTGAGCCATGCAACACCATCCCCACCCCAGCCATCCCTCCTACAGGCCAGCGGCAGGTATTTAAGAGCTAGCTGCCCAAGCCCCAGGTTCTAGCTTTAGCCTTGGAAAGCCAGAAGTACAAAACCAAGGCGGAGCAAAGCACCTGCTTCCACCTCACCGATTCTGCCCAGATTAGCTGTGCTCAACCTGGTCCAGCCCCAGGCCTCGTGACCAAGGACACGAGCAAGGGAGCCACTCCCAAGGACAGCCCGGGCCGCTGGCCCCGTCACTCTCCGGTGCAGAGATAAGCAGAGTCAGAGCTATGGGGTTCACGCAGTTCCACCCCTCCCCCTCCCGCCCAGGTAAGCACATCAAACACCAGAAGGTGAAACAGACTCCATCAGATCAAGGAATGACCTTGAATCTGCTCTCCTTTACAATAGGCAAATGGTAAATCATTAGTGATAGGCAAATGGTAAATCATTAGTGAAGCCCGGCGCCTTGATGTCACCTATGTAACCACGTTCTGGCCACCCACAGGATGTCAATGTGTGTCACATCCCCTGAGACTGGAAACAGCCCCTCTCCTGAAACCCAGTCAAATATTCTAGGGACACAGGGTCTGAGACCCACACAGGGACACAACAGGAACGGGAAAGAGGAGGGAGTGGCGATGGAGGACGCAAAGACCGGAGGGAAGACACAGGAGGGAACAGGAAGGTTGCGTTGTTAAGTGTGGTCCAGGCGGCTAGATGAGAAGTTTGGCCACATCTACGACTCATGCAGAATAAACCAATGTGTGGTGGCGTCGGGGTTAACCACTGGGCTGCTCACTGCAAGGTCAGCGGTTCACAACCACCGGGCGCCCCACTGTTGAAAGATGAGGCTTTCTACTCCTGTACACAGTGACAGCCCCAGAAACCCACAGGGCCAGTTCTGCCCCGTCCTATGTGGTCGCTGCGATCTGGCGTCAACATGGTGGCGGCGATTTCTAGAGATCAAAGTCTATTAGAGGTTACCGGAAGCCAGAGAAAGGGAGAGAGTGGATATTGCCTAGGGAAACTGAACTCTGTTAAAGATGATAGAAACCCTTGGCAATTGAAAGGGGTGGCTGGTGGCCGCACAGGATGCCGAACAGAATCAATGTCACTGAGCTCGTACAAGCTAAAAGATGTGGAAATAGTAAATGTTTTGTTCTAGAGCTACTTGCGGTACCATCCAGTGCCTCGTGGCTAAGATTGGAGGGCCAAGTCCCCCGGGGGGTGACTCCGAAGAAAGGCCTGGCCATCTCCTTCTGAAAAGGTAGCTGTGGAAAACCCTATGAAGCCACTCCACCGACTCTGGCTGCTGCGGGACAGGGTGTGGGCAGAAACCGGCTCTGGTTCTGGTGGCTGTTAGTTATTCCAAGCCCCTTCTGAGGAGTGGCGAGAGCCGGTATCAATGGGCCTGAGGGACTCAACCCAGGGCCCAGGCTGCGCCAGGTGATGCTGGTTGTCTCCTGCGCGGGGCAGAGAAGCAGGCTCAGTTGGTCATCACCAGCTTTGCCATCTCAGGAGTGGCTGGTGCTTTCGAACTGCTGGCCTTGTGGTTGGCGGCCCAGCACGCACCCACGCCGGGCTCCTCCTTTGGTCATTATCTTGTCAAAGTTGACTTCCTAAAAAATCAGTTGATTTGAGCTTTAAAAACAGAACCGGTTAATGGGAAATACAATGGATACAGGCGGCATGCAGGCAGGGCAGGGGTGATGGCGATGGTCTGGGAACAGCTGACTTCTGGACATGAACCCTGTCTCAGAGGAAGCAGCAGGTCGGGGCCAGGGCATTGTGCTCTTCAAAGCTCCCTGCCAGGGCTGTGGTGGGCAGCAGTGCGGAGCGGAGACCAGGGTGGCTAGGAGAGGACACGGCAGAGGAGGAACGTGCTGAGAGGGGCTCGACTGTGGTCCTGGCCACAGAAAGGGAATGAGGGGTCTGCAGCACATCTCAGAGGATGCGGTGACTAAGAGCAAGTAAAGGTGGAAGAGGGAGCCCAAGACCTCAGAAAGACCCCCAGTGTCAGAGAGGGGGTGCCCTGCTAGATGACTCAGACTGAGGAGGGAGGACCCTGCAAGAGGCAGGTGATAAAGGGTTCACTCTGGACAGGTGGCGAGTCAGGCGCCCTGGGAACACCCGGATGGGATGAGGAGAAACTGAAGCCTGGGTAGAGATACAGGTGTGGCGAGGATGGAGGTGGAGGTAGAGGCCATGCCGTGTGTCGGCGGGTGTCAGAGATGAAATGAACCCTGCCACAAAGGATCCCCACAGATGTTTTTTCAGAAGATCACCAGGCCTTTCCTCCAAGGCGCCTCTGGGTGTATTCAAGCCTCTCATTTTTCCTTTGAGCCCCCAAGGCCTCCCTGGGGAGAACGTATGGGGCTAAAAAGTACGGAGGAGCAGGGGTCCTCCAATGGGGCAGGAAAGGAGAGGTGAGGGAGAGGAGTCGAGCAGGAAGGTGTGGAGGGTGGAAGCCAGGGGATGGGGAGCTGGCCCAGAAGGCAGCCACGGGCCAGTCACCTCCTTTCAGGTCTCCTGAGACCTGAAGCCACACGCTACAGCCACCCAGCCCTGAAATCACTCTGCATCGCTAGCAAACTGCAGACTAAGCAGCTTCCCTCACGTGGCCAGTGGGTTTTGCTTGGCACTCCCAGGCCTCCGTGGAGGGAGCTATATCACAATCCATCAAAGGCGGCCAGTGAAGGTCACACTGAAGGTCACAGCTTCAGAAAGCTTCAGAACACAACATGGCAAAACCATGGTGTCACCCGGTCTCAGAACCCCAGCACTTTAACAGCTGCCTGTCCTTCCTATCTTGGCCAGTGAGTGCAGGCAGCCTCCTGGTATTGGTCACCCGGCTCATGTCTGTGATGTATATCACCATACAAGACCGTTTCTACATCGTGATAAATACCTTCTCTTATTTCAGACACGAGACAGAGAGAGAGAGACTTAATGCCATTGGGTTGTGGCTGGCTCACAGCAATCCTTGAGGACAGGGTAGAACTGCCCCTATGAGTTTCTGAGACTGAAACTGTTTACAGTAGAAAGCCCGTCTTTCAGACCTTTCTGATCTTTCTGATCGCAGCCCCACCCATTGCACACTCAGATACTCGCCATGAGGTTGTAGGTTCGAGTCTACCCAGAGAAGAAAGGCCTGGTGAGCTACTTCCCATGGGAACAACAGCCATGGGAAGCCCTGTGGGACCAGCTCTACCCTAACCCACAGGAGGTCCCCAGGGTCCGAGTTAGCTTGAGAGCAACAGGGAGAAAGACTCGGCTCTCTACTCCCACGGACAGTGAGAGCCTGGGAATCCCACTGGGAAGTTCTGCTCAGGCCTCTCGGTTCACAAGTCAGGACTGACCGATGGCGGTGAGTGGGTTTTGGGGTTTGGTTTTAGAGATAGACAGATTATTCATCCCACTGGGACTTCTAGGGTGAATATGCCAGACCGGCCGCGTATGTGTACCTGAATCTCACTTCCTCGGAAGACCCTTAAAATAACTTTAGTTCTTCAAGCGCCGGGGGTGGGAGGGGGGTTCCAAACTCACAAGGACAGACGTAATGGGAAGGAGAAATGCAGCCCTCGGAAAATTGCAGGTGTGTGGAAGGTGGACATGGTGCAGGAGGGTAACTGCCTTGGCAGAGTGGTGGAAACCTCCCCGCCCAAGTGCCCACAAAAGTGAACACTGCATCCCGTAGAGCCCCAGAAGGCTCGAGGGCCCCTGCACCGGAGATGCCAGGTGGGAAATGGAGGCGAGTGTTGGATAGTTGGGACACTGAGTCTCTGGTTACCTCACCCCACCCAGGGTCCCTGGCCACCCCGCAGGCAAGTCTCCCACCTCCCCAAGACGGGGTACAGAGGCTTCCCCTCCAAAGAAAGGGAGCCATAGCTGGTCAGGACGTGGCTTATTGAGAGACCCTGAATAATCTCTACGGAAAGCTAGCATCCAACCTCCTTCGATGGAAACGGCAGCTTGCTATTTGAGCAAGAAAGTCTTCGGCCCAAAAGCACCAGGTGGGTGGCAAGTCCCCCCATTCACATAGAGCTCCCAACTCAGGTATGGGTATGGAGAGAGAGAAAGCCACGGAGGCCCAGACATCTGAGGGAAGTTTCCAACCTGTGGAACAGACACTGAAATCAACAAGAGAAACCTGAAGGAAACTAATAAGAGGCCAAAGAAAACTTTAAAAATTACTCTATATTAGTATCGCCAGAGAGATAAGATATTATATCCACAACCCAAAGAAAGAATGCTATTAAAGTAAGGTGACCAGACATCCCGCTTTTGGCCCGACAGTCCCGATTTTTAACAATTTGTCCCGCATCCCGTGGCGTTTTTTAAAAAGTCCCGATTTGGGGAAAGAATACACAACAAGCTAGGGTATACAGTTTTCGGCTGCCATGTGGCTATTTCGCCAGGATATGAGATTTATCAATGGTGTCCCACTCTACCAATGTTAAAATCTGGTCCCCTTATATTAAAGTGGAATGATCAGGGTACAGAAGAGGGATCTTAGGAATTATAAATAAGATTGGAAACCTAAGCAGAGGAAGCATCCCCTCTCCAAAAATATAGAAAAGGACAAACACATGAAAAGTTAAAATAGAATAAGAACATTTTAGTCACTATCTGACAAAAAAAGCTTCCAGAAAGAGGTAACAGAGAAAGAGGAGGGGCAGTGAGGCAGCTGGTCTCCAAAATTGGTCTCCCAGTGAGCCTTTTCTCTTAGGATGGGTGGCAGTTATATAATCTCCTGTCAACTTGCAAAGGGGTGGAGTCTATCTAGCCTGTCAATCGGGTCGCAGCTTGATGACCTCATTTGGATGCGCCATGGTGATAAACGGCTCGCTGGAAGCCAGATACACTCTCTCTGCGTCCTCTTCCTGCTGACAAGACACATGGAGCTTCAGAGCCCGAGCCCTGGACTGGAGGAGCCACGTGGAGACCCACACCAGCCCTGGGATACTTCCACCACCACTGGATCCACATGACTTTCCACCCATTGGCCTGTGATCTTCCTGTATGTTGGTGTCATTGCATGCGTTTGTGCGTTTGAAGAGGAATTGATAGACTGGTATCAGACATATGAGCTAATAGCGGGCTTATGGACTTGATCTGGACTGGGCTGGGATGTTTTCTTAAATATGCAATTGCTCTTTTATATGAGCTCTTTCTTATACACCAGTGTCTATGAACTTGTTTCTCTAGTCAACTAATACAGCATGGGTGCTCTGAGGTACCCCCTTCCCGTGAATCTGGCTTGCCCACCCCACACCCTGCTCAGTTTTAACCAATACAATGAACCTAAAATATTGTTTAACTTTTAAGGCTGAGTCACAGGAAGCTGTGCAATATCCAGGAATGTCTTCTGGGAATGTTTGCTCCAGGGTCGTATTGCCCAAAGTAGGCACTCTTTCCTCCTGGGGTGGGGGCAATGACATGATCCAGGCAGTGGTGGGATTCAAATATTTAACAACTGGTTCACTGCCCTAATGACCGCTTTAAATATACGGAAACGTTACACCAGAAAATAGTTCATGATTTCATACAGTTATTATTTAAATACGAATAATAAAAAAGAGGTACATAAAACTAGATGATATAAGAAAGTCTTACAATTGCGGGATCTACATAGGAAATGAGTTTCCTGTGATTTCCCTCTACCCATGATAGAAGGATGGGAGGAAAGCGGTTACCAAACAGGGCATTGGAGAGCTGCATATAGAAGATCAAAAGGATTAACCCGACCTGAACAGTTAAAACCTTGCCAGCTGACCCCCCTCTGATGCACTTTGGGCCTGATCTGGCTTTCAACATTCTTTTGTAATTTTTTTGCTCCTTGTTTGTTCATATTGGGGTTCATCTCAGATGTATTTTGTCATTGGGGGTGACCCTCTTGAATTTTTGTCTTTATGTTTTTCTGTTTTTCAGTATCTGAAACCCAGGATTGACGAGCCTATAGAGACAGCAAATAGAATACGGTTTCAGGGGGGAGAGTGGGGTTGGGGGCGGGTAAAAGAGAGCTGATGTCAGAGTTCAAGGAAGAGAATGTTTTGAACTGATTGTGGTGGTACTTGTACAACACTGCTCGACGTGACTGTGCTGTGGTACAATATGACATCTGGATTAGCTCCCAAGAAGATGATGTTGGAGAAAAAAAGTTTTAAAATATTAGTATAAAAATGTTAGGTAATACCTGCCCCCCCAAAATAGCCTGTTCCTTAAGGCATTTCCATATTGCTTCTTGATTGGTGTATTCCCCTTCCTCTCCCCCACCCCACCCCCACCCCTCACACACACACCCCACCCCTCACCCCCCGCAGACACCTACAATCTTCTTCTCTTTCCTCCGAGCATCTTCCACTGTGCGGTTTATCCTAAACCATCTTCTCACTGTAGGAGGCGCAGCCCATTCCTCTAGAAGTAGGCCAAGTAAAGAACAGTCATTGTGTTTGTGAGATTAGAAACAGGCGGCTTCTCGTCTAAGAAGACATTATGTTCTTCTGTGGAAACCCCCTTTCTGCTTCTGCCGATACAGAAGAATATGCTGACAATATTTTTAGCTCTTTGAATGCATTCAGGAATTGCATAATTCACTCCCAATATCTCGTGGGCATTTGGGGCGTAACACAAAGCTAAAGGGAATGACAGCGTGTCCCCCTCTAGTTATTTGGCACATTTTCTCTTTACGGTCTACGTTTGTTTACTGAAGTAGGAAGCGCAAAGGTAGTAAAATTGTAGGATTTCAGCAAAAGTATAAGGAGTTTTGTGAAATGGATAAATACTATCAGCATAGTTCCGTCTAATTCCATATACCTATGGACAGAATGAACATTACTCCCGGTGCTTAGAAGACGTTGTTGCACAAATGAACCTTTAAAAAGAGTAAGGGATATGACTTGGAGATTTCCACAAATTTAGGGAGACCCCTGATTACAGATGCCATTTTAACAAGTGGCTTGCTGAGGTCAACCACAATTTAGGTATCAATCGGTTTTACTGAGCCAGTGTGAACGGGCGGAATCCCACCACTGGATCAGGGAGAGGGGTTGCGAGGCCTGCACTTGATCCTGGAGAAGGGGCTAAAGGACAAACGGTTTTAGTTGGCAGGAAGGATACTGAGTCGTTCTTGGTTTTCTGAAAAGAAGGCGGTAGACAAAATAAGTCTGGGAAGGCAGTGTCATGTAGGAAGCTAGACGGCCCTTGGACGGCCATACTGTGAGGAAATCCAACCCAAGCCGGCCACGCGGAGAGGGACGTCCAGCCAGCTCCCAGCTGGCCCAGCCATCCCAGCCCCGGTCCCAGGAGTTTGAGTAACGAAATGATCTTAGCTACTTCCGTGCCAGCAGAGGCCGCGAGGACAAAAAAACAGAAACCAAGAAGAACCAAGGACGAGGACACTAAGCCTCCCTTCGAGCAATCCGGTCATCCCCAGCCGTGCGAACCACCGGGCATGAGGCCCCGGACACCGCGAAGCAGAAGCGAGCCATCCCCGCCCGCTGGGTCCTACCTGAATCCCCACCCCCAGGGCTTGCTGGGTGCATGATCCACGGGTCGGTGAACATTCTCCATCACTGCGTTTTAGAGCGGTTTGTTACGCAGCAACGGATGAGCACGGAGAGAGAGTACACACCATTTCCTGGAACTCAAGGTTCTCCGTCTCTGGGAACACTGGGAGCTCACATAACGCAGACAGCAGACCCGCCCTACACGGTGTCCCAAAGGTGCCAAAGACCTGTGTCAACGAAAAGGCCCCAACCGTGCCAGATAAAAACCAGGCGGAACATCCCAAAGGAAAATTATCCAGGGCCTAAGATTTATATCCCGACAAGCGATCAACCTAATAGGAAAGTAGAGAGATTCCGAAAGAGGCGAGCGTGGAAAGAAACTAACAAGAAGTGTGTTCCTGGTGCCCTTTCTGTTAAAATGCTGCTGTCTGGATGAGCCGAAAGGGACTCTGGGAGGGAGGCCTCCTGGGGAAAAGAGTAAAATTGACAAGAGCTAATACATGTCAGCTTTGGGGGCAGGACAGCAGCCCTGGTGGCATAGTGGTTACGCATTGGACTTCGATCCACATGGTCGGCAGTTCAAAACCCAACACAGGATGCTAGGTGAGTGGTGGCAACCTGAGTTCATCATTAATTCCAGAAAGGACAAAAAGAAAAAATACGTGAGAAGCCATACAATGACAGCACTTCTGTCTCAACAGTAAGCTTTACTGTCATAGTAAGTGGTGACTGCAGAATTGAACCCAAATGGTGTCCCTGAACTCAGGGGCAAGAGGACACTTCCTACCCCCATAGACTTACAGTCTTAGAAACCCAAGGGGGCAGTTCCACCCCTATCGGGTCGCTATGAGTCAGAATTGACTCGATGGCAGTGAGGATGGATGGCCGCACGGTACAGTGTACCGTGCCCGAGAGGATCCAATGTTTTGCGGTTTTGTGTCTTGGCTGAATTCACTGGAAACTCTGATACCACCTCACAGTACCCAGCACAGGAGTATAGGAGACCATCCAGGCTAAAAAGCCTCTTTAAGAGTCTGAGAACCTTGGAAGTCACCACCCTGTCTCAGAAATGAACAGCTTCCCAGTTAAGGCATTACTCCACCACTACCACCCTGCCACCCAACAACACACACACACACACACACACACACACACACACACACACACAGCCACTCTCTTCAACTTCAACATTGAACTCTTCTGAATAAACTACCGTGCTAGACAGAGGTGATCATCCTTGGTTCAAATTAAATGGCAGCTTCCATGAGGACCGAACCAACCTAATCCAGTGCTGCCGAGTTCATTGCCGCCCACGGCAACCCTGGAGGCCCGAGGAGGCCTGTCCAACAGGGTGCACAAGGCGAGCATCTTTACAGAAGCAGACTGCCACAGTGCTCTCCCAAGGAGCAGCTGGTGGGTTCAAACTGCTGACCTTGCAATTAGCCACCGCGCGTTTAACCACTGTGCCCACTAGGACCCCTTTCAGTGAGAACAGCCGACCAGCACCATTTCGGGATAAATGGGTCTGGTCGTTGCAGTTCACAGAAGGCCGGGGTGGCACGAACCGGTGCTGCACTTGGATGCTAGGGGAAATGCTGGGTCTAAGGCCATGGAGAGGCTCCTTGGAAGAAAGGTCCGGCCATGTACACCCCAAAGGCCGGCTGTTGAACACCCCACAGAGCACCATTCTACCGGACACACGTGGGGTCACGGTGTGTCACAGCAGGCAGATTGGATGTCCTGGTGCTGTTTTTGTTTGGGAGTTCCTGTTGCTATTCTTCCGTTAAGACTGTTCCTGTGTCCGAAAGACAAATGCTTGGAGTGGTTTCCCAGTTCAAAGACCAGGGCACGGCTCACCCTCAATGTTTGCTCTTTCTTGCTTGTGACCAGGACACAGCACTGGGAAATGTATGTCCAGGACAAGGCGTCCCACCTGTGGTCAAGCAACCAAGCGGAGCTGGCTCTGTGAGGGAGCTAGAGGCCGAACTAGGGGTTGTCCCTCTACACGTCAAAGCCTCCCTCCCCCTTACAGGAAGCTGGAAGCTGCTGGAGGCTGGAGGGCATGCTTACACTCAAGCTCCGGGCCAGGAAGGGGTGGTATACCTGGGTGGGACCCCATCCAGGCCAGGTGGGCTTAATTCAGCCAATGGGGTTGGGGTAACCAGTGCCCTAGACCACGCCTCCCAACTGGCCCTGAAAGAGCCAGACGTTTCCTCTCTGGCTCTCTCCCAGCGGCTCCGGCACACAGGTCAGCCACACAGGTCAGCGCAGAGGTCCCCTGCAACCGAGCCTCGGACTCTGGCTGGCTAGTGTCCCATTTACCATAACGCCTGAAACTGCTTCTAACCTTTATAAAACTCACTTGGATCACAATCCAGGCTTCGGCCGAATCTTTTCTCATTTGAAGCCACAGACCGAGATATATTTCTCCCACAAGAAAGACTCAACACCTCCGCCCACAGGAACCAGGCCAGCAGTCTCAGCTGAACAACCTACTTGCCCACAAAGCCCACCGCAACAAACAAGCCGCTCAGGGCTCGTCCAACCTCTGGCCGCCTCCAGGCACTGGCCTCCTTCTCGGGGAGCGCAGGAAGAGAAAGCTAAGACAAGGGCACCGTGGGATCTGGACATGACTCTTGTCCTGCTCTGTGACTGGAGGTTTCTGGAAAAGGTTCTCTGGAGTCAAGAACATCCCTGCATAATCAGGATCTCAAGGGGATGGGCAGAACCCCACGCTCAGGGCCGGCCCACCTCCCGACTCAATGAGGCCAGAAAGCCGCCAGGAACGACCTTGAACCCTCTGCTGGCCTCACACGTGGACTGTTTCTGCCGACCCAGCCCTCAGCTCGGTGCCCGGCACTGCGTGAACAGAGGAATGAGTACGCACACGGGGCACTAGAGACCCTGCCCCTTGAGCAGTGGTCCTCAACCTTCCTCAGGCCTCGACCTTTTCATACAGTTCCTCATGTGGTGCGGACCCCCCCCAACCATAACATTATTTTCATTGTTACTTCATCATTGTTGCAAATTGAACATAATTAAAAATAATTAAAGCATAGTGATGAATCACAAAGCAATATGTAATTATATATTGTGAGATAGGTATGTCTTTTCTGATGGTCTTAGGCGATCCCTGTGAAAGGGTCGTCCCCAAAGGGGTCGCGACCCACAGGTTGAGAACCGCTGCTCTAGAGGCTAAAAGAAACCAGCATCCAGCGGTCCTTAGCACCATTGCAGTCTGGTCTGTGCCTACTGCTGCTTTGGCCAGGCTTCACGCTCAAGCGTTTGGCTGAGAAAGAGTTAACCCTCTCCCCATCGGTTTGATCTGTTCCTTAGCTCCTGCCCCTCCCCTGAGCCTGCCCTCGAGTTCCAATTCTGGGCCTTGAGAGAAGAGATACCATTCATTCATCATCGTCACACTGAGTTCTTTCTATGCATGATCCCATTTCATCTTTCTAACAACCCTGTGCTTGTACAGTCTCATTCTACCCACTGGACACTTGAAGGGGCCCTGGTGGCCTGGGGGGGTTACCCGCTGGGCCGTTAACCTCAAGGCCAGCCGTTCAAAACCACCAGCCAAGGCTCTGGAGAAAGATGCGCTTTCTACTCCCGTAAACAGTTGCCATTTCGATAAGTGTGTATGGATGTAAATGCCTTAATCCAGAAATATATGCACATACATTTATATGGCAATACACTGAGGAAGTGGATGGACGTTGTGCCTCTGCTCTTAACTCCCTCAATTCAAGAACACTGTGTAATAACAAATCATTAGTCTGAGACGTTCACCCCTCCCAACATAATCGCTGAAGACAAAACAGGTGCATAAGCAAATGTGGTGAAGAAAGCAGACGGTGCCCGGCTATTAAAGGATATAGCATCTGGGGTCTTAAAGGCTTGAAGTTACCCAAGCCGCCATTCAGCAGAGAAGCAAAAAGTCCGCATGGAAGAAGCACACTTCCACTGCGACCATGAGGAGTCATCAGGACCACGTAATAAGCATCAGCAGATACATAACAAACAAACAAAAACATGTTGAGAATGAGGGGGGCGGAGCAGAGACCCAAACCCATCTGTAGACAATGGAACAATCCCCCCACAGTGGGGCCACAGGAGCTACAACCAGAGTACGGTAAAGCATCGATGAAACACACAATATTCCCCTGGTTTCTTGAGGTTTCCTCACCCCCCACTCTCATGACCCCAGTGCTGCCTCTCAATTCAGACTAGACCGGAGCATGTACACAGGCATAGAAAAGAGATGGGGTCTCACGACATGGAATTCAGGAACAGGAGTTGGAATGGTGATACCAGAAGGGTAGGGAGAAGGGAGGGAGAGGAAAGGAGACACAGGGAACCAATCGTAATGATTGACACATAACCATACACCCCTCTCCAGGGGGAAGAACAACAAAAAACACAAGGGAAGGGAGGGGGGCCAGCGTTCAGTGTAAGATATGAAAATAGTAATAATTAGTAATCTATCAAGGGGGTATGAGTGGGGAGGGGAATAAGGAGCTGATACTAAGGGCTCAATAGAAAGTTAATGTCAAAGCTACTGTATACAAACATTCCTGAGGTGAGGTCCAGGTAGTATGGCAGGGGTCAGACCAAATCCAGGGGTACATATGGTAGCCAACTAAAAAGGAAGGGGTTAGGGAAGCTAAAAAAAGATAAAAATGTGTAGCAGGGGAACAGGGCACTAACCCACCCAAGGGGAGGGTATTGTTTATATCTCCACAGGGAAAGAGGGACCAGACTTCAATCTGGTATTCCAGGATGTGAATGCAGCATGCCGGCTTGGAGCAGGGAGCCAGTGGAGGGGTCTGAGGGCCCGGCCCCAATCCCAACTACGGGCCTCTTCCCCCAGAAGAATTGACTTCAGAGGACAGCACTGAAGCTGCAGCTCGGGGAGAGGGACATGTCTGATCATAGCACTTGGGAGCAAATGAATGGGGAGGAAGAGAGAGTGGAGCACATCCTGGCCCACCAAGCCTTGAGGACGATATCCCCGCTCAAAACAGGCAATGCACAGAGTGGACCATAAGGTTGGCCCCACTGAGACACGACGTCCCGCACTGACCCATGGCCCTACCAGGGACAACACTGGAGACTCAGTGTTGGGATTGGCCCGGTCTGACCCTGCAACACCTAGGCAAAACACTAAAGGTGTGCAGCAGAGCAACAGGGGGAGCAGAGCAGGGAGCTCCCGGGAGGGAGTGCAAAGGATAGACTTTGAGGCCCCAGCGTGGCACCCCATCGGACTCCACTGGAGGACATTCCTAGAGGTCAAAAAACAGACCTGGAACTGTGTATAGGTTTTTCTTTTTTTCATTTTTCTTTTTTTTTTTTTTT
>NW_022111358.1:543561-550079 GCF_000313985.2 Echinops telfairi
TGAGGGGAGACGTCAGACAGTGTAAGATATGACAAAATAGTAATAATTTATAAATTATCAAGGGTCCATGAGGGAGCGGGCAGGAAGGGGCAAAAAAGAGGAGCTGATACCAAGGGCTCAAGTAGAAAGCAAATGTTTTGAGAATGATGAGGGCAACAAATGTACAAATGTGCTTGAAATACAATGGATGGATGGATGGATTGTGATGAGTTGTATGAGCCCCCAATAAAATGATTTAAAAAGAAAGTAAATATCTAGAAATGAATGAAGGCAACATATGTACAAACATGCCTGATACAATCGGCGTATGGATTGTAACAAGAGTTGTAAGAGCCCCCAATAAAATGATCTTTTAATAAAAAGTTTCTTTAAAGAGTTGCCGTTTCGGAATACCACGGGCAGCTCGTCTCTGTCCTGTGGCCTCGCTATGAGTCGGAACGCCGTGAGTCGGAACGGACTGCATTGCAATGAGTTCACAGACGAAGAACGTCTCTCAGCAGGCCTGGGATTCTAAGTGGAGGAGAGGGCAAGCCCCCAGTGGCCTTCTTGCCACCCTGCTGCTCCAGAGGCCTCAGCATCTGGGCCCCTCGCTGCCCCAGCAGCCGCGGTCTCTGGGAGTCAGCAGCTGAGACCTGCGGGTCATGCATTAGGGAGAGGGCAGTTCAAGGCCCTGGGGAGCGTCCTCCTAGGCCGGGCTGAGCTCTGACAGCGAGGTTGGGTGGGGGAAAGATCTGAGCAGCAGTTTTGTTTTCAGGAGAAGCCAATTTTTTTTTTCTTCCTTTGCTAAATGCCTACAAAAACTCCCTTTCTGATACCTACCCCCCATCTCAGATTGTTTCCAAAGGTACACCAGCGAGTGAAAGACGCTATGATTCTATGACTGGTTTTGAGATTCTTGATTCTAAATATCAATGCCTATTCATTGGGTGGGGGGATCTCAGCGCTCCAGGGCCATCGCATGAAGTCGGGGCGGGGAGAGGGCTGCCTCATCTGCTTTCTGCTCTTCTGCCTGGGCCTCTGGGAGCAGCCACGGCACCTGCCCCAGGGAATTAGGGCCGAGAGAAGGCTGGCATCGCAGCTTTCCTGCTGAGTCCCTTCCAGCTGCCCTGGCCACTTAACTGACCAGATGATGTATCAATGTCAATAATGCTGGAAGGGTCTGTCAGCGGAGACAGCATCATTCTCCCCAGGACACCACAGAGCATTAGCGTCCCCGCCCAGGGCCTCTGCCTGTTCTTGCCAGACCTTCTCCCTGCCCCAGTTTCCTGGGCCAGACGGTGGCTAGGGAGAGGACCTTTCTGGGCCAGCCACCATCCTTGTGAACAGATGTTACTTGAGCCCCTGGATTCAGAACTGAGTGGGTGCCGTGAAAGGGAAGAACAACCACGGGGAGCAGGCAGCCCCGGCCTGCAAGCAGAGCCCGCCCACCTCCCGGCTCGGCCTTTAGACTGAGATCAAGAGTGGAACCCAACCATGGCTGCAAGGCTCGGTGGCAGCCTGGCCCCTCCGCTGGCCTCCAAAGTGCTCCATCCTCAGGTCCAGTCCCCTGCACGATGCCCGGCTCCCATGGGAATTTAGTAACTCTCCTTTGCATGACCAAATGGATGGGCCGTGGGCTACGTTGTATGAGTGCCCAGGAGACCGCCTGGATACCTTGCCGCCAGACCCTCCACGAAGAAATGTGTCTGAAGATGAGATTGAGGCCGGCGGGGGGAGTGTTGAATTCCCGACCCTTGTGCCTGTGAAAAGACACCCTGGTGGCCTCCAGGCAGGCGTTCTAACTGCACAGTTGGAGGTTCAAGCCCACCAGTAGCTCCAAGGGAGAAAAATGAGGCTGCCTACTCCCACAAAGATTTACAGCCTCAGAAAGAGTCAGAGAAAGAAACAGTAAGAACAGTTCAGAAACGAATAAGAAACCGTCTTGATGAGTCAGAATCCACTTGACAGCAGCAGGTGGGGTTTGTTATGTCAATGAGACCACACTGATGTCCGTGGGTCCCAAACCAAATCACTTCTGGGCGATGAAAAGACTGCGACAGACAGACACAGATGGAGGAAGACATGTGGGTCAACAAGGAAGCCAGGGGGTTACTGACAAGGCAGGAATGGACTTCGAACTCCAGAACCAGGAGGACGTTCATCACTTTAAAGCCACTCACTTCTGGGCTTCCTGTGACTGAAGCGCTCAGAAACTAAGAACAACATCGTCTTGCCTGCCAGGCCGTAAGCTTTCTGCAGTAAGGATCGCCTGCTCCGTCGCCCCCGCGCCCAGGGCGGCCTTCATGGCACTGCAGACCGGTTGCCATCAAGTCCACTCCAACTCCTGTCAGCCCCGTGTGTGTCGCGCGGAAAGGTAGCTCCCCCGTATTTGGAACGGCTGGTTATTTGGAAGAAGATTCCCAGGCCTTTCTTCCAAGGTGCCTCTAAGTGGATTCGAAGCTCCAACCTTCTGGTGAGGAGTTGAGAGAGTAACCATTGGCACCACCTGGGGACTCCTCCATACACACCTGCCCCTCCAAGAATGCCCTCTCTTTGTAGAGCAACGTGAGTGGCAACGTCCTCGCAGGCAGATGGAGAGAAGGATGGCTGTTTACGATCTCCCAGGTGAGTCCACCGAGGCTTGGAAAGGGCTGAGCCATTTGCTAAGGGAAACACAGCCGGGTCGTCGAGGAAGGAGGGCTCGGGTGCTAGAATTCTCCAAGGTCTGGGGTCCACGCGGGTGCCCTTACTGATGGAGCGAATGAGTGGACGGACGGACGCAGGGGAGAATGAGTGGAATGAAGGGCAGCTCCCCTTGACGGCAACCCCTCTGCTAAACCACGGCACTGAATCTCTCAGCCCATGTCATTTCTGCTCCACCAAGGGCTCGCCACTCTAGGGTCGTCTTGCTGGCCGAGCACAACAGATGTCTCCGGACCAAGATGGTAGAGAGAACATAAAGGAAACACCCCATCGAGCCAATTCCAACTCGGAGCGACTGTACAGGACCAAGAGGCCCGCCCTTCAGTGGGTTCCGAGGCTGTAGCTCTTCACTGCAGCCAAGAGCCTCGTCTTTCTCCCGCAGAAGGGCTGGCAGGTCCTCACTGCTGCCTCTGCAGTTAGCCTCCCACCAAGGTTACGGACCAAAATGTAGGTCCGGCAATCCGCTTCCAAACACCAAATCAAACTCACTCTCGCTGCGTCCATTCTGACGTATAGCGACCCCCCAAGGCAGAGTCAGGAACCCCGGTGATGTAGTGGGTACACATGGAGTGGCTAACTGCAAGGTCAATGCCAACAGCTAGCCGCCCATCCAATGCTTTATGCCAAGAAAGCACTATGGATCGGTTCTACTCTGTAACACATGGGATCTCCGTGAGCCAATGGCTTGGTCTCAGGGGCAGGGAGAGTCCCGGTTTAAAAGCCCCTGGTGATGGACTATCTGGCCGCGGGCACTGGCAGTGGTCACGCGGCAGGGTGGATGTCATCGGTGTCACTGAATTATACATATGAAAAGTGTTGAGCTGGCAAATAGTAAGTTAAAGAGGAGACATTTCCAAGGAGCTGTGCTCCTGGCTTGCCCGCAACCTCCACCAGTGCTGAACAACGAACTCCTGCCTAGCCAAGCAGAGGACGTAACCTTGTCCTTGTGCTGCTGCACCAGGGACGGCTGCACAAGCTGCCGGCTCTATTTAGGCCAGACACACACGGCCTGGGTTGAGTTGGCCTCAGGCAAGCCCTCCATCCAATACCCAGGGCTCTCCCTGGGGAATGGAGAGCAAGAGGGTGGGGGCTGCAGCCCACAAAGACCAGGGGTGGCTGTAGCAGCAGCTTCTTGCTGCTAGGGCTCGAAGGCTGGCTGCAGTCCCCTGCCCTGGGTAGGTCTTTCTGTGTCTTTTTAAAAGACCATTTTATGGAGGGCTCTTACGACTTGTATAATAATCCACACATCAGTTCTATCGAGTATATTTGTACCTAGGTTCCCATCACTTTCTATGAGCCCTTGGTATCTGCTCCTCTTTTTTCCCTCCCTCCCCCGCCCACCCTCGTAACCCCTTGATAAACTATAAATTACTATTATTTTCATATCTAATACCCTCCGCTGCCTCCCTTCCCCCACGGTTTCTGTTGGTCGTCCCCCTGGAGGGGGTGTGGGGTGTGGTTATGTGTCGATCATATGCAACCAGTTCCCCCTTCTGGTCTTTCTGATTCTATCTCCAGGCAGTGCAAATGGCTAAGCTACCAACCGAAAGGGTGGCAGTTCAAATCCACCCACAGACACGTGGAAGAAAGGTCTAGGAATCTCCTTGCCAATAGCCTCGGCCATTGAGAACTTTCCGGAGGGCAGTTCCCTGACCTACGGGTCGTCATGAGCCGGAGCTGGTTTGGCGGTTTTCTCTGAATGTGCAGGCGAGCAGGGAGCAAAGGGGAAGAGCCAGCCACAGCTTGTCTAGGCCAGAGACCCCAGTTGAGGCCCAGCCCCACCCCGCGCCCAACTGCCCCCTTAGGCTCCCACTGGGACGGCCCGAGGCCGTCACGAATGAGCGGGTGACTGCTCGGAGCTCAGGAGGAAGCTTGGAAGAGGGCAGCAGCTTTGGTCTGCTCGAGCGGGAGCAGCTATAACAGATCAATGAGCTATTTTTAAAATGTGTTTGCTTTACAGGTTATTAGAACAGCGGCGGGGAAGGGGAGCAGGGGGCAGAGGGAGAGGAAAAAGAGACAGGGTGGAGAGAGGAAGCGGGGTGAAACAGAAGCTTTTAGGTTGAAGGCCCTTCCCTCTCCATCAGGGCCCAAATCCATCAGTGAAAGGCCGCCTCTGGGCAGGAGAAACCACAGCAAGCAGCGGAGGAGACCTGTGGGTGGAGCCCTGATGGAAACCACAAGGGGCTTAGAAGAGGGGGGGCAGGCGCTCCCCGGGCTCTCCTCCAGGATCCCAGGGGTCTGCAGGTGGCATCCCTGGCCACCCCTCACCCTGCCCTTTCAGATTCCACCCAAAAACCCACTCTCTGCGGTCACTCAATGCTGGAGAGCTAGAAATCGGGAAGTCGAAGATGGTCCTCAGGTGCTCTCTATAGCTGACTCCCTCCCTATCCCAACACACCCCCTGCCCAATGTAGCTCCATCAGCCCCCCTGGAAGCCTCTGATGAGGGGGCACCCGGGCCCCTCCTCCTTCCAGCAACACCAAAGACACTCTGTGAGGGGACAGGGGCCCTCAGTAAGGGCGAGAAGAGTCGTAACGTCCTTGTATCCTGAGTGTCCTGCTGGGGGACACGGAGGACGCTCAATGCATAGTTATAAAGCACCCATCATGAGCCAGTACAAGGAATCCTGATGGCACAGTGGTTTAAGTACTCAGCTGCTAACCCAAAGGCCAGAGGTTCAAAACCCACTGGCTGCCCCCAAGAAGAAAAGTGTGTCAGTCAGCTTCTAGGAAGACTGCAGCCTAGGAACGCCTGTGGGACCATTCTACGCTGCCCTAGCGGGCTGTTATGCATTACAGTCAACTCAAAGGCAATGGGTTGGGTACCAGTGACAGCCACCACGGTTATATGGCATGGTTATATGGCGTGAGTAAGTCTGGCTGGAGCCCCCTCTTCACTCACCCAAGACTGCCAGTCTATCACCACACACACCCCCACCTCTGCCATCTGTTCTGTCCCCCCGCCCCTGCCCCCTTGTCAGGACCCTCGCTCACTGAGCTCCCCATCCGTCTCCAAGCATCACCAACCATCCTCCACGACCACCTCGCACGATCTTTCTAGAAGGCAAAGCTGATCACAACCATGAAGGTAGCTATTAAAATCTTCAATAAAAAACCAGAGAGAGAGAGAACATCACGGGCACTGGCGAGAAGTCTCAACCCTGGTACACTGGCGGGAATATAAAGTGGGCACCCACTGAAGAAAAGGGCCTGGCATGGCTCCAAGAGTTAAACACAGCATAACATGTGACCCATGCTCCTAGGTATACACCCCAGCCCACTGAGCACAGGTGTTCAAACACTGATGCGCCAAGGTTCCCAGCACACTGGTCACAACAGCCAACAGAAGAAGACAACCCAAATGCCCACCCGGCTGGAGCCAGGAATCAACAGAACGTAACAGATTCATACGGTGGAATCCTATTTGGCCACAGCAAGAAACCACGTCCTGATAACTTGCTACAGGGTGGATACACTTTGACAGCACGGCCACCACGGGAAAGGAAGCAGACCCAAAAAGGCGGCTATATTGTAGGATTCCGCTTCCATGAAATGCACGGAGCAGGCAGATCCATCAAGGCAAAGAGGAGATTCATTTCCTTGTGGGGTGAAGAAACCGTTCCAGCAACAGACAGCGAGGGGGGCCGTGCAGCTCTGGGAATGTACTTGAGGTCACTGAACTGATGAGGTTGTCCGAATGGAAAGTTGTATGCTAGGTGTATGTTACCACAATTAATTTTTTTAAGGTTAAAAATGGTTTTTAAAAAATCACCCTCCTTTCTACACTGGTACAGATAGGAACTGAAAATACAGGGAATCCAGGACAGATGAGCCCTA
>NW_022111358.1:550389-552433 GCF_000313985.2 Echinops telfairi
ATGCGCTTTACACAATTGATGTGTGTATGGATTGGGATAACAGTTGTATGAGCCCCTAATAAAATGTTAAAAAAGAAAAAAATAAAATAAAATAAAAGATTGATTGCATCCAAAAAAAAAAAAATCACCCTCCTTTCAATGGTTCTCCACTACCCTTAAGATCAAACTCAAGTGCTGAGCACACCCCCACAGGTCCCTATTGTCCGGAGGGGCCCCTGCAGCCTCCTCTCTCACGGCCCCCATCACCCTATACACCTTTCATGACTTGCTCCAATTAACCGCTCTCTGACGCACCAGCCTCAGCACCCCTGTTCCCTCCTAGAGCCTCTTCCTGCACACACTCCCACCTCACTCTAGACCTTGCCTGCCTGTATCTTATCGATCCTCTAGGTCTCTGCTCAAATGCCCCTTCCTCAAGATGCTGTGTCCTGGTGCCCATTCTCCATAGGGTTCATTGTGCTACCTGCCTCAGCTCACCCCCATCATCGCTTCCAGACCCTCAAATGTAATGCCCCCTCCATGCCTGTCTCGCCCTTGGCGTGCACTCCAGGAGAACAGGAGTGAACCGCATTCCCCCACTGTATCCACCATACCTGTCCCAGCCTCAAGAGCTTCTCAGTGCAAGGACAGACAGACAAGTAGTAGATCTTTGCTCACAGGGGACAAATGAACGGACCGTGATAGGCTTGAAGACCTAGGAAGCGGTGGGATTCCGAAGCAAGAGTCCCGGTGGGCTGAACTGAAAGAAGGGAGGGTCCGAGCCAAGGATGGTCCTCAAGGAAGAAGCAGCAGAGGCCTTTGATGTGAGAGACAGCTAGAGGTGGAGCCAAGTCCAGTGCCGACAGGTGTGAGGAGTTGAAGGAGAGGGCCAACCCAGCACCCACCCTGACTATGCCACCCCACATGCTCCGGGAATGCCAACACCAGCCTGCTGGGCCCTGCGAGGCGTCAGGTTCAAGGCTCAGCACGGTCAGTGCACAGACCACCTCAGTGTCCTTCACAAGCACCAGGCAGGGGAGGTCCTACTGACAGCGGGGGAAGGAGGGTAGGGGAAAGGGGTCATCGTTTGGGAAGCAGAGGATTTCTGTGGATGGTGATGGGAAATTTGACTGTAATTATGGGCTATGGCTGCACAACATGATTCATGTAATTAATATCATTAAGTTGTATATCTGGGGGCGTGGGGGGGCATGGTTATTGCCCCAATTCACAGATGAGAAAACTGAGGCCCCCAAAGGTGAAATGCCTTGCCCAAGGTCACCCGGCTACCAAGTGGTTAAGCAGACTCTAGAATGGTCTCCCAAAGGCTCTGGAACTGCCCCTGGGACAGCTGCACCAAAGCCAGGGACCACCCTGAAGTGCACTCACCCACACCAGAAGACCCACAACAATCATTCCGATGCGAACAAGGGGGTCTTAGTGGAGACCCACGCCCATCTGTAGGCAATCGGACATCCCCTCGCAGAAGGGTCACAAGGAAGAACCGAGCCAGCCAGGGTGCAGCATAGCACCAATGAAACATACAACATTCCTCTAGTTCACTGGTTCTCAACCTTCCTCATGCCGTGACCCTTTAATACAGTTCCTCATGTTGTGGTGACCCTCAACCATAAAATTATTTTCATTGCTACTTCATCACTGTAATTTTGCTACTGTGATGAATGGGGCGGCCCCTGTGAAAGGGTTGTTTAACCCCCGAAGGGGTCGAGACCCACAAGTTAGAACTGCTTGCTCTAGTTTTTTAATGCTTCCTCCCCCAGCCACTATCATGACCCCAGTACAAACCCAGTTAGACCAGAGCATGTACACTGGAACAGAAAAGAGCTCTCAACACACAGAATCCAGGACAGATAAATCCTTCAAGAACAGTAATGGGAGTAACGATATCATGAGAGTAGGGGAAAGGTGGGGGGGAGATGGGAGAGAAAGGGGGATCCGATCACAAGAAACGGTGTATCAACACCCCCATCCCATCCCCATGCAAGGGGGACAAACAACAGTAATGTGGGTGAAGGGAGACAGCGGACAATGTAAGATATGAAAA
>NW_022111358.1:555344-556462 GCF_000313985.2 Echinops telfairi
AGGTAAAATTGTGAGGATAGTGCAGGACAGGGCCGGGCTTTCTTCTGTTGTGCACGGGGTGCTGTGGGTCGGAACCAACTCCATACGTAGCACCTAACAGCAAAAACCATCCTTTGTGAGGGCTGTCTTACAAAAGAAGAGGAGAGAGGCAGAGTCACATCAGTGGGAGGATACTTCTCAAGCAGCAAATGAATATCAAGGGCTGCTTGATATGCCACTCAAAGCTGACACGGAGCATGGACTAGTCCCTCTCTCGGTGCCCACAGAGGACAAGCTCAGAGGCTGACAACCTGATCTCAAACTCCTGGCCTCCATACTTGTCCGTCTTGGCTCAGGAAGCTCAAGGGCACAGCAACAGGGATGGAGGAGACTACAGGAGGGATGAGGTTTGGGGGAGAGGGGCGAGAGATTAGAAAGTCCATTTGGGTCACGTTCCATGTGGGATTCCCTATTAGATCCGAGGGGAACCCACCTAGAGAGAGGACAAGAAAGATAAGAAAGGGCCCCAGGCACAACAAGGTCTCATGTCACATACAGATGGGTGGGACCCACTCGCCAACCAGATGGAAAGATTGTCACAAGCAAAATGGGGAGAGTGTTTCCAAAGAAGGAGTGCTCTCAAAAACTGCTAAGATGAGGCCAGAAAAGTCCGAGTTCCCTGGTCAGCTCAGCCAGAGCAGTTTTTGTGGCATGCTGAGAGTCAACACTGGAAGGAAGCCCTTCAAGATGTTTGGCTATGAAGGGGAGTAAACAGACAAACAGCAGGAGCCAAAAGGGGAGGTGGCTCTGAGAATAAGTTGGGGCTTGGCTGGTTAGGTTGGTTGGTTAGTTGTTAAGTTAGCAGCTTGGTAGCTTGGTAGGTTGGTAGATAGGTTAGTAGGTTGGTTGGTAGGTTGGTAGGTTGGTACGTTGGTTGGTTGGTTGGTTGGTTGGTTGGTTGGTTGGTTGGTTGGTTGGTTGGTTGGTTGGTTGGTTGGTTGGTTGGTAGGTAGGTAGATAGGTTGGTTGATACATTGGTAGGTTGGTAGGTAGGTTGGTAGATAGGTTAGTAGGTTGGTTGATAGGTTGGTAGGTTGGTTGGTAGGTTGGTTGGTTGGTTGGTTGGTTGGTTGGTTGGT
>NW_022111358.1:557057-566289 GCF_000313985.2 Echinops telfairi
GGGCGGATCCATCGCTGCAGCCATTGTGTCAGTCCATCTCGCGAGGGTCTCCCTCTTTTTCGCTGGCCCTCTACTTTACCAAGTATGAGGTCCTTCTCTAGGGACGAATCCCTTCTAATAACGCATCCAAAGTGAGATGAGGCCTCACTTCTAAAAGCTTTCCGGCTGTACATCTTCCCATATGGATTTGTTCTTTCTTCTGGAAGTCCATGATCCATTCGATATTCTTCTCTGACCTCATACAAGCAAAGGCAACCATTCTTCTCCAGTCTTCTTTATACACTGCCGGCTCTCCCAGGCACCTGAGGCTACTGAATATGCCGTGGCTCGAGCCAGGCACACCTCAGCCCTCATGATGACCTCTTCACGTTTTAACACTTTAAGGTCTTCTGCAGCAGATTTTGAGTGCGCCGCAAACTCAGATTGGAAATAAGCAGCCAAACAGCACTTCGTGGGAGCTGGTGGTCCGCGGGGACACCCATTCCTGCACTGCACAATCACTGCTCCCTCAAGGGGGCCCTCTCCTGTCCCAAAACTACCTGGCAGGTCTCCATCCTGCAGTCACCAAGCCCAAGCCTTCCAGCTGCATGGGTCCACCCGCAGGCTTGGAGCTGTGCCCAAAGGTCAGCCTCTGGGCCCAGACTCCTCGCCACACTCCTCCTGGACCCCATGGTGAGCCCCTGGGAGAGCCCCAGACGCGCCCTGCAAGTGCCTGTCCAAGGAAATGCTGTTCGGAAGAGCGATGAAAACAGAACTCACAGGCAATGGTCCAATCCCTTCAGGGCCTTTGTAGAAGGTGACACCGGGCCTCAGTTTTCACCTGTGCCAACTCATCTCCATGGGGACACAGGAGAGGACAGTAAGAGCCTAAGGCTCCTCCTTAAGAGAAATGGCTTCTTTTTCTCCGGATCCGGCTGTGACTTTCTCTGAAGTTCCAGCCATGTCTTCCTTTGTGTCTTGAATATGATCAGTCTTCCAGTCTCTGTGAAAATGCGCGCACAGTGAACCAGACGCCAGTGGCCACTGGAGCAGCTTGGTCTTCCAGGTGAGCTAACCCACTGGAACCAGCTAACCAGGTGCTAACCATTGCTAACCAGGTGGGCTGCGGAGACAACGCAATGAGACAACTGTGATGGGTCCCCCAGGCTCTGAGCTCAGTCTCGTGGCTCCCAAAACACAGGTCCCACATTTTACAACTCTCAGAGAAATGAAGTCACTTGTCCAGGATCCTAATAGCTGAACCAGAATTTGAACCCAGACAGGCTGACTCCAGAGCTTAAACATCTTCTTCCTCCTTTAATTCCCCAGCCCACCCCACTGCCCCTGGTGGATTTTTTTCACGCTTTTGGGGTGTGGTAAAATAACACATAAAATGTACCTTTTAACCATTTTTAAAAGGCACACCTGTGTGGCATTAAGTAAAGTAACAAATGTGCAGTCATCGTTGCTACCTACTTCCAGAACTTGTTAATTGGCCCAAAGGGAAATCGGTCTGTGGATTTTTGAATGAGGAATACAATCGTGGGACTCAAAACCCAGAGATAACTATAAATGCATAAAATTGTAAGTCGCCAGTTCCCTATTGGTAGGCATTAGATATTTTCTAATGGTTTGCCATTGCGGCTAATTCAGCAGCAAATGACCTTATCCTGCCTCGTTCCACGTGTATGGATACATAAAAGCTGGCTCTATTCCCAAAGGTGAGTCACTGAGGCAAAGGGGAAAATGCATGCATTACGGTGGCAGATGCCACCAAATTGCACTGCTTTTGTGACTGTACCAATTTACCTCCCATTAAATTGGTCTGGAAATCCCTGGGTGGTGCAAACAGTTGATGCACTCAGCAGCTAACCAGAAGGTTGAAAGTTTGATTCCACCCAGAGGTACATTGTGGCGGAAATAGTCTGGTGATCTTCTTCTCCAAAAAACCCAGCCACGGAAAACCCAGAACAGAGCCCAGCCCTCCTCTGATCCACATGGGTCACCAGGAATCAGAATCGACCCCATGGCACCTGCTCAGTCGATAAGTGAGAAAGAGCCCCATACTTTGCCACTGCGAACTTCCCAGACCAGAATCAAGGTCAAAGCAGTGTTTGACTGCCTGATCCACTTCTACCCCTTCTAGTAATTAAGCTCCCATCTTTATTTTATAGAACTGTTCTTCCCCCACGGGAGAGTTCCCCATAGTAACTTCTGACCACAGGAATGAGCCCATGCCTCAAGCTGGACCAATCACGGCTCCCCATTGCCCACCCTAAGTAGAGTGATAGGCTCACAGATGGGCATGTGCTCCAAGCATCCAATCAGAATGCTTCCCTGAGATCTGTGTCAATGGAGCTGGTGGAAAGGAAGCGTTCTTCTCTGAGAGAGAGGGGGTAAAAAGTAGAGTAATCCTGGGTCCAGTACCGTGGGGACAGGTGGCAAAGAGAATAGAGCCAACACAAAGAGATACAGAGACAAGAGGTAGCGAGGCTGATGGTCTTGGCTCCACTCTTCCTGCAACCCAGCCCCTCTCACAGAAGGGGCACTCCACAAGAGCAAACCCATTGCCATTGGGTGGATTCCTACTCAGTGTCCCTCCAGGACAGAGTCACATGCCCCACAGGGTTGCCAAGGCTTTCCATTGTTACGGACTTGACCTGCTACATCTTTCTCCCACAGAGCAGCTGGAGGTAAATTACCAAGCTTTCTTTTCGCTTAGCAGCCAAGCCCTTCCTTAGCTACACTGCCAAGAAGAGCTCATCCAGATGGATTATGCCAGCCAATCAATTCCCCTGTTTTGTTTGGCCGGCTCAAGGAGGGCTTCTGTCACTTGCCACCAAGTGCCACCGAGAGCCCTAATCTACTACATCAAAAGTATAATCCCAATTGTGTTACAATATAGAGAAGCAGGTGTAGCTACAGATGCGACTATCTCATGTGGGAGGCTATGTGTTTGGATAAAAAAGGGGACCAGAAGAAAATATATTAAATGTTAATAGCAGTTATCTCTGCAATCCCCCATCTGGGGTTGCAGATGAGTTTTATTTTAGTCATTGTACTGTTCTGTGTTTTCCATATTTTTTTTCTGCAAGGAACATGGATTTTTTAAAACATAATAAATATGTTTTTTAAAACTCAGATTGGAAATAAGCAGCCAAACGGCCCTTCGTGGGAGCTGTGGTCAACAGGGACGGCCAGTCCTGCACTGCACAATCACTGCTCCCTCAAGGGGGCTGGCTCCCCTGTCCCAAAGCTGCCTGGCAGGTCTCCATCCTAGGGTCACCAAGCCCAAGACTTCCATCTGCATGGCTCCACCCCCAGGCTTGGAGCTGTGCCCAAAGGTCAGCCTCTGGGCCCAGACTCCTCTCCACGCTCCTCCTAGACCCCATGGTGAGCCCCTGGGAGAGCCCCAGATGGGCCCTGCAAGTGCCTGTCCCAGAGTCCAAGGAAATGCCGTTCCAAAGAGCGATGAAAACAAAACTCACAGGCAGTGGCCCAACCCCTTCAGGGCCTGCTCCCTGGGTCTGACCTCCCCCTGCACACAGGACCCTCGGAGTGAGGGGGAGGGGACCTAGCTTGGAGGCCATCGACTGCATGGCATGGACTGCTAGGGAAGGGAGGGCTGTCGTTTCCCCTTCCCCGGAGTTCCCAAGGCACCCTTGCTCCAAACACATCTCAGTTTTCATGGAGACCAGGCTGCAGCCACCCCACCTACCCACCCTATTATCAGCCAGAGAAACACCCTCTTTTTTCTGTTGTACTCCGTAGGGTCCCATGAAGATTTTTGTTTACTCAAGTAATTCTACTGAAGAATGATTGAAAATCGTTAACTAGTCCTAGTCACACGTCACCCACTGCTCATAGAAGCAGCAGTCATGAGATCAAACGACCCAGAGACCATCGCATTGGGTAAATCTGCTGCATAAGACCTCTTTAGTGTTGAAAAGCAAGGGGGTTACTTTGAGGTCTAAGGTATGCCTGCCCCCAAAACCAAGCCCAACTCTACCATTGAGTCAATTCTGACTCCTGGGGACCCTATAGAGCAGGAAAGAACTGCCCCCGTGGGTTTCTGAGACTGTAACTCTTTACAGAAGTAGAAAGCCTCATCTTTCTCTCAAGGAGCAGCAAGCGGTTTCAAACTGCTGACCTTTCGGTTAGCAGTCCGACGCATAACCCACTATGCCATCACAGCCATGGTATTTAGTTTAATCAAATTGCTTCCTATTCATGTCCAAGTTGGGCTAAAGAAAAACAGATGCATTTGAACTCCGATGTTGATGGAGAACCGTGAATGGGCCGCGGACTGTCAAAGGAACAAACAGCTCTGTTTTGGAATAAGAACAGTCAGAATGCCCCTTTAAGGCAAGGCTGGCGAAACTCCATCTCACATAATTTGGACATGTTATCAAGAGAGACCAGTCCCCAGGGAAGAGCATCGTGCTTGGCAAAGTGGACCGGCAGCAAGCAAGAGGAAGGCCCTTGACCAAGTGGATGGGCACAGGGCTGCAACAACGGGCTCAAACGTATGGAGAGGCTGAAGATGGCGCGGGCTTGGCCAGTGTTTCGTTCTCATGTACACTGGGTTGCTATGAATTGGAAACGATTCAAGGGCCTCTAACCACAAGAGGCCCGTTTCAAGGAGCCCTGAAGATGCAGTGGGTTACCTGTTGGCCTGCTAAACACAAGGTGGGCAGTTTGAACCCACCATCCGCTCCACAGGTGAACGATGAGGCAAAGATTGACAGTCTCGGAAGCCCACAGAGGCCGTTCTATGCTAGTCTACAGGGACTCTGTGCATCCGAACTGACTTGATGGCAGTAAGTTCTGAGTCTCAGTTCAGAGGGGGAAACTGAGGGCCACCGGCTGAATACCATATGTGTCCAACACCAAGCACGGCGCTACCTCTCCTAGGTTATTCTTGATCCAAAGGGGTTCTGCTTCTCAGACCCCAAGACCTCCTCGGGGCCTGGGCCTCCAGCAGAGGGATGGCCCACAGAAGACCAGGCACGCTCTCACCCAGGCCCTGTGGTCAAGAGCGCAAGGCCACGCACAGTGGAACGAAATCCTGCCCAGCCCTGTGGCATCCTCAGGATCGGCTACAGATCAGACCACTGTGATTCCTGGAGTTCTCACTGGCTATTTTTCAGACGTAGTTCACCAGGTCCTTCCTCCTCAGCTGCCTTAGTCTAGAAGCTGTACCGAAAAGCCTACCGATGATCAGAGCAACACACAAGCCTCCACTGACAGTGGGGCCGGAATTGAACCGGGGTCTCCCACACGGTAGGCAGGGATTCTACTACCACTTCTATCCCAATTCATTTGCTTGTCCTGCTTCCGCAGGTACCAAGAATGTACTTCCCCGTGCAGTTTTCCCTTCAGAAGTCGGACCCGGCTCCACGGCCCACCTCCAATACCAATACCACCAACTCCACGAAGCCTTCCTTGGGGACCCCTTCCTTTCTTTTACCCTCCAGGCCACCTGGCACCCCTTCCCTAGCACCTACCTTCCTCCTTCTTGGGTCTCTACTGCCTGCCGGGTCTCTCCTGGAGCATGGGCTACTGCAGGGTAGGGGGTGCCTTACTCTCCCTGCTTCCCAGTGCCTGGTACACACCTGGCACTCCACAATTAGTGGTGGGAGGGAACCGAACCCCAGCACAAATGAATGCCGGGCACACAACCCATTTGTCGGCAGGCTGCTGCCTGTGTTTGCGCTTATGGGGGGCAAAGAGAGCGTGACTATGCTGTCAAGGGGGCTGGTGGCATTTTCCAGAAGAGGGACAGGGGCAAAGGATGGAGACTTGGAGGCCAGCTGCCCCATTCCTGTCCCTTGCACCATGACCTGCGTCCTGCATCCACGTGGCTGTGCCCTTGGAGGACCTTCTTGGCCTTGGTGGATGTCACACTCAAAGCGCTTCCTGGCACATCCGCAAATCTAGTGTCCAGACGGCCCGTTTCAGTCACCTTTTGATTTACACACGCTTCTGTCTTGGAGTCTCGGTTAAATAGCTTATTAAAATAAATGTACTCGTAAAGGACAGGCGGCCGAGGTGCATGCAGGCTGCAGCCGGGACCTGCCCACTGGTTCGCAAAGACGGCCAGCCGGGAATGTCTCTGCTAATGAGTGAGGACAGCAGCCAGGAGACCTCTCCTCTGATCAGAAGCCCCGTGGGGCAGACCTTCCCCCCTTCCAGACCTTCTCTGGCTCCACCCCCCACCCCCACCCCAGCAGAGGCCACATATCAAAACAAACCCAGCTGCCCCAGAGACCCATGGGCCCCTTCTTAACAACCCAATAAACAGCCACCGTTCTTAGCATTTGGGGACATTTTCATACACCTGGGTTCCTCTGAGCTGTGATGCTCACCTCCCAGGGTGTGGAGGTCAGGCACAGCGGCGGTAAGTACCGTGGCCAGGGTCACCACATCATTAGCCGACGGAGAAAAGGCACACCAGGCAGCACATTGGAGCATCAGGCAGAGTTGGGTTTAAATCCCAGCTCTGCGGAAGGAGCTGGGCGACATTGGCTATGTCAACCCTTACGACCCTTGGCTCTGTACTCCATGAGAAACGGAGAGGGCGAGAGTGACCATTGTGCAGAGAGTGAGAGCAGTGGAGTGTGGCTTAGGTCCCAGCCCAGTGCCATGCCCAGAGTGGGGTTCAAGATGTGTTCTCGTTCCTGTCTCTTCACTTGTCATTCCCAAGTGTTTTGTGCTGTGACACACAGACTCCCATGACTCCCCGCCGCTTTATTTGGGGGTGCCCTGGGTGGAACTGAATCTTGTCCATCAAAGATATGGCGAGCCCCTGATTCCCAGTATCGTGTGGCCGTGCTCCACTTTGTGATATGATGTCATGATCCTCCATCTGCGGTCTGTGCCGTGAAGGCTAGCCTCTCTGTGTCAGGGCTGCTGTGAGTCAGAATTAACTCGATGGCAGTGAGGTTGTTGTGGTGGTTGTTATTTGGTATATGTGAGTGGGGCAGGGCTAGAAGTCACCACCCTTACTCAAGTACAGGTATACACTGCTCAACAGCTGCTCAGGTGGCGATGGAGCCCTGGTTGCCTAGTGGTTATGAGTTGACTGTGATCCACAGCGTCAGCAGTTTGAAACCATCAGTCCACTCCTCGGGAGAAAGACTGGGCTTTCCAGTCCCTTAAAGAGTAAACAGTCTCAGAACCCCCCGGGGCAATTTTACTCTGTCCTACAGGGTTGCTATGAGTCACAGTGACTCGATGGCAGTGGGTCTTTTGCGTTTTCATTCAGATAACGACAGTTCTCGGTGTCCTTGTTAAGCAGCTCTCCTTTTGATTCTTATTCCCACTTCATGGAGTGAAAGACTCCAACCCCAGACTTCTGCAGCACTGGGCCCGGGGTGGAGTACAGGCAGGACGACAGAGGACAGAGCTCGAGACGTGGGCTTTGTCCAGCAGGCAGGAGTGGTGACAACTTCAGGATCGGGATGCTCTTGCTTCTCGGGCTGGCAGAAGAGAGGCTGGTGGGTCAGGGTGCACCCTGCGCCCTCCCCTCACTTCCTCGGGTTCTGTTCCTGCTGCTGCTGCTGCTGCTGCTGCTGCTGCTGCTGCTGCTGCTGCTGCTGCTGCATCTCCCGACACCGCCACCCACAGCAGCAACAACAATGGCAACAGAGACCCCTGGAAGAGGCCTCCCGTAGGGTTGTAAATGGTGTCCGTACAATGTCCAAGTCACATAAGGTCCTACTTCACAAAACACATGGTGGGCGTTCAGCGACGCGTACCTGTACTCATATCACACCCTCACCCCAGTCATCCCTGCTTGAGCCACACCTTCAACCTCACAAGAAATAACAGCAGAGAGAAGTGAGCGGAGAGGAGAGGCCTCACGATGGCCAAGAAAGGAGAGTCAGGAGCAGAGCGCATATATTTGGACCCAGGGTGCCTTAGCTGAGAACCTCCTAGACCCGGTGGAAGCTTGATGCCAAGGCCTCTAGAGAACTGGAAGGAGCCAGGAAGAAGAAAGTGAAGGGACAAAGGCTTTCCGTCAGAGCCAACAAAGGCAAGACGACTGCTCCTGAGACTGGTCCTCAGGATGCAGACTTCCAGCCTATGAGAAACTAAATTTCAGCTTGTGAAAGCCACCCACCTGTTATTCCTGTTATGGCCACATTTTATAAACTAGATAACTCCGGCAAACCAAACAAAGCCAAAGCACACTCAACCCCGACTCGTGGTGACCCTGAGGATAGAGTGGAGTGCCCCTTTGGCTTTCCAAGGCGCCAAATCTTTCCCGGAGCAGGAAGCCTCATTATTCTCCCCTGGAGTAGCTAGTGGGTTTGAACCACTAATCTTTTGGCTGGCAGCCCAGTGTATAGCCCACTATGCCACCAGTACTCCTTAGATAACTAAGACAGAGATCATTAAAGCCAAAGCCAAACTGCCATGGAGTTACTTCTGACTTACAACGACCCTGGGACTGAGCAGACTGGCCCCGATAGGCTGTGAATCTTAACGAGAACAGTGTGGCACAAGTTTCTCCCAGGGAGCAGCCGGCGGGTCCTTTCCATTATACCTTAACCACTGTATCGCCGGTGCACCTTAGGGGTCAAACCTGAAGTGGAGGCAAATCAACAACGGGCGTTCTTCAGCCCCACTCCCTGCAGAGAGCCGGGCTAGGCTGCCAGAACATTCCGTTTCCAGTCACAACCCACTGCCATTGAGTCAACTCCAACACACGGCGACCCTGTGGAACGGAGTGGAGCTGTCCCTCTGGGTTTCCACGACTGTAAATCTTGAAAGGAGCAGAAAGCCTCCTCTTTCTCCCTTGGAGAGATTGGTGGTTTGGAACTGCTGACCTTGTGGGTAGAGCCCAAAGCAGGACCAGGTCTCCTCCTTCATAGACAGAAGTCAATAATGATGCCTGGTTATCAGGGGGGTGGGGAAGAGAGGACTTTTTGCTTCAGGGACATTGAGTTGATGTTAATGGTGGTGGAATCATTGAGAAGGGGATCGGAAGGTCTTGGAGGGCACCAAGGTCAAAGCCGCCTCACCTGGTTCACAGAGACAAAGTGCCGCATCCACGTGGGTAAGCAGAACGTGGGGCTTGTGAAAGCTCACCTTGACGGCCAGCTAAGAGGCCCCGCTCGGTCTCTCCTTGCAAAGAGGAAGGGGGCGTGATGACCATGGAAACAACTAGTTCAGCGGATTGATGGACCACGCACGCCTCAGGATCCACGAGCCTGAGACCAGAACAACTACGTGATGTCCAGCTGCC
>NW_022111358.1:567073-577118 GCF_000313985.2 Echinops telfairi
CCCCTCAAACGTATATATTTTAAAACAAAAATGTCTTTCTTTCGTCTTTCCTTTTCTTTAAAGAGAGGACGAACGTGAGCACAGAGCTCAGCAGCCCCAGAGCACGTGCTTCCAACGGCAGGGACCATCGGTGCCTGCGCCGTTCAGTGCGGTGGGTGACAATCTTGACAGTCAAGCAGCAGAGTCCGAGGGAGAAGGCAGGGCAGGGGAGGGAGGGCCTGCCTCTCCCTCCAGCACACTAGAAAGGGGCTGACCAGGGGGCCTGGCAGGGCCGGCTGTCTCAGGACACACACAGGACTCAGCGTGTCTCCATCTCTGGCCAGGCCTCCCCAGCCCTAACGAGCTCTGGGAAGGACTTGGCAAGAGCAGCAGCCTTCATGAGACAGAGTGTTTGCAACTGATAAGCTTAAAAGCAAATGACAATTTTTCAACCCACCCTTGTTTCAAGGGCAGCAGATAAATACGACATCAGCTCCATTTCCACTGAGCATGTCTGGAAGGGGGAGGGAAGGTGAAATCGTGCTCACCTGCCCCCTCTAGAAATTAATTAGTTTGGGGTTTTTTAGACCCTCCTCTTCAGGGCTGAATCAGGAGTCCCTACCCAGAAGGCCTCGAAATACCAGACCCTCCTTCCCCTTGTCACAGGGTGACAAGGCCTTCCCCGTAGGCCTACTTCTGATTCAGCAACACCCAGGCGGGAGGTGACAGACCTGGTATCACGTTACTCTAACTAGCAAGGGGAGGAGGCTGTGGACTGTGAAGAGGCATGAGGGGCCTGCGGATAATGGAAGATAATAGGAGTTTCCCAGGAACTTTTTGAAACCTGAGTTCTCCATCTTGATTTTCATAGCGGAGTCACATGTGAGCGCACGGGGCTCGGGTTGTAGGATTTGTGCGTTCGCTGTAAGTAGAGTGTCTTTCCATCTTAGTGAGCAGACTAAGAGCAGCGTGCCCCAAACCCTTCATACAAGCCAGGCTCTGCATCGGCAAAGGGCTTAGTCCGGTTCGTGAACGGTGTACCAGTGGAGAGCATGGCTTCGGGACCGCCACCATTGTTGCTGGCTGCCATGAAGGTACGCCCAGCTCACAGTGGTCCCGTGCACAATGGAATGAAACGCTGCCCAGGCCTGTGCCACCCTCAGGATTGGTTGTGGCCCACAGGGTTTTCCCTGGCTGACTTTCTGAAGTAGATCAGCAGACCATTCTTCTAGTCCATCTGACTCGGGAAGCTCTGTGGAAACCGCTCCCGGCACTGTGTTGTCATTGTTGCCTGCTAACAAGTTTGTCCTGGCTCCTAGCCCCGACAGGGCAGAAAAAAACGGTCTGTATGGTTTTCTGGGCTGTGACTGGTCTTGGAAATGCTCCTTAGAAGCTAGGATAGTGAGACTTGGTCCCAGGTACTTTGGACAAGTTCTCAGGAAAGACGGCCCCTGGAGAAGGACCTCGTGCTTGGGAGAGGGGCGGGGCAGCGGAAGAAAGGAAGGCCCGCCACGAGATGAATGGACATCGGGGCTGCCCCTGAGCGCCAGCACAGAAACACTTGTGGGGATGGCGCAGGAGGGGCCAGCGTCTCTTCCTGTTGTACACCAGGTCACTGTGAGTAGAGAGAGACCCAACGGCACCTAACAGCCACAATGACAATCTTTGAGATCTTTCTCTTTGGAGATGCTGCCAAAAAGGAGGAGGAGGAGAACGTATTGCCATTGGGTCCATTTCAAACTCCACCTTTCCGTTCGCGGCCAGCACTTAATCCCGGTATTCCACCAGACCTCCTTTAGCAAGCACGAAGGGTCACTCGCTGCCTTGTCAGCCACTCAGCGCACCACAATCCTGCACCAAAGGTGTGGTCTGGCCCGTTTTCACCTATGGGAAAGCGCCTACCCCCAATGTGGTGCCCTCAACCATGGGTGCATTGCCACACACATCCCCAATTTTTGCCAAACCCGTGCACCACCTATTACTTTTCTTACCACTTTTCTTTAAACTGACTCACAATCTTTGACTTAAACAAATGGACTCTTTCAAAATGTTATATAACTATCGAGCACGGAACGCCAGTATCACTTGCCAGAATTCCCTTTTTCAAACAGCTATGAAATGAAAAAGCATGTGTCCACCTGAAATCATCTTGCCAACTTAACTTGCTCTTCCTGGACTTGGGAGCCAGAGAGCCTCAGTTTGGGGGCAGGAGAGCTCATCTGTTTGAAAGGCCTAGGGGCCGCCCAGCGCACTCCGGCAGCCCCTGCCTGCTCCGTGGTTTCCACTGGTTTCGCCATGCAGGCCTGGCAGGCCCTCTATTTGGCAACATCTCGATCACCGTCCATCTGTGCGGCTTGGGGGCTCCAAAGAGAGAACGCTGCTTTGAGCAAAAACACAGCTCGCTAATGGCAAGTGTTCACCAGTTCAGACGCCCACTGGCCTCTCTTTGAGATTAATGGGGAGGAACCTGCCTCCTGCCAATCCTGTCCTGAGGTCTAGAAACCCAACTTCACAGCGGTCACGGCCAAGACTGGCCCCAAATTTCCAAGGGTGCTGAAGCCACAGGAAGGGAGGGAAGGGGGGTCTGAAGAACGACAGCGGGGGGATGCATGGGCAAGTGTGGTGCTGGCCAAGACTACCAAATGCACCCTCAGAAGCACAAACTGACTCTGGAAGAAGTACAGTCAGAGTGCTTGTTAGGTTGGAGGAGGACAGGACTCCCTCTCACTTCCTTTGGACCAGTCAGGAAGGGCCAGAGGCCAACCAAGGACACCGTGCTCGGTGGAGGGTCAGTAAAGCCCAGGGGAGCCTGAAACGATGAGCTCCAACACAGGGACCTCAAGGAAGCAGGTGGGGGCGGGGCGGGGGGGTGCCAGACCGGCAACATTTCTGTTACACACGGTGATGTCATGCGGTGGAACTGAGGACTCCACAGCAAGGGACAACCATGACGAAGGGGTCACTGATGTTTCTCTCCCAGATCTCTTCCAGGAGGAAAGCATGGTGGGGGGAAGGGGAGAGGGGCTGGGTTGGTGGGGAGGCGGGGTATGCTCCCCAATCTCAGACAAGGAGAGTCACATCCAAGGGCATACTGGTGTACTAAGTCTTAACACAGTATTAAGGGGGCCTCAGGGTGTCAGACAATAGGCACGTTTCAACTGGGGAGCCAGTGAATCTCTTGAACACTCATTCATTCATTCAGTCAGTCAATATGAGGGAGTGTCCAAGAGTTCATGAGAACATGGAACTGAAAGAAATGGAATTTCTTCCATGCACTTTGTGAAACCCCCTGGAATGGACTGAGAACCTCCCATTCCACTGGATGGGAACACAGAGGGGGAAAGGCAAAGTCCCGGCTCTGGAAAGAGTTCACATTCTAGGGGAGGGAGCAGCCGATTCGGCGCCCAGTAACTAAACTAGACCATGTCCGTGAATCCTAAATGCTGTGGAGGGAACCAAACTGCAGTCATGACTGCAGTCAGCGGCTGGACTGGACTGAAGGTGATGACATTGACCAGAGCCCCATGGGGAGGAAGTTCCAGCCAATTAAGTCCCAGAGAGCTGCCGGTGCAAAAGCCCTGGGGCAGGAGTTTGCCACGTTCAGGGACAGGAAGAAAGTCTTTATAACCGACACACAGAGATCAAGATGATGCCAGAGGCCAAGTGCAGGAGGTGAGGTCAGAGAAGCAGAGAGGGGCTGTTCGTGTCACCCACAGTGTAAAGGAGAGCTTTCCACGGAAGAGAGGGAATGTTCTGGGAGTTGTACATACTTCCCTCTGGCCACTGTCAGAAGACTAGATAGGGAACGGAACAGAGGGACAAAGACAGGAGATGAAAACGCTGGTTCACGAGGAACCAAACGAACCCCTTTTGGCTTCACATTTGGTCCCTGAAACTCTAAGGGTCTAACTTCTCCCGGGAAGCTGGTTCCTGAAAGCAGTGCCGGCCAGCCGGGTGGGATTCAAACTTCAGACGAGAGAGGATGAAGGCTGGCCGTCCGCAAAGGGCAGGACCCAGCCCCCTCCTAGGAAGAGAGCAAGCGCCATCTGCTCCAACCAGGAGATGCTCAGCGCCCGCCCTGCCAGCTCAATGACTCCGTGACTTCCAGGCCAGCACGCCTAGATCCCCCACGGCTCAGACCCCCCAGGCCCAGGCAGCTCTGAGGGCTGGCTGTCTCTGGCTATCTGACAGGAGAACACAGTATCCTCCCGACACCAGCTTTCAAGCCCAAGGGACAAATCAATCGATGACTGCCAGCCTCACACAAACAGACAAGCAGCCAATCTCTGGTTCCATGGTCTTACGGAAAAACAAAAATCACATCCAAATAGGTTGGAAGCTCTAGAAGAAAATGCGAATTTCCAGGGAAAGCAGCAGCAGAGCCCATCGAAACTGCACCAGGAAGGCTCACAGCCACCAAATCCCGACCATGGGAAACTGTACCACCACCCACCCGGGTTCTTCCCACGTCGAGTTTAAGGGAAGAAACCCTAGAGATCAAGAGAGAGGGCACACTGGATGGCCTGCCGCCCGACTCTGCAGAACACGTGATGAGATGCTGGGGGAAGCATGAACACTGGCTGGCCATGAGATGAAGACATGGTTGGTGGTCTTGGGGTTCTCCGACGATGGGAATGTTGCTGCCTTTTTTATTTTTAAAGAGTTCGTATCTTTCAGAAACCACTGAGGTGTGGAAAAGTGTAGTGATAGGATGGCTAAGGTTTGTTTCAGAAATCTCCTCGGACTTCGTGCCTCTGCTCATACCCTCCCTCAAAACAAGAACATTTGGTTCTATCAAATGGACAGTCTGAGATGCTCACCCTCCCGGCACAATCGCTGAAGACAAAATGGGTGCATAAGCAAATGTGGTGAAGAAGATGGATGGTGCCCAGCTAGTAAAAGATATAGCATCTGGGGTCTTAAAGGCTTGAAGCTACCCAAGCTGCCATTCAGCAGAGAAGCAACAAGTCCACATGGAAGAAACACACCAGCCGGTGTGATCATGAGGGGCCATAGGGACCAGGTAATAGGCATCAGAAGACACATAACAAACAAACAAAAACATATTGTTGAGAACGAGGGAGGTTGGAGTAGAGACCCCAAGCCCATCTGCAGACAATGGAACATTCCCCCACTGAGGGACCACAGGGAAGGGATGAGTCAACCTGGGTGCCTGGGTGCAGTAAAAGCATCAATGAAACACACAGTATACCTCTGCTTCCTTGGGGCTTCCTCACCCCCACTATCATGACCCCAGTGCTGCCTCTCAATTCAGACTAGACCGGAGCAGGTACACAGGTATAGAAAAGAGACGGGGGCTCACAACACACAGAATCCAGGTAAAGGAGTAGGAATGGCAATACCAGAAGGGTGGGGGGAAAGGGGGGAAGGGGGGAACTGATCCCAATGATTGACACATAACCACACACACCCCTCCAGGGGGAAGAACAACAGAAAACATGGGGGAAGGGAGACAGCGGTCAGTGTGAGAGACGAAAATAATAATAATTTGTCATCTATCAAGGAGTCTGATACCAAGGAAGAGCTGATACCAAGGGTTCAATAGAAAGTAAATATCTAGAAAAGAATGATGGCAACATATGCACAAACCTGCCTGATGCAATCGATGTGTGGATTGTGATGAGTTGCAAGAGCCCCCAATAAAACGATCTTTTAATTAAAGAAAGAAATAAAGAAATCTCCTCGGGAAAGTGGTCTAAAAACAAAACAAGGCTATCCCTGAAATGATAACAGTCCAAGCTGAAGATCCCACAACACTAGCCTCTTGGTTGTGTCTATGGTTGAAATTTCCCATAGTGAAATGTTACTGGGGGAGAGGTAGGGCTTCTTGTTGTTGTTGTTGAAGCTGGGGATGTTTCAGCGAACAAGAAAGGGACACCAAGACCCAGACTGGGAAGGAACATCTGAAAATCAGGTATCTGACAGAAGACTGTTCACCTAACACAAACCAAGAATTTTTACAGCTCAATAAGAAGACAACTCGGGGTCGAACAACAGAAAAGTGGGTGAAGGGCGACGGAGGACATTGTAAGATATGAAAATAATCATCTATGACCTTATCAAGGGTTCATGAGGAAGGGAGGGAAGGGAGAAATGAGGAGTTGATACCAAGGGCTCAGGTAGAAAAAAATGCTTTGAAAATGATGGCAACAGATGTAAATGTGCTTGACACATGGATGGATGGATGCATGCATTGTAATAAGAGATGTAAGAGCCCCCAATAAAAGTGTTTAATTTTTAAAAAGATTGAATAAGTGAAAGAAAAAAAAAGAAGACAACTCAATTTAAAAATAGGCCAAAGATCTGAATAGACATTTCTCCAAAGAAGATATACAGATGACCAATTAGGGTGGCTGCAAGCCACAAGACATAGGATAATCAATACTCTCACGGATGTAGAGAAAGTGGAACTCTCAGGCCTATAGCTGGCGGGGGTGTAAACTGGGAAGCAGCTGGTCGAACCCTTCTTCCTCATAACGGCTATGGGGAGAGTTACCCCCAAAAAATAACTACATATTTTTTTCTCAAGCTTTGCTAATTGACCTCTCTCCTGGTTCACAATGTCACACAGAGGGCCACCCACCTACTTCTTTCAGAATGTTGGTGTTGCTCCTCTCCCTCTGACTTTGCCACCCAAAAATGCCTTCTCCAGCTTAGAGGGCTACCCCGCCCCCACACCCACATGCACTTGGATGGCTGGTGGGCTCAGTCTTACCCCACTGGACAGGGTCATCCCACGAGTTCTATGAACTCAGTTCACTGCCATGGAGTAGGCTCCAACTCGTGAGAGGGTAGAACTGCCCTTGGGGGTTTCTGAGACTGTAACTCTTGTCTTTCTCCCACAGAGTGGCTGGTGGTAAAATGAGGCTAGCGCTCTGAGCACAGGCCTCAGGAGATGCCAAGAGTGTGCAGAAGAAGATGCTGTCTCCTGGTTTGGAGCCCATATGGGTTTCCTGCCTGTCTCATTATCATCTTCCCTGAAGACCTACCAGCTTCCCAAAATGTAATGTTTGTAAGAATCCAATAGGCTATCCACATAGGACCGTTTCATCCCTTAAGGCCAAGAGGTAAGAGTGTTTATCTGTACAGGCCTGTCAATTAAAGGTGCTGAAAAGATCAATAGATGGATCAAAAGTTCTTGGAAGGACGAAGGAGGGCCTGTGTTTGGCCTGCTCCCGTGAGGAGAGTGAGGAGGAAGAAAGAGCTCAGCAAATTCAACACCTAGCACGGAGTTTGGGGAATGCTTAAAAAAGTCTGACAGCTGCAGCCTGCTCCAGATCCACCCCCCCCTCGCCCCCCCCACCTCAACTCCTCCCCCACCTGTAGCCAGTGCCCTGCTGAACAAAGGTCAATAGCAAGAACTACGCTGGTTTCAGTAGCTTAAAGACAAAGAAACTCCAGGTTACAGCAACAGAAGCAGAGGTCGTTTAGCACGAAGGTGACATCAATCCCTCTCTTTCCTTGGGTAGGTCAAGTCCATGGCCAAAGTCATCGAGGTGGCAGGATGGGTTAAAGCCAGGAGCTGGGCGGAGTACCATGGAATTGAGAGAAGGATGAGATGGTGTGAGTCTAGGACTTCCTGACCCTGGTCAACCCTGCCTGTCCCCTCCTCTGCGACTCGCTGTATCCAATTCTCCCCATTGCTGCCAAATGTTATCTGCCCATATCCATGCCCACCTGGCTGCCTCCACCCTTCTTACATGACTGATCTCGACCACTAGTGAAACCACCATTATTAGACACCTGCTAATATTAGTCATCAGGGTCCCAGGCATGCGTTCCAATCAACAAACCCCCTTCACCCTCATGCTGTCCTCGGCATCTTCCAGAAGCATCTTCACCCATGTCATCTCGCTTAAGCCGCAACCCCTTTGTGTTGGAGGCAGACACAGGCTCAGGGCGTTTCATCCATAAGTGGTACAAACGGTTCGTGAGCATGCTCAGCTGCTAAGCCAACGAAAAGCACGGTGCTCTATCACCAAAAATCAGCCCTTGACAACCCTGCAGCACACATAAGGTTCTACGCTGGCATACATACGGTTGCCATATGTCTGCGTCAACTCCACAGCAACTGGGTCACATCACAGTCAAGGGATGAACTCAAACTCAATCACCTGTGCAGGGACTTTACTGCCCCATCCCACACTCTGCGCTCAGCATCAGAGGATCAGGAGCCGGTCTGGTGTTTCTGCCATTCTAACAAGAGCTTCTCCTTCCTTCTCATGCCTCACAGCAGCCCCAGGTGGTCTTAGACCACCCATCCCACACAGGCATCTGACTTCAGTGGGCTGGCTCGTCCATCCCTTCTCTACAGATGAAACGCTGAACATCTCGCAAGGGGAAAGGGATTCAGGCCTGGAACACTGGTCTCCAGAATTCTGCTGGCAGCTTTATCTGCTGGACAGATGTGTCCTCCAACCCCAGTCATGCCTGGCCCACCTGTAGGATGCCGGCCATATCTGAAACCACGTGTATGATTACTGTTTCTATTCAACAGACTCATTCGAGTGACTGGATGCATTTAATTTCCAGTGATGCTTTATATGACGGCCACAGATGGAAAATTCATATCACTGCCTAGAAATAGAAGAGAACGCTCCAAGCCTAGGCTACAAAACAAAAGCAGGTAAGTTCAGGCAGACGGTCCTGGGCCAGAAGTCTGCTCTGGGAGATTAGCAAGTGTTTGAAAGGGGCAAAGCGCCCAATGCTACCTCCACCTGAAACCTTCCCCTGGAAGAGTTCAGGGAATTGGAAGAGAGCTGCGGAGGGAAGAACTTTCCCACTGGGTGACTCAGTGTTATTTCATGCTTAACTACCTCAAGTCACTTCATTGGCGATGCAGCCTACCCCGTGGGAAACAGAAGAGGCAGTAAGGAAAGTGGGGGAACAGGTGGGATGGGAGGCAACCTCCTGCTTCTCCGAGAGGCTACCCTGCCAGCTTCTGGAAGATGTCCTGCTTGCTACCCACCACCACCTGGCCGAGGGCACAAAGCTCGCTTCTGGGCAAGCCCAGGGTCCTCCAGTCACCGAGGGGGGTGGGTGTTTGGAGGAGGGCCCCTGTGGCTCCACGGCCTCTTAGTTTAAGCAGAGCATGGCACAAGCCACTCCAAATTCCTCTAGAAATTAGGATCCAGCAGGGCCACAAGTTACCTCTAGTCCCCAAGACATCTCTCTGGGCAGCCAGTTCAAATGACCCCCACCCTGCAATGGCCAGAAAGCTTTGGAACCAGGTACCCTTGTGGAGGAGAGACATATGAGCTCACAACATGTGTGGGCAGCTCCGTGGGAGTCGGGGAAGCTGTCCCGGACTCTCCTTCCTGCACCCTGAGCCCCACAACTCTCACCCACAATGTCTCCGCCGTAACCCAAGAGAATAATGAGCAAGCACACACACACCCGCCCCCACCCCACCCCCGGCAGGGGCAGGCAGCACGCATTAAAGGAGTAAACCTGAGAAAAAAACCTAAGGTCTACAGCAGACACACCCAAAGGCCAGACACACAGCCGGGAAGAAAGTACCCTCCAAACTTGCTCCCCAGCTGCCGGAGCTCAGTTGCAAGGAAGCAAATGGCATCCCTGCGCACTGGGCCAATCGGCCCGAGTCAGGGACGTCGCCAGGACTAGATCAATGCTACCTGCGCTGCAGGTTCCGGGACGGACGCCCGGTCCGGCCCATGCGGGGCCCGGAGGGCACAGTCTCGGGGTCCTTCTGTCACAGGAGAATGCCAATGGGTCCCCTCTGCCGCCCTCCCACCCAGCCGGTGTCCTGCTGCACGGTCTCTGGGACGAAGCTCTGAAATCATCGCTCCCCGCGCCGGGGCCGGCAGGGCAGCTTTTTCCCATCCGGCCCGGAGCCAAAGCCCGTCGGAAAAGTCCACCGCAAAGAAAACGGGTTCGGGCCCGGGAGCGGACGGAAGGGAGAGGCGCGCGGCGGGGCGCGCCGTTACCTTTTCTCTTTATTCTGTTTTCGGGATTTGTGCAGGAGTCCGATGAGCACCACGGCGGCGCGGATCCCCGCTTTCCGGCAAGGCATCCTCTCCGCCGG
>NW_022111358.1:578211-592532 GCF_000313985.2 Echinops telfairi
GTACACTGCACGCTTTGAGCCGGCTCCCTCTTCTCTTGGGAACAGAAGGAAGTCACACCTGCTCCTGGGAAAGCGCCCCTAGCCTGTCCTGCTATCCGCAGGGCACTGGAATATAAAGCCCCTCACCCACTCACTGCTGCCCCGACAGGCAAACCCTCCTGGCAGACACAGAACTAGTCAGTAGCTCTGATGCTCCCTCCAGCCCCCTAGGGGAGACAGCAGGCTGGAGGGGCTGGAGGAATTAAAACGAGCCAATTAGTCCATCTTTGGAAACAGCCCTTTTGGGGCCAAAAGAGGTCCCAGAGGCAATTTGCCTTGTTTTTTATACAGTCTGAGGCTCCACACCGCAAGCACAGAAAATGCAGGCAGGGAAGGGGGACCCTGCTGGAGAGGCGCCGTGGCTGTAAATGAATTCACCAAGCACAGGCCTCGCTCTGCCTCTGGGCCAGCCTCTCCCCAGCCAGGCCAGCTTCTTCCTGGCACTGGAGCTGGAGTGGGGTGGGTCCAAAATGCACTGGTTTATTTATGAAGTGTCCATTAGCAGTGCCCCAGTGCCCCCTGGGCCTGCCTGGGCGCTAGGGGAATCACAGTTATAGGCCTGGCCATCTATTTATAGAGTCTGTGAGTGACCCAGACCCCACCCCTGGGATTGGCAGGGAGGCAGACAGACACCAGTAGTGACCTGAGAATGGGTCAGGAAGAACTGGGGGAAGGAGTGTTCTCAGAGGGACAGGGACAGAGCCCAGTCCAGGCTTCTCCTGGCAGGCGGGCCGCAGAGTACCTACCAGTTCTAGCAGGGAGTGTACTGGCGGTAGGCACAGGTCTATTTAGCCTGGGGTGGATTTCATCCACTGACAGAGGAGGCTTGTCTTTGTGGAAGACCTGACCTCCACCACCCCAGTCCCCGTTGGGGGAGAGCGTGGGAGGTTCCCATCCATCCCCCACTGCCCACCCACACTGCCTGAGAGATACAGGCCAGGCCAAGTGCATCAGTCACGACTGGGCATCACAAGGAAGGCACAAAACCTTCACACCAAACAGGTTTCACACACTTGTTTACTCACTTTTGTTCTGGGGCCTCTCAGCCATTATGCAACCACGTGACTCCTGACCCCACTCACCCACGGCTTCCCCAGTCAGTTCCAGCTCACAGTGCCTGCACAACAAGATCGAACGGCCTCTCTGGGTTTCCAAGACTGCAGCCCTTTCCTGGAGTCAAAAACCCCGTCTTAGTCCCGCAAAGGACTGGTGGTTTCAAACTGCTGGCCTTGCAGCTAGCAGCCCGACAGGTAACCACTAGGTGGCCAGGGCACTATGACAATGCAGTCTCCAAAAGGGCCCGGGACTCTCCGAGTCTGATTCCTGATGCCACAAGAGGTGTAGCTGTTTCCTGGGAGAGGGGGCCCTTCCTTCTGTTCCTGCCCCCACAAACCTTCCATCCTTGGGTTACAGGCAGGACCGCCCCAGTTCCTCTGATTAACCTCTGCTCCAGTTCTCGACCCACCCACAACGCACACAGGACACCTCAAGCCAGAAGGAAACCCATCCACACGTGAAACCTTCGTGTCAGCTCGGCTAGACTGTGACAACCCTAGGCGATGCAAACCGTCATCACACTGGATTTGGTTAGCTGAGGCTGGAGGTTTGAATCGACCCGGAGGCACCTCAGAAGAAAGGCCTGGTGATCCACTGTCACAAAGAAGATAGCCTTTTGAAACCCTGCAGAACACAGCTCTACGCAGTAACACATATGGTCCCGTGGGTCAGAATCAGCTGCATGGCACCTTTTATTTTCTGATGCTAGACTCGCTCACTCCCTGAACATTGACACTTAGCACACATCCAGCTTGGTGCAAGAGACTGGGGTGAGAGAGAAATGATGGCGCAACCCTTGCCCAGAACAAGCAGACCCAACATACATGAAGCCACACAACAGCCTTCTGAGCTGCCTCTGCCCTGTGACCAAAGTTTCTCAGACCCGGCCACTCACCCACAATCATCTCAACGTTCTGTCTCTAAATTATACTTCTTGGTTATTTACTTAGGGTTTTGCTGCAGTTAAATCAACTCACTTTTTTCCTTCATTAATATAAAAAGGAAACATCACCACCCTACAGGAAAAGCCATGAACAAATGCAAATTTAATCCTGCAATCCGCAAGGACAGCAGTTGGAAACCACCAGCCACTTCATGGGGAAAGACGGGGCCTTCTGCTCCCACAAAGAGCTACCGTCTCAGAAACTCACAGGGCAGTTCTCTCTGGTCCCCTAGGATCTCCAGGAGTCGCCTCACCTTGATGGCAGTGAGTTTGGTTTGGGTTGAAGTTCAATCGTATCGTCTGAAGGCGGCTCTGGGCCAGAAGCACCTTCCTTGAAAAGAAAAATATCAAACCCAGGCCGCCTCCTCAAAAAGAGAACAAATAAGGGAATAATTCACATCAGTGGCTCAAAGATCTTCTAAGACCACATCCAGGGCCACCTTGGGGCAGACCACGAAGGCTGGATGCATTCAGACCACAGGTCAAAAGGACTACAGTAGTCAGAGAAGGGGGTCTCCTCCCGGAGCCCATTCTGCCCAGCAGCTGACCCCACTGCCACAGCAGTGCTCCCGGGCACTAATGCACCCACCATCTGGAAGGCCTCACTGTCCAGGCAGGTTGACAGAGGGTCCCATGCAGAGACAGTCCCCAAATCACACGACCTCAAAGGTCCATTCCGGTGCCCAGAGCCCACAGTCCCTGAGAACAAAGTAGCAGGCAGCTGCCAGCCAGGGTCTAGGGGAGATCTGAAGGCAGAGGGGGCCTGGGTGGGAGCAGGCGTGGGGGAGGGGATAGGAAGTTAATCATAAGCAGAGAGCAGACAGCTGCACAACCCGTTCCTAAGGGGCCAGTGGGTTGAGACAGACAGACACGCATGCCTGGTCCAGAAGAAAGGGGCCTTCTTTTCTGGGAACCCACCCCGGGAGGCATATCCGTGTGAAACCGGGAGCCTGCCAGGCTGCCAGCACCCTGGGCCTCAGGAAGCCCGGAGCAGTCTCTCCCCGCCTCTCCCCGCCTCCAGCTTCCAAGTGGCTCTGCCACACTGCAAAAATGGCTGTGGCTATTCTTGATGCTCTGGTGGCACAACAGCTAAGCATTTGGCTGCTACCTCAAAGGCTGACAGTTCAAACCCGCCCAAAGGCTGACAGTTCAAACCTGCCTACCAACCCATGGAAGAAAAACTTAGCCATCCACTTCAGTAAAGATTGTAGTTGCGTTTGTTGTTAAGTCCAAAGCATAGCAACATTTTTGGAGAGCAGATGGCCATTTCCTTGCCCCCAGATGGTTGCTGGGTGGGTAGAACCACCGACCTCATGGTTAGCAGCTGAGCAGTTAATTGCTCCTCCTGTAAGAATGGCAGCCTAGAAAAACCCTATGGGTCAGGTCTATTCTGCCAAATGGTGTTGAAATGCATCAAAGTTGACTGAGCAGCACCCAGACATAGCAACATGGGAGAAAGGGCCATAAAGCAAGAAAGGTGGGTCCTTTCTGAAAACCAGGTGTCCTCAAACCCCTTGCCCCTCTCCGTCTGTAGGGGATAAGGCCCCCAGCCGCACTGTGGGTCTCACCCAGCCCTTGGAGCAACCCAAGGCTTCTAAACGTACATCTGCAGACCTGCTCGGACAGGCTCAGCCCTCTGCTCTCCTTAGCCTGGCGGGTCCCTGACATACACACACCACCAACTCAGGGAAGCCACTCAGAAGCCCCTTCCTGGTCCACCTCACTTCTGCTGAGCAATCACACCTGTGCCTGTAAAGAGAGGGACACAGATTCTTGGCAGGTACATCTGCGCCCCCTGCTGGCTGGCAACACAACTCACAATTGCAGCTTTGCATTGGAAAGAGAGAGAAAAGGCCATTTGAGGTAGAGGTGCAGTCTGGCTTTCAGAGAGGCGTGCAGCCAAACACACTGGCTTGTCACCCAGCCTGCCCGGTGCCCTGGCTAACCCTAGGAACTCCATGCCCCCATGCCACGACAAGATCTTTCAGCAACAGTAAGGGGCCAGGATATCCCCAGCCCAAGGGTAGGAGCCCTGAAAAGCAAGTCTTTGGAACTGCAGCTCAGTGCGACTTTCCTAGACCCGCCCACTGCACACAGAGCCAAGGATGTGGTAGGATTGGCTGGGACCAAAGGCATGTTGGTGACTTGTGTGGCATTTCCGAGCATCAGGGAACGGAAACCCACAGACCCCGCTCCGAGGAGGGTGGTGATCCAGCCCTGGGGCTGCACATAATGCAGCACCCCATGCCCCCAAGGGACTCACAGGGGCGGGCATGGTGTCAAGAGGGAACTGGTGCTGATGCCCTGCTTGGGGGAGTGGGGTGGGGAGGGTGGGGGGTGGTGGCAGAGGGGCGGGGTACAAAAGCTGGGCTCAGTGGAAGAAGGATGGAGTTATTTATGTATTCTTAAAGTTCCTGATGGTATTTCATGTTTATTTATTTTCACCATTCATGTGCATAGATATATATTGCTAAGCCTCACGACTACAATGTGTCGCAGGATTGAGTGAAGTGTCTAGTGACCCTGAAGAGAACTTTGCCTCAGAGCTGCAATGGAATCCATCAGAGAATCAAGGGACCAGAAGGCCTGCGGCCAGGGGTCCTGCTACCCAGTTCTATATATACCCTAGGCTCCTAGTCCCCCACTTCACCAATGCCTATGCCTCTCTAGCTGCTGCTGTCACCCAAGTCCCTCCCAGCTCTGGGGTGTCTGAGGCTGAGTGGAACAGTGCAGTCGGGAGAGAAGTTGTCTTTCCACAACACCAGCAGCATTGCTTAGCAACAGCCCAAAGCACGACCCAGCGGGCACTCCAAACACTACTCGGACCAAGAACAGAGCCCTCTCTTACACATGCAGTCTGTCTCCACCATGGTGTGTCCTCAGTGATGCCTTCTGTGTCTGGCTTCCTCGGGGTGTGACCTTGAGTGTGACCTCTAAGCCTCACCTTCATCTGTAGGGGGAGGGGAGGGGGTGTGGTAACAACCGCTATGACAACATGCCAATCACCCACTAGAATTACTGCAAGCATGAAAAGAATGGCTGGCACGGTCCAAATAAAGACTTGCACGTGAGCAAGAGCACTCGCAGCAGCTTCCGGTAAAGCAGCCAGCGTTTGAACACAGCCCAAGGGCTCGTCGACCAACTGCAGTCCAGCCAGCCAGCAATACGAAAAATAAACAAAATACGATGCACGCCACATCACGGAGGGATCGCAAAAGCCGCGCGCTGGCGGAGGCACTGCCGTGTCCAAAGGGACTTCAGAGAGTTTGTGGGGAGACGCCCTGATCATCCTCCTTCCCCTCCTCTAGGTGGTCAATGCACTCCACTTGGTGTAGGGTGTGGGCGTGCACACCCAGGCACACAGGCAAGTGGTAGAGGGTGCAGGTGTTGGACAGGGCAAGAGGACGGGACACAGTATTTCTCCTTTGAGGCACCAAAGCGCAGGTCACTGTGTGGACGGCAGGTACTGACTGCCCAGCTAGCTCATATGTGTGGTCGGCCGGAAAATCCATAGGATGGGGGGTGGGGGGAGCCGGGGGCTATCTACCTGATCAATTCTGCCCTCCTCCCCACCCCCCAACCCCACTGCCTTGTTGACTGAATTAATCTTCTGCCTGGGTGGGTATCTGAAGAACTCTTGGTTGGCTAGTCCTTTGCAGAGGAAATTGCCCCTATTGGTGAGCAGAATCAAAGCCTTCCCAGCGGGACCCTGGACTCTAATTCATTAATGTGTTAATGCCTCCTTCTCCCCATGAAAGTAAGTCCCTTTGGCCTTAAAAGCAAACGCAAAGCTTATCTTCCCTATTGACGGGGACTTCTGGATTTCATTCAGCTGAGCTCCAGCCTCCCTCGCCCCAGCTGCTTCTAAATTCGCCAGCCTTATGCCAGAACTGCTTTCCGGGGCCTTTCAGCCCTTTGCTGCAGGAAAGTTCTTCCAGCTGTCTAGCCTGCACCACTCCTGCACAACCTTAACGCTCCTATTCTTACTGGGGACACATGCACATCTGGTTCTCACTGGCCTGGACTTTCCAGGGCCCCGCAGGAGATTCAAGACTGGCTGTTTCTTTCCACCAGAGGCGGTCCCAAACGCCGCTTCTTGCTAGGCCCAGCGCACCCAAGCCCCTCAACTCTCTGAGCAGGCAGAAATCAGGATCAGGATTTGTGGGCCGGATCACAATTGATAGGGGAGAGCTAATCACCAAAGTGCCACAGTTGGCAAACGATGGCCTTCTCTTGTCTGAGACCTGAGAACAGTTTCAAGGTTACGAACATCCCCCTCCCTCGGGGAACGGGGCTCAGGAGCGAGCTATGGGTGAACGCCATCCGTCCATCATCTCCATCACCTGGGGCAGGCGAGAGGATGCATGTTGTGCAACACAGGGTCCGGTCAAGGTCAGCAGCCACCTGTCCCTCATCGGCTTCCCTCTCTTGGTGAACCAGGTTTGTTCCTTTCCCCGCAATCACTTCCCTGGAAACGGCTGGTTTGTTGTGTGCTGGGTTGAGGCCTGTCTCCCCTGGAGGTGGGTGAGCTCCATAGAGGCGGGACTCTGTGGCTCAGTGGTCACCATCTTCTTGCCCTGCCCCTACCCCTACCCCTACCCCACAGCAGGCCTAGGGTGGTCACGCTTGACCATTCTGGAAAAGGACACAAAGAAAGCGAACGCATTGCCACTTGTCAGAATCTAACCCCTGGGTCTGCCACAGGAGTCTCTGGATGGACCATGATCTTTACAGCGGATTGTCAGACCATTCTTCCGCAGCACCCAACGGCTGGATGGGTTCAAAACACCAACTGTTAGGTCAGTAGCTGAGAGTCACCCACTTGCACTGCCCAGAGACTACCTAATCCTCAATAAATATCAATGGGAGGGAAGAAGGTTGGGGGGCGAGAGAAAAAGAAGGAAATAAATAAGGGAGAGTCTCTGCCATCCCAAATGGGGTCCTGAGGGAGCAGTAGCTACGTACTGGGCCGACAGCCAAACCGTCCACAGGGCACACCCACTGGATACTCTGTAGAGACCACAGCCTGGGGCGGCTGGGCAGTTCTGCCCTGTCCTATGCAGTGGCTACGAATCAGAACCAACTCCAAGCAATGCGTTTGGGTTTGAGTTCTAGGCCCCTCCCCGCCTAGGAGGGTCACAGCTCCCAGAGGTTGCGTTTCTTTGCCCCCAGAATAAACGGTCTTTGACTATTGACAACATTGGATTTGCCAGACAGGAGGGGACAGGGCAGCAGCCAGACTCCAGGATGGAAACCCACCCTCTCCATTCTCACCAAATTCGCTGCCATTGAGTGGCTCTGACTCAAAGCGACCTCCTCACAGGAGGGGTCACAGCATCCTCACAGCATCCTCCTCACAGGATGCCTGCCACTTGACAATCTCAGTAACAGGTGGTATTGACTTCGAGTCAGAACGTATCATATGCGACAAAGAAGCGCGTGGCAGGTATTGTGAAATGAGTCGATTCCCAAAGAAGATAGAAGTATTATAAGTGTTTATGCACCTAACTTCGGAGCCCCCCCAGTAATAAGAGCAAACACGACAGAACTGAGCAGAGACCATGGGTCTACAGCAATGGATTTGTACATCGCTCTCAGACCCGTTCTGATTCATGGCAGCCCCACGTGTTACAGGCAAGAGGACGCTTTAGGGAAGCAGTTTGCCAGCCCTTTCTTCTGTGGCACTGCCAGGTGGGTTCAAACTGCTTGCCTCACCCAGGCTCCTCACAATAACCAAAAACAAACCAAATCCACGACCACCAAGTTGATCCCAACTCACAGCAATCTGTGCAGGACTTCCAAGACCATAAACCTTACGGGATCAGACAACCCCATCTTCCTCCCAAGAAGCAGCTGGTGGCTTTGAACCACTGACCATGTGGTGGTTGCACCCAACACCTAGCTCACAGGGCTTCTTACGAGGGCAGCAGGAGTCTTTAAAAGACTGCTTGTGCCCTCTAGTTCCTAAATGTTTCCTCCCCGCCCCCACTACCATGACTCGAATTCGACCTTGCAAGTCTGGCTAGACCAGAAGATGTACACTGGTACAGATAGGAGCTGAAAATACAGGGAATCCAGGGCAGATGAGCCCTACAGGACCAGTGGTGTGAGTGGCGAAACAGGGAGGGTGGAGGGAGAGTGGGTAGGAAGGAGGGAACCGATTATAAGGGACTATATGTGACCTCCTCCCTGGGGGACGGACAACAGAAAAGGGGGTGAGGGGAGATGTCAGACAGGGCAAGATATGACAAGATAACAATTTATAAACTATCAAGGGCTCATGAGGGAGGAGGGAGCGGGGAGGGAGGGAAAAATGAGGACCTAATGTCGGGGGTTTAAGTGGAGAGAAAATGTTTTGAGAATGAAGTACAAATGCGCTTTACACAACTGATATGTGTATGGATTGTGCTAAGAGTTGTATGAGCCCCTAATAAAATGTTTTTAAAAAATAATTAAAGACATAGCTTTGAAAAAAATCAGAAATTAATACAACCAAAAAAAAAAAAAAAGACTGCTTGTGCTTCAAATCTCCATCTTTAAAAGTTGGCTTCATGAGGTGGGCACCATCAGCAGGGTGGCCCAGGCCTGGGCTCTGTGAGCCCCTCCGGCTCACCTCCAGCAGGAGAGTCACTTTGCAGGGTAAGAAGTAGCCCCTGAGCCCCTTGGCTTGGCATTTCGCAGCATGTAGGAACTGCCACACCGATCATGTCATTTGCAATGCACAAAGGGACCGTGGGAGGAACTGCCATCCCGTTCACTAGATGAATAAACTAGACCCTGAAAGGTAACACTGGTGAGAACCAGTCACAGATAGTCCCTGGGGATGCACTGACTTCCACAAAATCCAGGGAAGTGGAGACGCCCAGAGCTCTGCCTTGGCCAATCAGAGACACGTGTCTGTCACCAGGTGAAGCAGGGGTCTGATTTTCTGCTGCTCACCACCCACGCCCCTCCTCCAGGTGCCTCTAGTGCCTTGACTCTCGCTTGGGGAGCAGCCTGACACCACTCTCGGGTCTATGGTTCCAAAGGGCTGCTCTTTTCTCAACCTACCCTCCCTGAGCTCTGAGTTAAGCACGTGGCCCAAGCCTGACCCATGCATGTCCCAGACCACCGCGGGTTGCCTCAGGGACAGAAACATCAATCAAGGTGATCCAGTGTGAACACCTGAGCTTCTGTTACCACCCTTAGAGAAGTGCCCTGCCCTCTGTGCTGTCCAAAGTGGGGGCTGCTGGCCGCATTCTTCTTGTATCGTGAGAAGAGAGATGCCTGTGAGCAATGGGGATGCAGAGAGGAGGAGAGCCACGTGTTAGGGACCAAACCACTGCCTGGTCTGACCACCTGGATCCAGCCGTTCCTGAAGCGAAGCTTCTGAAACCTATCATTTTAAAGAAGGATTTTCTTGGATTTGGTTTCTGTTTCTTTTTCTCTTTTGGTTTTGCTTAAGCCAGTTGGAGATAAGCTCCCATCACTAGTAAGCTAGGGAATTAACATAGCCCATCGCTACTCAAAGGGTAAGGAAACACAATTCCGCTCACGGTCATGGAGTCAGTGCTGACTCTAGCCCGCGTGGAACAGCCCCTGTGAGTCTCCGAGACTCTTTAGGGGAGCAGAGAGCTCCATCATTCTCCCTCCGAACGGCTGGTGGTTTCAAACTGCCGACCTTTCAGATCACAGTCCAACATGTATCCAGTACACCACCACGGGTCCTCGTAAGGAAACACAACTTGAAGCCAGTGAGGAGGAGGCGGGGAAAGGCCACCCCACCACAAAGGGGGCCATCGGGAAACCTTCCCGCGAGCAGCCCCTGGAGCTCCTTCCTCAATGTCACTAACCGGCCAGGAGTGACAAGCTCGGGGGCAGTCTCTGGACCATCCTTCCGGCCTGGCCCAAAGGAAGGGGAGGGAGATCCGGGCACAAAGGTGACCCCGCAGAGGAGGCCAAGAGTTCTGTTTCTCCTCACGGCCAGCTTTCCAGTTATTCCTTTCATCTGTCTTCAGTCCAACCAAGGACTATTCGTGGACGATGATGCTGGAGGGGGCGTGGGGAGGTACCTTCAGACAAAGCTGAAATGTGGGACATTCTACGAAACAACTTGCCAGCTCTCTTCAAAACAAGAAGCCGTCATGAAAAGGTGTGGGAGGACACAGCTGCCCCATATTTAGAAACAACAGGGACATGACAGCCAAATGCAAGGAGTGACCATTTTGTTAGTGATACATCCCTATCCAGGAGATGTATCCCAGTCCACATCCCTATCGGGAGACCACGAGGGACCTGAGAATATGAGCTCAATAGTATCTCATGACATTAATCTCAGTGCTTCTCTCTCTGGGAGCAGCATGGCGCTCCTGTCAGGGCGTGGCATTAGGGGGAGCGACCTGCTGAAGGATTTAGAGGTGAAGCGTCTCGATGTCGGCAGGGTGGATCCTCCGTCTCGTTGTACAGAGAAGGAACAGAGAGAACTGCAAGTGGCTAAGTGCTCAGTGAACACACGTTTTCGTGTTCTAGCCTCCGCATTTCCGTGTAGGTCGATAACGGCCACACCGAGAAGTCGGGGAGGGTAGGACGCAGGCCCTTCTCCGTGTGTGAACTGACCCTGTAGGACAGAGCAGCGCCGCCCCAAAGGGTTTCAAGGTTGTTATCTTTTTCCCTGGCCTTGCCATTGTTTAAGGAAACTCCTTATTGGGAGGTAGACGAAGGTTTACAGGGTGGACCATAATGCTAGCCTCAGAAATGTGTGCCGTGCACATTCGGATTCAACTCGTCCCTTGCAATCCCCTCGGTGTACCCTCAAATCCCACGTCCTCCCTCCCCATCTCCTGTTTCCATTCCTCCTTCTTTCTAACCCCCTGAACTTCATCATCCTGGGGTCAACGCTGTCCCTTTGATTTTAGTATTATTCTTTAATGGAGACAGATTAGCAGGTTTTGTCGCCCTCAGAGCTGTGGTAGGTTTGAACCGCCAACCTTTCCATCCCCAGTGGAACACCTAAGCACTGCACCCCCCAGCAGGGCTCCCCTGCCCAGCCCCGCTCTCAAACCTGCACACACGCACGTGCACACTCGCTGCACTGCTCAGCTGTCTCTCTCCTCTCATCACCCCTAAAGTGAGGGGTGAAGCTTCCACCCCTGGTGGGTGGGTGAGGATCGGAGTGAATGGAGTAGCAGGGTGAAGGGGGTTAAGAGCTGAAGAAAAAGCCTATATGAGATGGTACTTTCTATCTTAGGGTCCTTGCTCGGAAGGTGGGTGCAGGTGACAGAGACCGTCTGTCTCCAAGGGCAGCCTCCTCACCCAACCACCCAATTCTAGGCCTCTCGGGGGCCCTAGTCTTGAGAACTTGACCCTCCTCAACACAGAGGCACCATCCCCCGGTGTCATGAGAACTGGGCAGCTCGGCTCAATCAGCAAAGGAAATTAATTGGGGCTCAAGCTGTGACTCCCCCACTCGGGCCTCGGGGCAGAGCCAGCCCTTACTAACTGGCCTGAGGATGAGAGGATGGGGCCAGCCCCTCAGGACTCAGCTGGGGCAGTCAGTGTCTGCGGTCTGACTGCCCCATGGCAACCCCTCGGCCACCTCTCTGGTCAGTAAAGCTCTCTCGACTCTGCAGGGTTTCTGGAAAAGGGGGACACGGGTGACATTGAGCAAGCAGCCACACAGCGAAAGGCCCAAGCAGCTGTGGGACTTGAGAGAGTAAGCGTCCAGTGCTTGTCTGGGCAGAGGGCACGGCAGGTGGACAAGGCTGGGACAGGAAGTGCAATTAGCACAAACAGATGGGATGCTTCACCCAACAGACTGGCAAAAGGCACCTGCCGGCAGCATCATTATAAAACTTACAAGTCACCAACCCCACCACCCATCACTCCCTTCTAAGACGTCCTGGTCCAGGGAGACACTCACACCAGAGTGTATATGGAGACAAGGGCAAAGATGTTCACCAAGCACTTTGTGTTGGAGTTTAGAAAATACAGAAACAACCTCTTCGAAAGGATAAGTAGAATGTGGTCGATTCATAAACTAAGCAGTGGTTGGGAGCCCTGGTGGCATAGTGCGTTACTTGTTGGGCTGCTAACCACAAGGTAAGCAGTTTGAAACCCCCAGATACTCAGAAAGAGAAAGATAGGCTTTCTGGAAGTGGGTGTTAACAAACCCAGGGACAAGGAAACAACAGTGATTTAAAATCGATGGCAAGAAGGGTGTAGGAGGCCTGGTAGGGGTTGATCAAGGGCAATGTAACCAAGAGGAATTACTGAAACCCAAATGAAGACTGAGCGTGATAGTGGGACAAGAGGAAAGTCAAAGGAAACAGGAAAGAACAAGCAGGCAAAGAGCATTTATAGAGGTCTAAATATGGGCATGTACATATATAAATATATTTATATATAATGATGGAGAAATAGATCTATGTGCATATATTAATAGGTCTAGTATTAAGGTAGCAGATGGACATTGGACCTCTACTCGAGTACTTCCTCAATGCAAGAACACTTTGTTCTATTAAACTGGCATTCCATGATGCTCACCTTCCCGACACAATCTCCGAAGACAAAGCAGGTGCATAAGCAAATGTGGTGAAGAAAGCTGATGGTGCCCAGCTATCAAAAGATAGCATGTGGGGTCTTAAAGGCTTGAAGATAAACAAGCAGCATCTAGCTCAGAGCAACAAAGTCCACATGGAAAAAGCACACCAACCTGTGTGATCACGAGGTGTCGACGGGATCAGGTATCAGGCATCAAAGAACAAATAATCATGTCATTGATAATGAAGGGAGTGCTGAGTGGAGACCTAAAGCCCATCTGTAGGCAACTGGACATCCCCTTGCAGAAAGGTCTCAGGAAGGAGGCGAGCCAGTCAGGGTGCAGTATCATAATGATGAAACATACAGCCTTCCTCTAGTTCTTTAATGCTTCCTACCCACCCCCCTATCATGATCCCAATGATACCTTCCAAATCCAGCTAGACCAGAGAATGTACACTAGTACAGATAAGAACTGGAAACACAGGAAATGCAGGACAGATAAACTCCTCAGGGCCAATAACAAGAGTAGCAATACCAGGAGAGGAAGGGAAAGGTGGGGTGGAAAGGGGGAACCGATCACAAGGATCTACATATAACCCACTCCCTGCGGGACAGACAACAGAAAAGTGAGTAAAGGGAGACATCGGACAGTGTAAGATATGACAAAATTATAATAATTTATAAATTATCAAGGGTTCATAAGGGAAGGAGGGTGAGGAGGGAGGGGGGAAGTGAGGAGCGGATACCAAGGGCTCAAGTAGAAAGCAAATGTTTTGAGAATGATGATGGCAACACATGTACAAATGTGCTTGACACCATGGATGGATGGATGGATTGTGATAAGACTTGTACCAGCTCCCAATACAATGATTTTTTTTTTTTTAATGATAAGGCTTTCTACCTTCATAAAGATTTACGGTCTCGGAAACCACAGGGGCAGTTCTCCCTGTCCTCAGGGGGGGCAGGAGTCGCAGTGAGTTTGGTTTGGGTGTGGAGGCGGGGCTTAGGAAGCAGATCGCAAGGGGAAAGCAGCACATGGGGGAAGGAGATGGCACCACAGACGAGGTGTGCCTGTAAGGTGCACAGCAATGTGCTCCAGGCGGTCCATGACGTCTTTGCGACACGTGAAAAGGGGCTGCTGTTGCTTTCTGCTTTGACCAGAATGTGTATCCATGCTCGACAGCGGCTACTCTGCGGGGCGGGGGAAGGAACTCGAGCGAGCAGCCGACAGTGACCTGATCCATAATGCTCGCATTTTTTTCAGGGAAAATGGATTCTTTTCTTCTTCTTCAATTCGTCTCTTACTAACGGAAAGGACGAATGGTTCGCTCCTCCCAGCTGTGGCTCAGAAGAAAGACCTGGTGATCTCAATCGGAAGACCCCGCCGTGGCAAAACCCCACGGAGCTCCGCTCTGTTGGGATCCGCTTGGAGTCACCAGCCGCTAGGAGACCGTACTTCCACCACATAAAATTCAATGTCTGCAAAGTCTCACCCGTTGTCTGAAGGCACGTCCACACGGTTTTGCTTTTTGTTTTTTAAAGAGGGAGACATTTCCATAGACAGATTGCGAACGCTCTGAGAGAGAGTTTTTCCAGAGGGAGAAAAACAAAACGAAACGAGAAGTAATAATGTGGTGTAGAAGATTACCCTTTCTATAAGGCAGAGAGAGAAGACGATGTAGTCATATTGCCGATGAGGAAAGCGGCCTGGAGAGTTATAAAGAGACTCAGGAATGGGATGAACCCCAGCCCATGGCCACCGAGT
>NW_022111358.1:594096-599782 GCF_000313985.2 Echinops telfairi
GGCCTTTTTGTGGCGAGCAGCCTACTGCTCCCCCAGAACGCCTTCGGCTCTCCCTAGAATAAAATACAAAAAGCACAACCGCTGCCATCGAGTCGAGTCTGAGTTACAGCAACAGCTTCGAAGGCTGCCTAAAGAAGAGTGAAGCATCAGGGTTGGAGGAAGGAGACCCAACCTTCCTGGCGGAAAGCTAGGAGATCCTGAGGCCTTGCTGATGAGGAACAAAGACTTCGGTATGCATCACAACTCAACGTAAAGAAAACCAGACGCCTCACAACTGGACCGGTAGGTAACATCATCAATGGAGAAATGACGGAAGTTGTCAAGGACTACCTGGCTTGGATCCACAACCCATGCCGGTGGGAGCAGCAGTTAAGAGACCACAAGATGCACCGCATTGGGTATATCTGCTCCACAAGACCCCTTTAAAGTGTTGAAAAGCAAGAATGATACCTTGGTTACTAAGGTTTCTAAGGTGTGCCTGACCCACGCCACAGGATTTTCAATTGCTTCCTACGCGTGTGAAAGTTGGACAATGAATACGACCGACTGGAGAAGAATCAATGTATTCAAATGATGGTGCTGGTGAAGCCGATTGAAAGTATTATGGGCTGCCAGGAGAACAACCCGCTCTGTCCTGGAAGAAGTACAGCCAGAGGGCTCCTGAGAGGCAAGGATGGCAAGACTTCACCTCACCTATTTTGGACATGTTCTCAGGGGAGATCAGTCCCTGGAGAAAGACATCGTGCTTCGGAAAGTAGAGGGGCAGCAAAAAAAGAGGAAGACCTTCGACAGGATGGATTGACACTTGGCTGCATCAAAGGGCTCAAACAGAACCACTAAAAAGAAAAGAAAAAATTAAGAAAAGGAAGCCCCTGTGAGCATGGCCCAGGCAGTGCTTCATCCTGTTGTCAGCATGAGTCGGAATGGACTCAACGGTACCTACCAACGCCACCAAATCTTTCCAGACGACCTCACCTTGCTCCCCTGAGTGGCTGGTGGGTTTGAACCACCGACCTTGAGGTTAGCCGCCCCATGTTTGCCCCACAGCGACACCAGGGCTCAGGATATGAGTTTGTATAGTAAGTAGGTGAGCTCCGCTGGAAGCAGATGTCTCTGACCTCCCTTGCAGGCAGACAAGAAAGCTCTCTCGTCTACATCCTATCCTGGGTCACTGCAGAAGGCCCTTCCCACTCTATTGCCACAGGAACGGCAGTGAGCTTGAGTTTTACTCTACCGCTGTTACCATATTAGCATTAGTTAATGTTATAGATACGAATCTATAGTATAGTTATCCAGTAAGAATAGACCATTCGAATAACAGCAGGCCATTTCCGCGCACTGATCGAATGCACTGTTGGAAGTACTTCCCACATACTGACGCCATGGAACGCTCACTAGAGGAAGCCTGTGTGGTATGGCGGAGACCGCACAGCAGGAGAGGAGCCTGCTCGCTTGCACACACACTGCTGAGAGAGGGAGGGATGTGCTTCCTGATCCTGAACCCGAGTTGTAGGCTGTTGATTCTGATCTCAAGTTGTGGGCTGTTCCTTCCTGTAAACACGGCATGGCACCTGAGGGTCGAGCTTCAGGAAGCGGAGAGAGAATCGCCCAGAGCCGGCTCCTGTGAGGTAGGGCTCAGACGTGCCTCCACTCTCCAACCAATTCTGGCATCAGCTGCCCCTCCCACGCCACCCTCTGCTCCTCTGTTGGGTTTGATTATCCTGTGGCTGGCGACACACAGAAGGGACAGGCAAACTTAAGATTATGGCCTTTATTCGGAGAGGAAGGGGTCTTCCTGCAGGATCAGGATCAACGTGGAAGGAACGGGAATGACTCTGGATACGGGTCTCAGACTAAGACAGCTTCCCCTAGGCTGCCGCCGCCGCCATAAGACCCTCACTCTCAACCCGAGCCCTTGCTCTCAGCGTTGGCCTGCTCAGGCAAGCATCACAAAGCTCGTCAGCGCCACACATGGGGCCTGGAGTCACCCCACTCCACCAGGAAGCCTCCTGCCCAGAGGCCTTCAAAGCTCTCACTCTGTGGGTTGGGCAGCCCACTGGTTCTGCTGCCCTTGGGCGGGCTACCCAAATAAGGTTCTGGTGGCCCACCAAGGGGATTGGACTGCGTGCTGATGCAAATAAGGTACATGGAACCCTGTAGGGGATTGGTCAATTCTGTCCTACACTATGTTTAAAAGAAACCAATGGTCAGTGCTTCTATCACTTATTACCAGCTCATACCACCTCCCTGGCTCCTGGGTCTAGGAGGTTCTCAGCACAGGGACTCTGGGTCCAAAGGACTCTCTCCCCTCTTGGTTCTTCTTGACAGCAGTGTGGCCACCCCATAGCTCCCCAAAACCCACTGTATTGAGTCCATTCCAACTGGAAACAGCCTTTGATAGAGTTCCTGAGGTTTCCTAAAAGCTTTACATCTTTGTCCCAAGAAGCAGCTGGTGGTTTTGAACCACCAATCTTGCTATTAGTGGTCCAATGCTGTACTGGCAGTGCCACCATAGCTCCTTAAGCCCATAGCTAAAAAGCCCATGTAATAGCAATGCACTGTGCTACACCTTCTTATAAACTATAAGCACGCTGTGCAAATCCTACATGGCCACTATGATGGACATAGAATGAATGCTGCAGAGAAAGAGAAAGGGCAGCAAGTGGAGCAGCAGGGAATGGCTGGTGTCCAAAGTGGTGAAGAGATTGGAGAATGGAGACTCTCCACAGGAATCCACTTTGGGCTGAGGCTGCCTCTTATCCCTAAGGAATCTCCACAAGTTCTGCTGCCGCTTCCGCCGCCATTCACATGGCATCACCGTGAGCGGGAAGGAGCTGGTTAACCTGGGGAAGGAGGAAAGCAGGGCCTCTCCTAGCATGGCAGAGTGTGCTGAACTCATCCCGTTGTTTGGGGCAAACTGCTTTTGCTGCACAGGCTCCCTGCTCAGTCCAAGACTGGGTTCCCACTCTCAGGGGTCACTTGAAGCCAGGGCTGTCTGCTGGAGGTGCTGAGGGGGCGTGGCGATGGAAGGTGGGCCCTGGAGTTAGAGACCTCCCCTGCTGATGGGGTATGGACCTCAGCCCCTGCCTGCCACGGGGAACTGAAGCCAGAGATAAGCAACAGCATCATCTTGACCCAAACACAGCTCCTCCTCACCCGAGCTACAGCAGGAGAGCAGGCAATCAATCCGGGTGACAAGAACCAGCCGCGTCAGGGAGCACTGGGCGCGGAGGGGAGGAGCAGACCTGGCAGAAAAGCAGAAGGGACAGATACAGAGACACAGAGAGGGGGGCGGGGGCTCTGACAGGGGCCCCCAGGCACGGGGAGGGGGGCGGGGGGAGGGGAGCCACTGGGACCATCACAGGGTCTCCAGCCTTCAGCCAGGGCTTCCGCATTGTCAACACCACCACCTCAGAGGGTGGCAGCAGGGTCCTGAGGTGGGCCCGAGTCACAAACTGAGGTCCAGGCATCTGTCCGCACTTAGATCCCAACTCACGGCGACCCCTGTGTGCCCGAGCAGACTGTGCCCCACGGGCTTTTCAAAGGCGAAAGGTAAGACTGTCTGCTCCCTTAAAGGGTCACCATCTCAGAAGCCCTGTAGGGCAGTTCCACCCTGCACTCTCCGGTCGCCATGAGCTGGCGTCGACTCCAGGCAGTGAGCGAGGGCTTTCCAAATCACCAGGCCTTTCTTGCAAGGCGCCTGTGGGTGAATCTGAACCTCCAACCTTTGGGTTACCAGGAGCCTCTGGTGGCAGAGAGGGCTACACGCAAGGCTGACAACCTCAAGCTCATCTGTTCGAAACCACCCGTTGCTCCGTGGGAGGAAAATAGTGTTTCCTACTCCTGTAGAGTTGCAGTCTCAGAAGCCCAAAGGGTCAGCATCCACTGGCTGGCAAAGTCTGAGTGAGGGACCGCCAAGAGTAGGCAGACCTGGACTAGCAGTGCCACCTGCTGGCGTGGTGATAAGCCGGCCCACCTCTGCACCCCACTCCCCTGCCCTCCACCTTCCCCCACTCCCCCTCAGCCTGTCAGCAGCCTCCCTACAAGTCTTCAGACTTGCCACACCTCTTGCTGTCTCAATGCTGTTCCACAGCCTGGAAGGCCCTTCCCACAGATATCCTCCTGACTGGCTCCTCTTTCGTCCAGTCTCAGCTATAAACGCCTTCTCCGAGGAGCAGCTAGTGGTTTGGAATCGCTGACCATTTGGTTAGCATCCCAACACGGCTACAGAGAGAGGCTATTACTGACCAACGACCCAGAGTAGCCGATGCACACACACCCCACCCCCTCACCTCAAAGCGCTACATCCTTCACGGGCTGAGCATGGTTTGAAACCCCATGGCTCCTTTACTCCGTGTACCGCCTGCCTCCCTGACCAGAAAGTCCCCTAAGGCCTGGCTGCGTCTAAATGACTCTCTTTCGCATGATCTGCACCCAGTGAATGTTGTGGAATGAGCTCCACGCGTGGCACACGTGACTGTTCGACTAGTACTGTAGCACAGCGGTTCTCAACCTGTGGGTCGCGACACTTTTGGGGGTCAAACGACCCTTTCACAGGGGTCACCCAATTCATAACAGTTGCAAAATGACAGTGATGAAGTAGCAACAAAAATAATTGTATGCTTGGGGGCGGGGGTCACCACCACATGAGGAACTGTATGGAAGGGTCGCGGCATGTGGAAGGTTGAGAACCACTGCTGTAGTGGGTACATGTCGAGCTGCTAAGTGCAAGGTCAGCAGTTCGAAACCATAGCAACAGAAAGACAGGGCTTTCTACTCCCATGAAGAGTTGCAGTCTTAGAACCCCAGGGTGGTTCTGCCCTGTCCTAGAGGGTCGCTCTGAGTTGGGGGCCACTCGATGGCAGTGAGTTTGGCGTTTGGGTGATTAACCTAACATTGGCAGTTCAAGCCTGCCCAACAGCACCACACAAGGGCAGCGTGGGGATGAGCTTCCGTCAAAAGGATGGCCCAGAGAACCCATGCACTTGCTCTCCTGTGTAACCTGACCCCCGCCATCGAAACCGACAGCTGGGTTGGCTTGGCGTCCTCATTAAGGCAGGGGTTCCCGTCAGTCCGCAGAACCAAGAACCCAACTTTAGGCTCCACAGGGTGAGCGGGTCTCGCCTCCGACTCCCCACACGGCATTGTACCCTCTTCCTCTCCAATCGGATTTCCGTCCACATTCCCCGGTGAGGTGGCCCAAAAATTGGCTTTACAAAGCCCCGAAGCAGGAAACTCCAGTTTCCACGGGCCTCTTCCTGTCCCCTGCTTTGACCTGACGCCTGTCTGAGCTGCCCAGGGCCTCCTCTCCCGCCCAGCGGACCCTAGGGCTCAGGCCCCCAAATCTTCTCAAGGTACACCAACGCTAACCACCTAATCCATCCTTCAGGGCTCAAAAAAAATTGCCTTCCCAAATCACCCAGAAGACAGATCACCCAATCTCACTCTTCCAGGGCACCCTTCCCCTCGTCAGCATGGCAGCCAAGACCCTCCCCGAGCACACATCCCCTACCACCTCCTCCACCCATTTCCAAAGCCTGACTCATTGTCTTGGGCAGCTCCCTCCACCTCCCTACCCCTTACCATCTCCTCAATCTGCAACGCCCCCTTACAACTCGACCCTCCTTGGGGTTCTGTGCCAACCTTAAAATGTCACCTCCCTCGTGAAGCCTGCCCTGATTCCACC